>NC_133878.1:4167303-4252350 GCF_044706935.1 Curcuma longa
TAAAGCTCGAATGCTATCAGTGCCTCTCTTTCATGTGTTAAATCAATTTAATAAAAAATATAATTTCTCTAGCCATATTCTGTCATCTAGTTGATTGAACGTATTTGGACTTGCACTCCTGGGTGAATAAGAATTTTCATACCATTAGGTATAACCACTGTAGGGATCTATATGCGCGAAAAACCGATTAAACCGCATATAACGCAGCGGAAAACAGGATCCCTCCAGAAGATCCATGCGAAAAACAAACTCGTTTGACGATTCTACCTGCTAGAATCGAGGTTACCTTCGATGCGTGCCCTTCGCAATCCCGACAGCAACTCTTTGCCTTCAAGGTCGTCGGATCTCAGCACGATCAGTGTGTTCGCGCCTCCACGGTATCCACACGAACACTGAGATGGAGAAGAACCGAACTGTGGTGCTAGCCACAAGCTAGGGTTCGGCCAAAGGTGGAAGAGAAGAAGAAGAAGGAGAGCAAGAGCAACCAACAACCCCTTCATCAAGAGCCTCTCACCCTCTTTTATATCCCACCATGAGATATAATGGATGAAGGGGGAAATTAATATAATATTAATTCCAAAATTAATATTTTATTAATTCCCATGCATCTCATGCAAAAGATCTTTCTCCTCTTTTAATGAAGATCATGCATCTCATGCATGACAATCTTTCTCTTCTTTTAAGGAAGATCATGCAGCTTTTTAATGATCATGCATCTCATGCATGATAACCTTTTAATCAAATTCGAATTTGGATTGTGTGACTTGAGTCCAACTCGAGTCTCATGCAATCTGAGTTGACTTGAGTCCAACTCGAGTCCAACTCAATCCGAATTGACACTGAGGGCTAATTTTAACAACCTCCTGGGGTGAAGACAGCAAAAATGAAGAAAAAAATGATGATCAAATTGCAAAGGTAATCAATATTAATGCTCAACTTATTGAGGCAATGAAGCAAGTACTGCTGCTACTACAAAAATGACAGATGCTATGATCTACAAGCAAGAAACAAAAATTTTGTTCAAAGATTTGAACTCAATCTCTGACCCGATGATGCGTGATTATATTCGCAATGAACAAATTAGAATTATACAAAAGAGAATGGAAGCCCAGGGATCTCGTCCAGCTGCACATCAAGGAGAAGGATATCAATCATCTCCAATACAGAGAGAAGGATCACAACTCAATCAATATCAAGGTGAAAATCAAGACTCTCAGAATCTTGCAAATTTTTACAGCCAATATCATAATTATTTGAGTGAAACGGGAAGCGATTTTCCTGAATTTTAGTATTGTAATGTTAGGTTTAAGTATCTCAATATCGTTTTTATTTGTATCCTAAATGCTTTTAAGTTTATGTGTGTTGTACTTCTTATGTATTTAAGTGATTTTTAGTAATATTTTAAATTTGTGTTAGTACTATTTTTATTTTGTATGTTAACATAATGGATGATGCATTTTACATTTATGCATATTAAATTTTTAAATATTTTATTATATATGTTTTTAAATTAATTAAATAATGTATAAATATAATTATAATTAAAATATATTAAAAATAAAATTTATAATAAATTAAATCATTGTAAATATACATAATAAAATTAAAATATGGTGTTATACACATTTAATTTATATTTATAATAAATAATTAATATTACTATAAATAATGAGAAAAAATTAATAATTATAATGTTATTTTTATTTATTATATTTAATAATATATATATTATATTTATTTTTAAATACAATAACATATATTATTTTATTTTTATTTTTATATTTATATTTAATTATATTATATAATAATAAAAAATAATTAAATAATTGACATCACCAATTTGGTGATGCTACAGTGCATCACCAAATTTGGTGATGCACTGTAGCATCACCAAATTTGGTGATATCCTTTGGGGTATTGGTTGAAGGAAATTGGTGTAAATTTTACACCAAATTTGGGTTTTGGGGTATTGGTTGGAGTTGCCCTTAGGGAATGAGTTGGTTCCTCCGATTCTTTATGGAGAAAGAGGTCAATCTTTTTTTTATTTTATTCAAGTTAACAATTTCATACTAGTTTAAGACACCTAATTTTCTACATAAATGATGGATAATTGATTTTGATGAAGTCTATAATGAAGATTGTGGGTACTTCCTTTTTTTAAAGTGATGCAGTTGGAAATTATTGGATGATGATGTAGAGGATGTTGCAAAAACCTACGATTAATAAAAAATATGTTAGAGAGTATCAAGAATAATCCTTGCAAGACTCCTCTAATGCTTAAGTTAAAATCACCTTAAGAAAAGTAAAAAATATTAAGAGAATAGTCGAATAGAGTTTCTACCTCTATGTGTTGGGTTGCAAGGGTGCAAACATAGTCCCACATCTAAAGCACATGGAAAAGATCATGGGGTTAAAAGGATGGAAAGTATTTCCATTGGCATGAGGCCTTTTGGGGAGAGTCCAAGAGCAAAGCCATGAGGGCTTAGACCCAAAGTGGACAATATCATGCTATTGTGGAGATACATACATTCTTTTGGACCCAACAAGTGGTATCAGAGCGAGACCGCTCTTCATCGGACTAACCGCCGGATGAGCCATGATACAGATCTAACCATGTGCTTTGAACCTTAAAAACAAAGGAAGTGGGTGCTCCTGTGTCTGAATCAAGAGGACCAGACACCAGGTGAAAGTCCTAGTAGGTCGGGTGGACCGAGGGGCAAAAAGTCCTAGTTGCAGCTAGGTGAAAGTCCTAGTAGGTCGGGTGGACCGAGGGGCAAAAAGTCCTAGTTGCGGCTAGGTGAAAAAGTCCTGGTGGGTCGAGGATTCAGGGGGGCCTGTGGTCCTTTGTTTGAGGGGGGGATTGTTGGGTTGCAAGGGTGCAAACATAGTCCCACATCTAAAGCACATGGAAAAGATCATGGGGTTAAAAGGATGGAAAGTATCTCCATTGGCATGAGGCCTTTTGGGGAGAGCTCAAAAGCAAAGCCATGAGGGCTTAGACCCAAAGTGGACAATATCATACTATTGTGGAGATACATGCATTCTTTTGGACCCAACACTATGGAGCCATGAGAGTCAAGTATATGTATAGTTGATGATAGGAGGCAAATCTCCTACATATATCGATAATTTCCACTGGAATTGTTATCCCAAATGAATCACTCTGGATTTGTTGTGTTAATCATTTTTATGGGAATGATTGTTTCTTTTTTTTTTTGACAAGATATGGGCTATCATCTTATGGGAGTTGTGAGCTTGTAAGTTTGGCAAGAGCATGGGCTTTGGATGTGAGGGCCCATGGGAGATATAAAAGAGAGTTGATAAAAGAGTTTCGACTTGTTGGCCCGTTAAAGCGTTGATTCCTACAAGGAGGTGATTATACTGTCGATTCCTTATGGAGGGTTATATACTCATTTAGAGGAGTTGATATAATCTATCAACTCATAAGGGAGTCATCTCAAGATTCCAACTTCTAACAAGAAGTCAAGTTGAGAGGCTAAGTTTAAAAAGGAGGTTTGCTAGAGAGGCTGACTTTTGATAGAGAGTTGACTAGAAAGACTCTGGTAAGAGTTGATTCACTAATTTTTCTTTGAAGAAAGAGGTTTGATCTACAAGGTCATTCTATTATTTTTCTAAATAGATGTAACTAGTTGACTTGGTGATGAAATTATATTCAAAAATATCATAAGTCTCCCTAGTCAAGTAAAGAAAGTGTTGTGAGTGAGACATAATTGTTAGTGTTTAGTTAGTTGTAGAAACGAATGTAATGGATACTTCCCCAAACAATCTATCAGAGTACCATTAATATATAATCGTTTGCAGATCTTGCTCAATCATAGCATATCATTCTTTATATTTTTATGGCGATAAAATTATTGAAGCTTTCAAAGCATCATTCAGATGTTCTAATCATCGAATTGCTTTAGGGTCTAGTCTTCCTAGATATAAACTTAGGGCATTGTTATATTCTTCCTTCTTGTGAAGTTTGTATTAGTCATCATGATCCTTCTCTCTTGTTGCTCCACTTTTCTATAAGTCCCTAGTTTTCCTTTTTCTACTAAGATGTGGTAAGTTCTTTCGAGCTTGCTGGAGGATTTAAAGATTAGTTCCAGTCAAGTCAAGTGGGTGTCCGATAAGGATAGCTCGACTTTAGTTATAGTAATTCTGGTTTGAGAATACATCCACCTAATATATTGAAATAGAATTGTTGGCTCTTTAGAGTGTATATTGCATTCTTGAGAATTTAGGGTTATCATCTCAAGACCCATAGATAGACCTCATCTACCTTCTCTTGTTTGTCTTACATTCTGTTAGGGTTAGCTAGAGAGCGACCTTTGATTCCATATCCCTTTTATTTTCTAAGAGTGCTAATTACTTTAGAATCTCCTAAGGTTAGTTAATCCCCAATTCCTTCCATCTTTTAGTTAGGTTTGTAATTATCTTTTGTCATATCCACCTCCTTTTGACTCCTGTAATTTTTTACTATTTCTTTTATGTAAAAAAGGGATGTCAGGATTTTCATTTTTACTGCTTGTTCGGTAGCCCAATTTCTAAGGGAATACCCGATTTCTCATAAGCATTAGAAGGAGTTTTATTTCTTCATTAGTAATTCCAATCCTTTTCTTTTTCCCACTCTCTAGCAAGAATTTATACTCCATGCCTAACCTAGGCCGATATAAGGAGAGTAAGGTATTCAACCAAATTTCTAGCCCCTTTTTGAGGTTGACATTTTAATGTATATTAGTTGATAGAGGAAGCCATGTTGTTTTACTTTGAGCTAAGTTCGGTGGAGACCGAGCTCTCGAACCTCTAAGTAGTAGTTAGTGAAGGTCTTGTCTTTTATTTCATTTCAAATAAAGTTTGGAGTAATTCTCTATTTTCTATATAACTTAAAGAATGTTTGGGTAAGTAGATGAAGAAGTTGTTGGGATCGGTGATGTTGCTAGAGAGGGGTGAATAATGATTCACTTCAATCATGTTCGTCATTTGTTGTGCTCATTTACATCCTTTGAGAATATCCCGCCTTGCACCCTTTGGGGACATCTTGTTACACATCCTTATGTAGGAACTATTACCCTTGTATATCTGGTGATGCTCAGACAGTTCTACTTGGACATGAAGATGGTAACGATCTCCTTAATGGAATAATAGTTATTGTTACGTGAGCAGTCAATGATGGTGGAGGATAGTGTTGGTGCAAGAAGCACTAGTATGCCTCCAGAATTTTGATGTTTGACAATACACTTAGGTTTGGTCTGTTTAACTAAGTGTTGATCAAAATATGACTTGATATTTGGATGTGAGTGAAGTCTAGTCAGGTCAGTTTGGCCAGATGACTAGCAAAGAAGTCCTAGTTGAGACTAGGCAAAGGAGAAGTCCTAGTTGAGGCTAGATATGGAAAGTTCTAGTTGAAGGCTAGACAAGGAAAGTAGGAAAGTTCTGGTTGAAGGTTGGGCAAGGAAGACTTGGTGAGTAAAGTTTGGCAGAAAGTCCTGATGAGTGAAGCTGAGCAAAGAAGTTTTAACTGGAGGTTAGACAAGAAAAAGCCCAAGCAGGTCAAGGGTGACCGGATGTTTGGCAGGTAAGAAGTCTACCTATGGAAGTGACTAATCCGAACTAGAGGTTAGACAAGGAAAAGTTCACACAGGTCAAGGGTGATCGGATGTTTGGTAGGTGAAAAGTCACCTATGGAAGTGACTAGTCTTAACTGGAAGTTATGCACAGGTAAGCCTAGTAGGTTAGACCTACAAGGTAAGGCTTAGGTAAGCCTAGTAGGTTAGATGGACTATAGGTAGACTTAGGTTGTTTGTTTGTTTGTATGCTAATCTTGTAGGAACTAAGAGCCAGAAGCAAGACTGAAGAAGTATAAGAGGAGCAAACTGAAGTAATCGAACCAAGCCTGGGGTCAAACCCAAGTTGACTGGATCCGGACACTCGGATGTTACTCCAGGCGACTGGATGGTCCAGGTGAGATCGAATCAAATCGGATCGGATCCAGGTGCCCGGATGAGAATTCATGCGTTCGGATAAGAATTAAGGCACTCGGAAGAGTCTATATAAGGGTCTCAACGTGCACCACGAGGAGTAACTGTGCTTCTTCCAATCTTTTATCTTGCGGTGTTGCTGAACGTGAACGGAGCTAAGCTCGTGTGATTGGGGAAGCTTCAGGGAGGGTGCGTTGCATTCAGGACTTCCGAATCAACCTCTACATGATCGCTTGGTTATTTTCTTTTAAGTCTTACATTCTTTTGTACATTCATTTTATATTATTCTTTGGACTATAAGACGGATTTCTTCATCTCCAAAAAAGTTTCGGAAAGGAGACCACTAGTAGACGGACGCCTCCCATACATATACCTTGGATGTACTAACCCTAGGGGGTTAAGAACCAAGTAAAAAACCTGTGAGTTTCCTGTCTCTTTATCTAATTCCACTACTAATCTCTGTTAGTAAGAAAGAATAAATGACGAGCGTTATTCACTCCCATTTAAGCATCAACTGGTCTTATAGATAGTTATGGTTGTGTAGGCAATAAATGGGTAGAGTGAGTTGTTGTAATAAATGAGTTGAAAGATAAATAAAGATAGAAGGTCAAAACAATGTACACATTGTAAGACATCTCAAATCTTTCATAATTTCATTCCTTCAGCAATCCACTAACTTAAGCATCAAAGGGGTTTGTGGACCAGCATTGGTGCCCTTTGATTTGTGCTATCGTGTATGAATCGAACAATAAGACAACCAATTCTACTGAGTAACACCCAAATGGAGGATAGTAGAGTGGAATAAAGGAACACTTGTTAGAATATATATATATATATTATATATAAATATATATATATATTTTTTTGTCCTTCTCCTTGGATCATGATTGCCAAAGCTTTCTTATAAACTTATTCAATCATTAAAATATTCATAATTAAATTTGATCATTTTTAAATTTTTTTAAAGAAGAGGTGATTGATTTGGCCCACGAAAATTTCTTACAAGCCAGTAAGATAAATTGAGAAGTGTAGATAAGTCTGATAGATGATCGAGTGTCATAAGTTTTTTAAATTCTTATAATGTGCCCTGGATAAGATTTAAATTCTCAATGCTTAGGGAGTCAATTCCACCTCTTACCATCATACCATAGCCTCTAGGGCTTGATTGCTTTATACACCCAGGAGGATTGGATAAAATAAACTGATATATTAAAAAATACATCTTTTTGTTTGGATCCTATTTGAAGAATATTTTAAATTAAATTTAAAGATTTTATAGATGGAGTAGTATTGGAAAGAACACTTATATATTTAAAATAAATTTACATTCTTATCCTTGATCATAGTTACCAAAATTTCTTTTAAAATAAATCAACTATCAAGAATATTTTGAATTTAAACTTAAAACTTTGTAGACGAAGAAGGATTGGATAAAAGAACAGGTATGTACTACAATATCACTTTATGTTCTTGTTCTAGCATCATAATTGTCAAATCTTTCTCATAAAATAAATAAACCAACTATTAAGAACATTTTGAATTAAATTTAAAGACTCGATAGATGGAAGAGGACCGGATAAAATAATACTTATGTAAGAACTTTTTATGTTCTTGTCCTTGAATCATAATTGCCAAAAAATCTTTCATCAAATGAATCAACCATTAAAAACTTTTTGAATTAAATTCCCAACTAAGTCATGGGATCATGAAGATGTTGACTTTGTTGGTTGGTTCTTTGCTTTTGTTGTTAGATCATGGAAGAGGACTACCCTATATAGTTCTATGCTCCCTTCTTTGAGAACTAGATGATAGATAAATATACCAAAAAAATAAAAAGTTGCTCGCACAAGATGGCATTAAAAAGAGGAGAAAGATATTATCTCATGGTGGGCTATAAAAGAGGGTGAGAGGCTCTTGATGAAGAGGTTGTTGGTTGCTCTTGCTCTCCCTCTTCTTCTCTTCTTCTTCTTGGCCGAACCCTACCTTTGTGGCTAGCACCACAGTTGGGTTCTTCTCCATATCAGTGTTCGTGTGGATACCGTGGAGGCACGAACGCACTGATCGTGCTGAGATCCGCCGACCTTGAAGGCAAAAGTTGCTGTCGGGATTGCGAAGGGCACGCATCGAAGGTAAACTCGATTCTAGTAGGTAGAATCATCAAACGAGTATGTTTTCACATGGATCTTCTGGAGGGATCCTATTTTCCGCTGCGTTATATGCGGTTTAATCGGTTTTTCGCGCATATAGATCCCTACACAAACCTCACTTAATTGGCTTACTCCCCTTGTGTTTAGGCTTATGCAAAGTTGTTAGGAGCGAAAGAGAATGCACAAGTTGACTTATGGTTAGAGGATCTTGACATCTACATGCTAAACTAATCGATGGGAGGAATGCGGGCTCAAGGTGGGTGAGATCAAACGAGAGAAGATTTTTTTTTTTTGATAATCTAGGTGTTCAAATTTTACCTGATTAATTTTTTGAAAGTAAATGATTTTCTTCTTGATTTGTCTATCAGAGAAATCCAACATTTAGAATATTCATCATTCTTAAGATTCAAATTTTGATTCTCTTATTTATTCCCTTAATTGTTTTAGTATTTTATTAACACTTAATCTAACCTAGTATTCTGAAAGCATGTAGTCTGGTTGGTTTAGCTTGGTCCAAGATCAATTAATCTATACATTCTCAAATTGAACTTGTTTAAGTCTAAAGTAGTTGATACCACTAGACCAATCCATGGAACATAAAATAACTTCAAAACTCAAATGAAAAGTTGGTAGATCAACTTTTGAATTCCTGTCCAATCCACTACTACATTTGTGATCCATACTTTGCAATCATCTTAAATTTGCTCTCGTGCCTTATTTTGTCTTTAGATAGAGACATGTTGCTTCCCATTTGGAATTGAACTTTCTCTTCGAATCCAAATCCATCTCTTCCCCATCTTCATCTTTGAAAACTGCGTGTGCCAATCTAGCAGCTAGTTAGAGCAGCCATACTTTATTCAAAATATGAAGAACGGATCACAATTAGCGGCGGCGATTGATGGCTGCGTCCGGGGTCCACATAAACGGACGGTTGACACGGGCCCAGAGCCGGGACCACACGGCACCGCCGCGTCTACCGTGAAGTATTGTATTGTCGCCAGCTCGTGCTTTGCCAGTTTAGCACTTTACTTATTATTAACCGTTACGGGGATTTAGTTAAAGCAAATATAATTAGGAAGGCGATTAAGAAATAATTAGGATTTTTTTTTAAAAAAATAAAATTAAGACAAGTACGGTAAATAAATAAATAAATATAAAAATAAATTTAGTTTAGGGTTTTGAAAGGACGGCATGTCGCTATAAAAAAATAGCTCCTGAAATAATAATAATAATTATGATTCACACGGAAGAAGAAGACGGAGGAGGAGAAGAAGAAGAGAAGAACAAACCGAAGGCGAGATCCGATCTCTACTTTTCGCTACTCGCTTTATCGATCCCTGCTTCGATTCCCAGCCCCAGCTTCTCGATTAGGATCTTCTCCACCTTCGCGAGGTATTACTCTCTTTTATTATTCTCTTTTCAAGTTTAGATCCGGAGCTTGTGGTTTGATTGTTTTGACGAATTCACTGTTCTGGTTTTATTTTTAATTTTTTTGCTTTGAAGTAATTGAAGTAGGGATTTATCGGGCCTTTTGTTTTCTTCTTTTATTGCATTTGTTTGTAGCTAGCTCCAGATGGTTTAGCTGCTGATCTACTCGAGGAGAGGAATATTGATATAGTTTGCGATGGGAGCTCGTTTCTCAAGATTACGGCCCTGTTGTTGGCGCTCACAGTTCAAGGGGACTGTTCTTGAAGCTCCGGATGTAGGTGAGTTTGTGTTTGCAGGAGAATGAGCTTAAGATTGTTTGCCGTTTTGTGATTGTGAGCTGCAGGTAGTAGTGGAAGTAGTGATGATGGGTGCTTACTTGTTTCTGTTACAGAGAGTGAGGAGAAAGGTGAGGCGTATGATCTGCCGCCTTTCCAGGAGTTTTCTTTTGAGCAGCTGAGATTGGCTACGTCTGGTTTTGCGGTTGAAAACATTGTCTCAGAGCATGGTGAGAAGGCGCCGAATGTTGTTTACAAGGGGAAGCTGGATGCACAAAGGAGGATTGCAGTGAAGAGATTTAACAGATCAGCTTGGCCTGATACCCGCCAATTCCTGGTACTCGTTTGACTCCATTTTGAAGTAATAAGAACTGCCCATTTGTTCTGAATGTAATCAGTTATGGGTGGTGGATACATGGAACTTGACGTTCATCTTAACATGCTTTGTTTTTGTAAGCTTATTATCAGTGTCCTGGTTCATGTGTTCCTCTTTTTAGTCAGTCAATAGGTTGTTTGAATGATTATAAAGGTACACGTGCTTGGGACATTTGGATGATTTCACAGTCTTCAGTTTAGTGACAGTCCTAAAGCAGTGAAGGTATATCTTGGTATTCACCTGTCTCTTTTCAACTTATAGGTGAAGTTTCAAGTTTGATCTGCCAAAGAGTTTGTTAACATAGAATCATGGATGTTTGTGAATGAGAGATGTATTATTGAATAGGTGAAATTCTTCAAATGCCTGAAACTAATGCTCTTGTCACAATCTTAGGAGAAATAAAATAAATTTACTCAGATATGTTTAGTGTGAAAAATACTTAGTCAAGGTACCTTTATTTGAAAAAAGGCTATTATCATTAAGCTTGACTTTTGTACTAGACAGGAGCTGTGATATACTGTGGCTTCATCTCAATATGCACGATTTTGTATTACCAAATATTTATAGCTGATTTTTTCCTGAAACTTGGTTACTGTTCACAGAATTTTTTACTTCTGATGAGTGATAACCACTAAGTAATCTTTGATTTGATTTCTTACTCACTGTCTTTATTGTTCAAAAAAATGCCTTTGCTGAGAATGTAATCTTTTCCTTTAGGAAGAAGCAAGAGCTGTTGGCCAGCTTCGAAACCACAGATTGACAAATTTGCTTGGCTGCTGTTATGAAGGCGATGAGAGGCTTCTTGTGGCAGAATATATGCCCAATGAAACACTTGCAAAGCACCTTTTCCACTGTAAATTCCTGAGCATAGTGCCAATTACTGTTTTTTTTTTCTGTTAGTGTCCACTAGATAAAAGAGTTATTGCCATTCTCTATTTATTTCAATAGTTGTCTATTACACAAATTCTCCCAACAACCCATACATTGATTTTGGGAAACAGCCCATAGTATTACAGAAAAAATGAATTCATGTACAAAAAAATATTATGATTTATCTCCTAAGCATTGGAGTGCTAATGTCTTGAAATAATTTTTTGATATGATAACAACGGAATCATATGTGAGTGAAACTGTTCTGCATCGTTATCTTTAAAGTACACTATCCTTGTATGTGGTTGTCTTTCTGGTTGAAGCCATGTAAGCTGTTGCCTCAGTTACTTTACCCTAAGTCTCTCTAGTTGCATGATCTCAGTCATCCAAAAATGCAGGAGAAAACCCTAGTATGCTGTTGTTATCTGCAACCAAAATCAAGGTTATTAAAATTCTTAAGCTCCTTCTATATCTTCTCAGATATCATGATGTTGACTTATTTAGGTAGAGTCTTCCTTTATTAGTTTGAACTCATCCCATTGATTTTTCTGGTTCCCTATTTTAGAAATTGGAATGAGTAGGAAATGATGAAGCTTCAATGCTTTTAATGACCATCTCTGTCTGCATCATGATTGTGTCTAATTTATTTTACTTTACAGGGGAATCACAACCAATGAAGTGGCCTATGCGACTAAGAGTGGTCCTCTACTTGGCTGAGGCCTTAGAGTATTGCACCAGTAAGGGTCGTGCGCTCTATCATGATCTTAATGCCTACAGAGTTTTATTTGACGAAGTGAGTGGTAATGTGTAATGTAATATATCAGTTCTCAATGATAACATTTTTTGCATTCTTATCTCAAATTCCAGACATAACCGTTATGTTGCAGGACTGTAATCCCAGACTATCATGTTTTGGCCTCATGAAGAATAGTCGGGATGGCAAGAGTTATAGTACTAATTTGGCATTTACACCTCCTGAATATTTGAGAACTGGTTTGTACTCTTGAAAAACACCAGCCTTGCAATTTGCCTCTCTAGTTATCGCTTTAGATGCTCACCATATTCTTCTGGAATACCTCAGTAATATGACGGTTAGAAGCATTGATTGTTAATCCAATTATGTAGTAATTTTTAAACGACAAATTTATAAATTGGGTGTTCTCGTAAAGCTTAATTCTTTTGAATTCTTTAAAGCTTAATCAATTCATTAAGATGCTATCTAGTGTTTTAAAAAGTGGTCAAGGTGATAAGATATGCAGCCACCTATACATATGCAATAGGAAAAACATCCGATACAATGTATGGGATCGACTTCAAGAAAAGCATATGGGTCTGTATATGCTATGTGAGACCTACATTTTGGAAACCCCTAAATCCCTCTACTTATGTTGACACTTATCAAAGAATAAGGTTTTATGATGTTTTTCTCCTCATATAAAGATTAGTTCTTATGATTGTGAAACCAAAATCTGAACCAAATCATATAAAATTCTAGATTAAGAAAGCCTATGGGGCTTGATATGCTTTGTGAGATCTGCATATTTGGAATCCCCCAAATTCCTTGCTATTACTTGTTTTGATCCTTCACAAATAATAGGGTCTATGAATTTTTTTCTCCTCTTATAATGATTAGTCCTTTTGATTGTGAAACCAAAGTTTGAACAAAATCATATAAAATACTTTATTATTACTTGTGTTTGCCCTTCACAAATAATGAGGGTTTTATGATGTTTTTACCCTCCTAGAGATTAGCTGTCGTGATTGTAAACCCATAATTTAAAATTTCATTTCATGTTGGCTAGCACAGGATGCACAAGTCTACACATGCATGAAATTGAAACCAATTAACAAGTTTTCAATTTGTATTTAGATATATGAACTTAACCCAAATTAAACCTAATTTAGATCCAATTCTAGGTAGTTACTAATTAAAGGTACAATTTGGGCTATTTAAAGGATTACATATGACAATAACTGAATAACATAAAGTATAATTATATAGTATAATATGTAACTACGTATATAATAAGTACATTAAGCAATGAATAGACACATGTGACTCATCTTAAACCCCTTGATTTACAATTATCATATTCATAGACTTCCTTTGACTATGGTTCTGTCATCATATGGAGATAACTCAAATCAAAGCTTTGTGACATACTTGTATCAATATCTCATACCTACTGTTTCTAGTTTGGGCTATGCTTCTCCAATTTTCATTTATCAATTAAGGAATTTTGTTCGACATGTGCATTTAAGATTCAAATGCTAAATGATTTTGGGAACAATATTTTATCTAGACGGCTAGATTATATAGTGTTGACTTTACTAGGATGCTACAAGATTCAGGGCTCCCTTCATCATGGGTTTATGATTTCATTCTTTGCTAGTTGACATACGTGAAACATATTGTTCCGCTTGTCAACCGACAAACTAAACTCACCAATATTATGAAACCTATCGACGATGATGTAAGACTTCACTTGAGGATGGCATTGGCTCGAAACTTCCTTCGAGGCTTTTAGGGGGTTTGCAACGACAATGATGTGGCAATGGCGTTCCGTGAGGTGACCTACAAGGGCTAGGTGATGCACTGTATGCAAGGCTTCACGTGATGATGGTGAGGCTTCCAATTGTCTATGAGGCTCCCAAGAGGTACACAACTCCTCTTCCTCTGTCTAGGGTTGATGCTTGACACAACCACTAACAGTAGCTTCCAGCATGACAAGCACAAACCCCGGCTCGGAATGAGATTTCAAACCTTCCTCTCGTCATTTTCAAGGATTGTATTCCCATATTGGTAGAGACTCCTAATAATAAGACAATAGTAGAGATACTCTTTTCAGCACAATATGTTCTAGCGTATTATATATATAATGAGGTGTTTCTACTAATTCTAATTCACTGACCAAAGAACTTGTTCTTGGAAGCAAACAAACCAAATAGGAGGGAATCAATTGGGCGGTGCCAGTCCAAAACTATGCCTGCCAATGCTATGTGGGTACAGATCAACAAGATGATACTGTTCAGGGCTGATATGGAAACCAACACTGTTATCAAAATTATGAACTTATTTTAGAGGAGTCATATAACCACACATCTGAAACCTCCCCTGCCTGACATAAGCTTACTGCTACATGCATGTGGTAGTTTATGTAATTATCTTCTGTTTGATGATGTTGAATTCACTCTTCATATCAATGTCTCAAATCATGGGAGTAGGAACTGTAAGTATTACATGGACTCAATATCATATTATCCTTTGATGGATTTGCAACTCTTATGGCTCATTTCAGCCTTTCACTTTATGCATATGCAATATCCTTTTTTATAATTTTAGGTTAACTCCCTTGTTTTTTGGTCAATATTAGATTCCAAGTATGTCTAATATGGATAAATGCTTTAAAAATTTTCTTTTAGTCAAGAGATTTCAATGCAATATCTTGTATTGTGCTAATTCTGTTTTTCATATGTCACTTCTGCATAATGCCACAAGTGACTCATTTCTGCTAGTTGATATGCAGGAAGGGTTACACCAGAAAGTGTCATATATAGCTTTGGGACTTTGCTCCTTGATGTTCTAAGTGGAAAGCACATACCTCCTAGCCATGTGAGTTGTGTTCTTTCATGATTTACTACATTCTTGATTTCTCAAATACTTTCTAATGTCCAACTGGTAGAATGCCCACTGACTATTTACAATACATTTAACTGGTACAACTGCTGTTCTATTTCCTTGCTTAGTGTTGAAGATCAAGAGATAATGTCAAAGGACATGCAATTGCTAAGTCTGGTTGTTCATGGAAACACTTGGATAATTAGCTGGTGCCACATTTGGATAAAGTTTTCTAAAATTTATCTAATAAGATGCCCATCTGTGAGGTCTTAGTGTAATAAGTGATTAGAGAGAGAAAAAAAGTGATAAGTTTATGAAAAAAGAGGATTGATAGAAATTAAAACAGATTAAGAATATTAGTTTAAGAATTTCCATTAATATTGTTATGGTCATTTTACAACTGATTCTAGAAGTACACCGATTATATCAAGAAAATTGGCTTGGGCCTGAATTTGAGACTTGTAGCTTGATGAGCACAAGTCATTTTGAGTTTATATGAGGTTGATTGAAATTCTTTCCATTCACTAGAGGTAGACACACTTTGGTTGAGGTGGATCATGAGTGGCTTGGGTTTGTTCAAGGTGTGCATAGTTCAACTGATGGGCTCGAGTTTGTGATTTGTACCTAAATAAGTGCAAGTCATTTTATGTCTGGACGAGGCTAATTGGAATGCTTTCCATTCGCTAGAGGTAGACATACTTTGGTTAAGGTGGACCATGAGCGCACTGAGTTTGTTCAGGGTGAGCTTAGTTCAACTGAGGCAAACTAAGGCCAATTGGGTTGCCTGAGGTGAAAGTAACTCACCCGAGGTGAATAGTCTTTTTTGTTGAGATGTAACTTGTTTGAGGCATTCGAAGGTTGTCCAGGTAAGCTGGCCAAGTTTAGAGGTGAATTGAGGGTCTTAGTGATTAATTAGCTTTGTCTTAGAGAGACACTAAAGTCCAGTGGGTTTTTTTTTGTCTCTTTGTGTGGAGGATGCTAAAGCTGCAGATGCTCTCCAAAGCTCTCAAAAGGCTATGCCAAATGTTGTAGCGCTCTCAAAAGGCTTTGAAAAAGTTGCTTGTTATTGTAGTATTGCTCTTGAATACACTATCGAGTCGAGTGACTTTCAATAACATTCGGCTATTACCCCCTCACCTTGATTTGTGTGTGATGGTAACTTGAGGCAACATTTCAATATTAATGCAATGGCTCCCTTGAATGAACAATTATTGATTTCCCATCATTAAGGATTGCCTCAGTATTCTAGATGGAGCTTGTTGAGGAAGCTAGTCCCCTCTATTTTGTTATGGCAAATGCTGCCACAAAGGCGAGGCAAGCTTGGGAGTCTAAGTTGTCACTGATCACTTTATCCAAATTAGATAAATTTCGTTAGAAATATCAAATTCCATCCTACTTGCTGCCACCTCTAAGAATGATAGGGCCCACAATTGTTCGTTAGGGTGCACCACCATTTTCTAGGAATTCTTGGATGCTAGGCTTTGTTTTCCTCTCCTAATTTTATCGTTCAAGTTTTAAGCTATTGGGATCTCATCACTAGTAATTTTTCCCATCTCATGATATCATTTAGTTGTCTTCCTAGTTGGGGGAAATAAGCTAGGTTTAGAGTCAAAGCTAAGCTATTTTGTCGGGGCTAACAACTATGCCTTTAAGAATGCTGTTACACTATTCTAGCTTCATTTGCTTGGAAGAGCCTTGGAATTACTCTTTTATCTAGAGGCGAAGAGGAAGTTCTTCTTTGTCTTGTCTAGATTGACTTATCTCCACTCGTTGGACCTTCTTTGTTTTGGTTGTCGACATCTTGCTTGGACTTGCTCTAAGGGAGATCCAAGAGGCCTTTGAGCGCATTAGTACCTCCAACATGCTCCAATGTCTTTTGGAACTGTAGGTTTGATTTGCATTTCTTTGCTTACGCTTCAAAGTACTAGTTGATTATTATTCTTCTTTGCAGACATGGACTTTGATCTGATGGTGTACTTTGTCAAGGGATTGAAGGAATCCTTTTTGAATAGGCTCCCCTTGCAAGCTTAATGTTGGCGGGCCTTCTTAATAAGTTAAAGCGTCTCTATTCCCAAATGTAAAGGTTGTTTGAGATGAATAATGGGGAAGAGAGGACCTCCATTTTGGCTATAACCATAGCCCCACCTTAGTTGGGTTCCCTTCACCTAAAGTTGAGGTATCTGAGCCAAAAGCCTAGTCTTATTTGGGCGAACTAGGATCACTCTTGGACAAGGAGGGGTGCTGAAAATCATGACCTTCGTTGAGCATCCTCCAACTCCTTGATGGGAACATGGAAAAATTCCTCTTGAGGGGAAGGTAATATGGGCAAGGTGAAATTTGCTCGACATGGACGAGCTTTAGAAGAGTTCAAGACTCACCTGTGATTACCATGATGTGGCGATGTTGCCCTTGCTGATCTAGAAGTTGTATATACTATCCAGGGATTGAAATATTGTGCCAAGCTAGTCGAAATGGGTGAAACATTTCGTTCCGCCCGCCAACCAACATCGACACGACTTGGCACTAGGCCTAGCTGCAGGAGGCATCGCGCGACCTAGCGACCACACTAGAGGGGTTGTGCGACCCTGGCGACTGCGCCAGAGTGGTTGCGCGACCTTGACGGAAGCGCTGGAGGGGGCGTGAGACTCCGACTGTGTAGTCGTGTGACCTCGTGGCCACGCTGGAGGGGTCGCGCGACCCGCGACCGTGTCGGAGGGGTCGCATGACCCCGACGGTCTTGCAGCAACCCCCGAGCTGTGTCGAAGGGATCATGTGACCTCACGGCCGTGCTTGCCAAGGTCGCGCGCTGTCAAGAAAAAAATCAAGTTTTTTTAATTAAAATTGAACTTTGGATTATAATTGGGATAATTCAAAGAGGCTTAATTAAACCCTAATAAAATTATCTAATTAATTATATATTTTATTTAAATCCTAATAATTATTTATTTATTTATCTCAATTATGCTATTATTTTTAATGAATCCAATCAACCTCTAACTTAAATAAATAATCAAATATATTTTTTAAAATTTTAATCAAATTATTCTATTAAAATATATAAAAATTTATTTAAAATTCTAATAAAATTTTATATATTCTTACCATTCTACAAGGGTCGCGATGCTGCGACGACCTCCACGAGTTATTACAGCCGCGATTTTTTTTTTGGTTTAATAATTTTTTATTTTTTAAATATGTAATTTTTTAAAATAAACTATTATTAATAGTTATAAAATATTAAATATTATTTCAAAAATTTTAAATAATTTTAAAAATTAATAAATATTTCATAAAATAAATTATTTTAAAAAAATAATTTTAAATCTAAAATTTAAAGAAAATATAATTCTTAAACATTTCAAATAAATTTTTTAAAATTAAAAATTTACAAATACATTCAAAAAAATAATTTAAAATTTTCAAATAATTTTATAATTATTTTTAACCTTTCAAATGATTTTATAATTTTGAATTTTAAAAATTACTTTTAAAAAATATTTTTTATAACAATTTAATAGACATTATCTTATGAAAAAATATTAAAATATAAATTCAACATCTCAACATATAAAACATATTTAATAATCAAATATTAATAAAATTAATATATATTTATATTTAAAATTTTAAAAATATCGAAATTATATTGGCACGACATGATACGATACCGAAACCGTATCATTCCGGTCCAGAATCGAAATCTCAGCACAGGTCGAGATTTTAAACCTTGATGTTGTCTATCATAAATTGTGGACCTAATGCTTAGGAAAACTATCATTCTTTTCCGTTGATGACTATCTAAAAGTGAGTCAATGACACTAGGGTGCATATTAATGTTGAAGGAAGTTGAGTGGTTGTAGGTGAAGAATTACAAAGTAGAGGAGGGTCAAACTTGATCTGAGTCACATGTTATTTTCTCATTTGGGGTCTACTTTAACTTTGATTGTAGTAGAGTTTAACTTTCGATCAAAGGACGTACCTAAAATTAATACAAATGTCTAGGTAGTGAATACTAAGGGCACAAGACAACTCTCTTTAAGGAACTCAATTAAATGACCTGTAACTTCGGGAGAGGAGGACTTCTTCACAAAGGGATGGCTACGAGGCCTGGGACATTGTCATAGAGGGTCGATGACTGAAACCTCAGTTTGTAGTTGTTGTAACTATAATGATCCTAATGTAGCATGATTTCTTGTTGGGTAAGTTCTGACCCATACGAAAAGGCGTAACTCATTGTTTCGGAGAGAGATCCAGTGAAATAAACATGTTTGTGAAAATTTAGACTACCTGCACCTGGACAAAAAGACCCTAAGAAGCTGTCAATTTGATTTCATCCAGGCTTGTCCCTCTCGTCAGCTCACTTGACTTTGATTTTTGCAAGGATCAGTTCAACCTAGCATAATGGGAGTGAATGATAACTCTCCTTTAGTTATAGAACCTTGAGATATTTCAAGTAATATGACCTTCATGAAAGGAAAACTTCTTATAGAATTTTGTGCTGCATAATTGAAATCAAGTGAAAGCACTTTGCATTTGTTCATTCCGTGGGCTGTCTGAGCTTCATCTTTATCATGACTAACTCCCCAACCTAAAATGTCAACTTAATTAGATTAGTAGAGCTTATTGACTTTAGGTCATTTACATTTTCTAATTTAAGCCTTAGGTCCTTAACTTGTTATATGTCTGAGCCATTGTCTGGCTGAGACATTCAGCCCCAAAGTCAAATCTAATTTGGCCTTTAGTTCTGATGCATTTGATATTTGAGCAAAGAAGGATGGCATTGGTATGATTATAGCTAATCCAAGCAGAAAATCCAACTTATCTCCATTTAGTAATCGGATTATAAGGTTCTTATATTGTTGCACACGATTTTTTTTGGCTTATGTGTATCTGTTGTATCTAAATTTGTCCAGAGATTTTCTTGCAGGCCCTTGACTTGATACGAGATCGTAATTTCAATAGTCTGACAGACTCTTGTTTGGAAGGGCAATTCTCAGATGAAGATGGGACTGAATTAGTACGCTTAGCTTCAAGGTGCCTACAATATGAACAACGTGAACGCCCTAATGTGAGGTCAATAGTACATGCATTAACTCCACTCCAGAAGGAGACTGAAGTGAGCAACTCCCCCATTTTCTCTTTCCGTTTGGCTTTCATGATGGGGTTTTGTCTGTCTTTGACCCTTGCACTTGTACTTTGTTGTTGATCAAACTAACAAATAAGCTTGATGTTTTAAGTTTTTTTTATTATTTTAGAAAAAATAATCTTGGTGCACATTTCTCCTACTCATAGTTGTTAGGGCTGAGTATTCGGTTAAAACCGAATCGAACCGAACCAAATTAATCGAAATTGAACCGAACTGATTTTTTTTTGAACTAACCAAACTGACCGAATTTTCAAATAAAAACCGAACAAATCAAACCGTTAAAATATCGATTAATTTGGTTTTCGACTGAATTAACCGAAAGAATCAAATTTTTTAAATATTATGAAAAATTTACCAATTAGTTAGAGATTTATAAGTTTACTTATTTAAGAATTTATAAATTATTTTTTTATTTTAATTAATTCGGTTTATTCAGTTTAACTAAATAAGAAATTTTAAAACCAAAATTGAACCGAATTAACTGATTTTTTTAGAAAAAATAATCGAAATTCCGAAATAACCGAATCAAATTTTTAAATTCGGTTGGTTCGGTCGATTTATTCGGTTTAACTGAATTTTTGCTCACCTTTAATAGTTTGGTTTTATGGAGTTTTTCTATCTTGCAAGTTACACTATGCTTACTCGAGGTGCATCTCTGTGCTATCAATATGTTTTAGAAATTAGTTTAGAATCTTGCTTTTAGATCCATTATAAAGATCTACATGATGTATCCTGTAGGTCCCTTCTTATGTTTTGATGGATATCCCTCATGGCGGTGCATCCTCAATAGAATCACTTTCACTTTCTCCTCTGGGTGAAGCTTGTTCCAGAATGGATTTGACTGCAATTCATGAAATATTGGAAGCACTTGGATACAAAGATGACGAGGGGACAACAAATGAGGTTTGCATATGAGAAGTTTTCTTTTTCTTGACTGTGAAGATGTTTCCTCTGAATATTTCTACTACTATCTCATGAACATAGTATGAGCTGATTTTCTAGGCAAGATTCAGATTGGAATTCCAAATACATATAACATAATTACATTTATTCATTTTGCTTTAGAAGATGCACATTTTGATTTCCTCAAGTATCAACCTTACCATTTGCCTTTAGTTTGTAATGCATTTTTCTATTTTGCACTTCACAGTATCCGAAGAGCAAGTAGGGTGTAAGTTTTTCTTCCATTTTTAAGTATGTCCTCCTAGTCATTTTCTACTGTCGTTAAATTCTTAATTCTCCAATTGATGTTTGCTCTGCAAAATTAGCTGATTTTATTTCAAAACATCCAAATGTGACTCATCAGATATAACTATGTCTTAATAATTGGGATCCAGAAGTATTTTAACACGATATGGAATGCTCCAAAAGGCTCTTGATGTTTGAGAT
Organism: Curcuma longa; assembly: GCF_044706935.1. Taxonomy (NCBI): domain Eukaryota; kingdom Viridiplantae; phylum Streptophyta; class Magnoliopsida; order Zingiberales; family Zingiberaceae; genus Curcuma; species Curcuma longa. The sequence continues at coordinate 4,188,538 of NC_133878.1, forward strand.
GTCTTTTGTTGGTCTTATATTGTTTTGATAATTTTGTTAATGATTTGAAACAGAATCATTTAATGCCTAAAGCATTTCATTGATTTTACATATCTCGTTCATTTCCTTTCTTTTAGCTGTCATTTCAAATGTGGACGAATCAAATGCAAGAAACACTTAACTCAAAAAAGAAGGGTGATACTGCTTTCAGGCACAAGGATTTTACTACGGCAATTGAGTGCTACACCCAGGTAATTTATTCTCGTGCTCACTGTCTTTATTGTTCATATTTTGCGCTGGTAGAAACATTTATCCATTCTGTCAGTCATCAATAATTACACCACCACATTTAACTAAGGGTTAGAAATAAGGCCATGTCCTAATATCCCAACTTTCTGAAAAGTTTGTATCGATGTAACTCTATTATCTCTTGTAAGTTGTATAGGAAAGTTCAATAATGAACAAGCGTAACAATCTATTAGTTGCGTTAATTTTGCAGTGCGATAATAACCAGACTCCATATGTAAATTTGTAATCCAATCCTGTTAGATATTAAAGTCCAAATTGTTTCTCTAGAGAAACAAGGATATGCATTTTAAAGATACCATTTTTTCACATTGGAAGCCAAGGCCTTAGATTATCTCTTTATCTGCTATGAAGGTTTAAGCAGGAGCATGTGACCAAATGAATTGTTCAATGCAACCACATTCTGGAATAACAGTGAACAGAGTAAACATTGCCCCCAGAAGCATGTAGATCTAAGTAACATCTTATATCATCAGAGCTCTCTTATAGATGACCAAAATCATTAAGTCAACGCCTATTAGTTGTCGAACCATCATTTTAATAATTATTATTGTTTTGATATTTTTGTACCTTTTCTTTTCCCTAAGACAGCTATTTTCTTCATGTGCCTTTTCATGCCTATCATATCAGTATGTTATCATACAATATAACTTCCATATTGTGAACTTTAATACTAACAAAATTTTCTTATTGATGTCATTTTGGAAATATTGGTGCAAGGTTAAAGGGATAATTGAATCAATTGATCTCTTGTCAGAAATTAGGAGCTGTGTTTGTTTGTTAATGCTAATATGATGATCCCCTGCACTTGTTTGCCTACTTACATCTTTCAAAATCCATCACTTCTACATTCATATACATTACTACTGCGCATAAAAGTCTAATGACCAAATACTTTGTGACATGCAGTTTATTGATGTTGGGACAATGGTTTCGCCAACCATTTTTGCACGCCGTTGCTTATCATATCTGATGAATGATATGCCACAGGAAGCTCTTAACGATGCGATGCAGGCACTAGTCATATCACCTACATGGCCAAGTGCATTGTATCTTCAGGCTGCTACCCTTTTGGCTCTTGGGATGGAGAACGAAGCTCGAGAAGCACTTAAAGATGGTTCTTTGCTAGAAGCAAAAAGGAATGGGGGGCGTTAAACTAGACTAAACACTCACAAACTTCAAATCCTCAGAATTTCAGATTCAATGCCCCCCCATGACAATGGACTGTATATCTCATCGTTTAAAGACAATATTTTGAATGTCAGAGATTGCCATTGTTATAGCAATAGGCTTGATTCTTTGATGGCCCCATTGTTCTAGAGTCGTGCCACATTCATCTTGATTGAGGTTTAAGTCGAAGCATATTCTACGTCGTCTTTTTTCGAAGTTCTTTTGATGTAAGTCATAACCCTTCCAATTTGTATTGTGCATGTATATATGGGGAATCAACCAAAATCTTCGGGAAGTTAGAATGATGGTTAAGTTGTTTCCCCTATCCATGTAAATGCCCAACTTGCTGATGAACATGTAGTGGTGTACAGCAGTTGAATGATTTAATTCTTGTGTGGCTTTCTTCTTGTTTGTTTTTTCCATTGTAATTATTTGCAGAAACAATTAGATCATCACGGGAACATGGCCTATACTATCTTGATTCTTGAGATTATAATTACTTATCCTAGCCATCTGGAGATTACTAGATATTCAAAATCTTTATTTATAAATATCATTAGCCAACATTAGCAAAACAAGAAAAATAATCACGATATGTCTATCAAGTAGCTAGTAAAATAATTAACTTAAATGAATTTCATATGAATGACCTCCATGAACAGAACTATTTCACTTGCAATTAACGTGTTTATAACCACCGACTGGTGACACCAAGAAACATTGGGTTAAATATTCTAAACAGTACCGTACCAAGCATGTTAGGCTAACATTGTCAATATCATTAGCCTAATGTTATCATTATAATAATAGGGCCCACATCATCATTGATGATAGACTGACTAACACTGTTAATGGAGTTAGTATGCCTAACACCATCAATGGTGTATGGCCAATGCCTCCACGAGTTTATGGCCAACACCATGAATGAGATTGTGATGACACCTTCGAATGCATTAACTAAAACTTGCCTCCCCAATCAATCATTTGACTATATATATTGATCCGGCGAGAATATGTAATGATGACGTGGAGGATGGGTAAGAAGGGAGATATGGAAGGACTAGTAAAATATCCGCTCTGGGGACCCCGATCTCTCTCTTAGTGGCCACAATGCATGACCTTAAGAAGGGGCTGACATCTTTAGAAGGTTAGCAAGTTCCTTAGCACAAGTATCGAAGGCTTCCTAATCTTCATCTGATGTATCCCGATCTCTTACCTTGATCCTAGCAAAATACCACTGATCCGATACATATATTTAGCAATAACGGGGATAGTAAAGAAGAAGGGAGCAACATAAGATCTGTAAAACCCCCATGCAGAAAGGCCTGATCTCTTTCCTTCTTGGCTCCAATACTCTCGTCCCAAATAAACCGCCGACCTCATTATGAGGTCGGCACGTGCCTTGATACTTAGGATGAACTCTTCATAGCTTTGGTCTATAGACTCTGATTCTTCATAATAATCTTAACATAGTACGAGCATTAACCGCCGACCTCATTATGAGGTCGGCACGTGCCTTGATACTTAGGATGAACTCTTCATAGCTTCGGTCTATAGTCTCCGATTCTTCATAATAATCTTAACACAGTACAAGCATTAACCGCCGATCTCATTATGAGGTCGGCACGTGTCTTGAGGATGAGCTCTTCATAGCTTCGGTCTATAGACTCCGATTCTTCATAATAATCTTAACAGAGTACGAGCATTATCGGCCGACCTCATTATGAGGTCGACACTTGTTATGATACCTAGGCTGACCTCTTCCTAACCTCAGTCTATATACCCCGATCTTTCACAATAACCTTAGCAAAATACATGCATCATATGTCGACCCCATGACTTGGTCCCAGCTCCATGAGCTGACCTCATGACATGGTTTGGGACTCAAGAGCCGATCTCATGACTTAGTCTAGGCATCATATGTCAACCTCATGACATGGTCCCAGCCTCATGGACCGACCTCATGACAAAATCCCACTTCAAGATTTGATCTCGTGGCTTGGTCCCGACCTCAAGGGTAGAGCTCATATCGCACAATAAGTTCAACCATACACTACGAACAGTTCAATCGTTCATATGAGAGCTCGATTACACGCTTAGTTCAACTTGGCTACACATGTAGAAGAGCTCGGAGATGGATCAGGACAGTTCAGGCATACATAGAAGAAATCAAACGCATACTTAGTTAAGGTTGTCGATGTATATCAACTCGGACAATGCTAGTACAACCCATCCACTTGTACACATCAGCCACACATATTCCAACCTCAAGTAGCAAGTTCGCCATCAACGGATAATCAGACTGACTTCCGCGCCAGACTTATTAACTTATCTAAACAGATAAGGACCAAAACCGAGTCCTGTACTTGGTCCTTGGCAATCCCAACCATCGAAGGAAGATAATCTACACCACTGCACCATTAGATGTGTGGAAATTGTCAGAAATCTATCCGTTGATGGCGCCGTCACAACCAATTGCAAGTGGAGAGATCCGGAGATCACATCCTCGCTACCTCTATATAACCCTTACAGGTATGAAGAAAAGCCATCTAGAATTCTCTACACATACTACTACTTCTATTTTCTCTATTTCTGACTTGAGAGTCGGAGTGGCCTCGTCGGAAATCCCCGGCATTTTGCTAACTCGTCCGTTCAGCTTTTGCTTCTTCAGGTCCTTCTCGTCAACGGGTTAACGAAAGTTGACGTGACATTTTATTGACTGGTGGCTTGACTGTCGTCAGCATCAAGCCAGAATATTTTGGCGCTGTCTATGGGAAATCTGAGCTAAACGCCACGATGGTTAACATCAGACGCACCGCTAGCAACCGGGACCCCGTTGAAGAAAGGAACCCAGAAGAAACTATGACAATGACCAAGGATAAGTTGCACCAGATTGTGCAACAGGCGTTAGACGCAGCCCTGCAAAATGCCTAGACTCAACCACCTTCGTTACCGGTAGGACAGGCCCCAAAGGGGAGGCACCGACCCTCGCCTATTGAGGAGATATTAACGCATGCAGGCTCTACGAATAGAGACATGAGGCCTATAGAAGAAGATTCAAGCGGGTAGGAGGTAGTCCAAGATGCCCGTAAGGGGAAGGCTCAAATTTGTGCCAACCTTCCCAAAACCTCGTTTGTACGGGAAATCTTAAGCAGGAACTACCCCGAAATTTATGACCTCCACAAGTGGGAGAATATGATGGGTCATCGATCCCGAAGATCACGTTTTGAGAACGTCTCCTTGCTGCATCGATATAGATGCATCAAGTGCAGGGTATTCCTCAACACCATTTCAGGGTCGGCTCAACGCTGGTTTAGTAAGTTGCCGAACTCCACCATACAGTCCTTCAAGGACTTCAAAGAGGTCTTCTTGCACCAGTTTGCTAGTAGCCGGAAGCATCAGAAGACCCCGTTGAATCTATTTATGATGAAGCAAAAACCCCGAGAAACTCTACAGGAATATCTTCATTGTTTTAATCAAGTTGTGTGTGAAGTACCGTCAACCTCGTCAGATGTCTTGACAAGTGCTTTCACTCAAGGATTGCTGGAAGGTGATTTCTTTCGATCCCTCATAAAGAAGCCACCAATCAGCTATCAGAAATTATCGGAAAGAGCCACTAAATACATACATTTGGAAGAAACCCAACTGGCCCAGCGAAGTGATCCTATGGCAATCCCGCCTGTTGAAAAGAGACCGGTGCCGCCTCCACCACGAAGGGAAGTGCCAACCCGACCTCTTCAGAACGCTCCTGCACGCCGAAATGAACGAGTCATGCAGACTGTTGATGACCTGCCTGAAATGGCTGGGCAAAGAGCTGCAGCTCAGCCAGGACAACCAGCTCCGCTACTGTGTGTATCATCGGTCTGTTGGGCATAATACGCAAGACTGTCGATACCTGACACAAGAAATCAACCGGGTCATCAGAGAACGCCAACAGCGGGAAATAACCCCGCCAGTAGGTGGGCGACGCATGATAGAAGGAAGAGGTGTACGAGGGGATCAGAGACGCCGAGCTGAGCCAAGACGGGTCGACCCCAGACCTCAGCCTCAGACAGGAAGGGGAACGACGACCTCCTCCTGGAGCGGACATGTTGCTGGCACCTGAAGGCAACGGACAAGAACACATGCCTCGTCAGGGACCCCCTCCGGAGGCTCGCCGAGATCATCAGGAAAACCAAGATAACATAGCCCACCGCGGGGAAATAAGTATGATAGCCGGTGGTCCCACGGATGGAGATTCTAATAGGGCTAGGAAGGCTCATGGGCGCCAACTTGAGACTTATAGTATCGGCACCAACCAGAGCATCGAGCCAAGCCCTGCTATTTACTTCGGGCCTCAAGATCTGGAAGGAGTTGCTACTCCTCATGATGATGCTCTGGTCATCAGAGCTACCATTGCTAACTACGATGTAGCCCGAGTATTCGTGGATACGGGTAGCTCGGTCAACGTCTTATACAAAGATGCCTTTGACCGCATGCAAATTGACGGGGATGAGTTACATCCCATGGCGACCTCCCTCTTTGGATTCTCCGGGCATGAGATCCGACCTCTTGGACAGATACGACTTCCATTGTCTTTGGGGAAGGAACCTCTTCGCAGAACCCGAAGTACCCTCTTCACGGTGGTAGAAGCTCCATCTGCTTACAATGTTATCTTGGGACGACCGGTGCTAAGCTCTTTTGGCGCGGTGGTATCCACCTATCACCAGAAATTAAAATTCCCGGTACATGATCAAGTCGGGTCTGTTGGGGGAGATCAGAATATAGCCCGCAAGTGCTATATAGATATGGTACAGACTGATCTTCGGGCAGTAAGAAGGAAGCAGAATACCGAGGTGAACTCGGTGCAAGATACCTCACTCCCGCGACCCAACCAGGAAAAGATACCAGCACGAATAGTACCGGAGAAACCTGACCAAGTCACTCATATAGCAGCTGACCTATCGCCAGAGTTACAAGAGCAACTACTAACTTGTCTGACACAAAACCGAGATATCTTTGCTTGGTCACCATCAGAGATTGTTGGCGTACCCCCAACAGTGATGGAACATAAGCTCAATCTGACTCCTGGAGTCCGACCTGTCAAACAAAAGAGGAGGCACTTCTCAGCTGACCAAGACAAGATCATTAGAGAAGAAATCAACAAGTTACTGAAAGCAGGGCAAATCAAGGAAATATAATTCCCGACTTGGCTCGCTAACGTAGTTTTGGTACCCAAACCTGGTGGTAAATGGCGAGTTTGCATCGATTTTTGAGATCTCAATAAGGCATGCCCGAAAGATTGCTATCCTCTGCCTAGGATAGATCAGTTAGTCGACTCCACCGCGGGATATGAGCTTATCTGCATGATGGATGCGTATCAAGGATATCATCAGATCCCACTTGCCCAGGAAGACCAAGATAAAGTCAGTTTCATTACTGCTGATGGGACTTTCTGTTACACAGTCATGCCTTTTGGATTAAAGAATGCTGGTGCCACATATCAGCGGCTGATGGATAGGGTTTTCAAGCAACAGCTCGGGCGCAACGTGGAAGTATATGTGGATGACATTCTTATTAAATCTCTCCGAGCTGACCAGCTCACTGTCAGATATCGAGGAAACATTCGCTACGCTCCGACAGTATGGCCTGAAGCTGAATCCTAACAAATGCTTATTCGGCGTAAAAAGTGGATGCTTCCTGGGATATATAGTTACAGAGCGAGGAATAGAAGCCAACCCAGCCAAAGTCCGAGCTGTCCAGGACATGACTTCTCCCCAGAATATCAAAGATGTGCAGAGACTGGTGGGACGCATCACAAGCTCTTTCCCGCTTCATCTCTCACTCAGCGGGAAAGAGTTTACCTTTTTTCAAGATCTTGAGGAAGGCGGCTCGATTTTCATGGGATGAAAAATGTGAACAGGCTTTCACCGAACTAAAAAGATACTTGGCCGATCTCCCCATATTGGCCAAACCCGACGCCCATGAACCTTTGTGGGTTTACTTATCGGCATCTGAAGAGGCTCTTGGCTCGGTCTTGGTTAAGCAGGAGGCTCAGGTACAACGTCCGATATATTTTGCCAGCCATTTATTGAAAGATGCAGAAACTCGTTACACTTCCTTAGAGAAACTAGCACTGGCTCTCACTCTGATGGCTCGGAAGCTGCGTCCTTATTTCTTAGCACACCCAATCACAGTGCTAACGAACAGCAGTTTAGGTTGGGTGTTACTTAATCCCGATGCCTCTGGACGTCTCATTAAATGGACCACCGAGCTGAGTGAGTATGACATACAGTATTTGCCTTGGACCGCCATTAAAGCCCAAGCTCTGGGTCGATTTCTTGACTGAAGTTATAGGTGGAGAATCATCAAAAACATGGAAAATCTATGTGGATGGGTCAGCCACCAAAAAAGGCAGTGGAGTAGGGGTCTTGCTGTGTTCCCCTCAAGGAGAAACCTTGCATTTAGCTGTGAAACTACAATTTTGGGCCACTAACAACGAAGCTGAGTATGAAGCTCTCCTGACAGGTCTGCAAGCAGCCCAGCATGTGGGCGCTACCCGAGTTGTTGTTCACTCAGATTCGCAATTGGTGGATCAACAAATCAAAGGCACATTCGAGATACGTAATGACCGACTGAAGCGTTACGCTGAAGCGGTAGAGAATTTGAAAGCCCAATTTCAAGAAGTCACCCTTCAGAAAATACCTCGGGCGGATAACCACAAAGCCGACGAGCTGGCCAAGCTAGCCAGTGCATTAACCACTTGGGAAACCATCGATCCCATGGTGCAAGAGCAATTAATCGCCCAGATAGATCAAGCTCCTCAATCCACCCGACCAGAAGACTGGCAGACACCCATCATCTCCTTCTTAACACAAGGAATCTTACCAGAAGACCCAGAACAAGCTCGGATTCTCAAAAGAAGAGCCACTCGATTCACTATGATTGGAGAAACGCTATTTAAGCGAGCCTTTTCTCGCCCCTTGCTCAAATGTCTCAATCCAGAAGAAGCCGATTATGTTATGCGAGAGATACATCAAGGATGTTGTGGCAATCACATTGGGGGAAGAACTCTGGTTCGTAAGATACTCCTCGCCGGTTACTTCTGGCCCACTATGCAAGCTGATGCGGATCAGCTCGTCCGCACCTGTCTAAGCTGTCAGAAACATCAGACCATGTCTCACCAGCCGACCGAGCTCTTGAAGACCTCCTCTGTTTCGTGCCCTTTTGATCAATGGGGAATGGATATAGTGGGACCTTTCCCACTTGGGCCAGGGCAGAAGAAGTTTCTGTTGGTAGCCGTCGATTACTTCTCCAAGTGGGTAGAAGTCGAGCCTTTAGCACACATCACGGAGAAGAATGTGCTCAAGTTCTTATGGCAAAACATCGTGTGCCGGTTCGGCATCCCAAGAAAGTTGGTCTCTGATAATGGAAGGCAATTCCAGGGACAGAAGATAAAAGAATGGTGCGAGGGCTTGAAAATCCAACAAGCTTTCACCTCGGTTTATTACCCACAAAGTAACGGACAGACCGAGGTGGTAAACCGCGAACTCGTCCGAGGACTAAAGACAAAGCTGGACCACGTGGGGGGTTCATGGGTGGATGAACTCCCCGATATCCTCTGGGCATACAGAACGACACCAAGGGATAGCACGGGTCTGACACCATTCCATCTTGTCTATGGAGGAGAAGTAGTGGTACCAGTTGAAATAGGATGTCAGTCCGTGCGGGTGGAAGCCTATGACGACGCCGAAGACAACGTTGTCCACAGAGCGACCGAGCTTGACCTCATCACCGAAACAAGGGAAAAGACTAGCACACGTCTCGATGTTTATCGACGGCGTATGGGTCAGATGTATAACAGGCGAGTCTGACCTCGCTCGTTTCATGTGGGCGACTTCGTATGGAAAAGGAAGACACCAATGGAAGGGCTGGGAAAGCTTGAACCTAAATGGGAAGGACCATACCGAGTTACCTGCCGGCTTGCGGGAGGATCCTATTATCTGGCTGATCCCAGAGACAAAGAACTACGAAGACCTTGGCATGCTACTCACCTACGGTCATATCGCATTTAAAAGATAGCACCTATTCCCTTCTTACATTTTGAAATTTGTGTTTATCATTGATTGCAGTTCGCTTGCTACTTGTAATAAACATCTATGGATGTATTGCAGCTTTATAAACAAATCTCGACCTCAAAGCCCACTCGGCTCTAAACTGATGGCCTCGCCCTATTACAAGAACAAGGTGCTTCAGCCCCCCCCTCCGAGCTCCGTGTTCGATGATTTAGCCTTACGACAGGAAGGACCTCCGAGCTCCGTGCTCGATGACTTAGCCTTACGACAGGCCGGACCTCCGAGCTCCGTGCTCGATGACTTAGTCTTACAACAGGCCAGACCTCCGAGCTCCGTGATCGATGACTTAGCCTTACGACAGGCAGGACCTCCGAGCTCCGTGCTCGATAACTTAGTCTTACGACAGACAGGACCTCCGAACTCTGTGCTCGATGACTTAGCCTTACGATAGGCTGGACCTCCGAGCTCCATGCTCGATGACTTAGCCTTACGACAGATAGGACCTCCGAGCTCTGTGCTCGATGACTTAGCCTTATGACAAACAGGACCTCCGAGCTCCATGCTCGATGACTTAGCCTTACGATAGGCAGGACCTCCGAGCTTCGTGCTCGATGACTTAGCCTTACGACAGGCAGGACCTCCGAGCTCTTACAACAGGTGCTCGATGACTTAGCCTTACGACAGACAGGACCTCCGAGCTCCGTGCTCGATGATAACTTAGCCTTACGACAGGCAGGACCTTGGGCTGATATTTATCTTGGGTGAAGCTCTATTTTTCATGATTTTTATTGTATTTATGCTTGATGATTTAGGGCGCAGCTGATCAATTTAGCTAGCGGCACAGTAAAAACCTGAGAAACACCGAAGGTAAGGGAGCTCGCGATTTTTTAGGTCTTCTTCTTCTCCTCTTCTCGTCGCGACGCCGCCACCGAGTTCCGTCGTCGCGACGCCACCATCCTTTCTTCTCAGATCAGCAAAGTGCAAAGGCGACAGCGGCTTCAATCGACGAATGTCGAAGATCCGAAGGAGCTCCGCCGACGTGGTTCCAGAAGCGGAGTTTTTCCTTTCGCCCTCGGTCGCGGAAAGCTGCTGAGAGTGGTCAACTCCGGTGGCGGGCGACCGAGGATCCTTTTGCACAACAGAGAGCAAGCCGTGAGTGGTTGCTCCAGCGAGGTCTCTGTCCCTTCTGTATCCCCCGGCTCTGATCAGTGTTGACCTCACGGATGTGGTTTCGAATGTGGGGAAAGACTTTCCTCAGTTCCGATCATCTTCCCTTCCCCAGATAACATAAGGTAAGGGATTTCTCTCCTTTTGTATGATGTCTAGTTTGCTGGTTGCAGCTGAACAGAGGGTAGAGGAAGAGGAAGCCCGATCATGTGTTCTCCATTCCTTTTCCGCCGTGAGGGTCCTCCGGTGCGACCCGCTTCTCTCCTTTGGTGTGAAATTGATTGAATGAAGCTGAAGCCTTGTTTCTGTGCCGATTTGGAGAGGAACACCACCATCCGCATCTATTCTCCTATCCACAGTCGGTACCGGTGCTGATTGAGGGAGAAATCTAACCCTAACCTAGTTTTCATTTGGTTCTTTTCTTTTGGTTAGTTGTAGCTGATAAAATTCAAAACCCCCCTATTCGATTGTGTTTACACTTCCATTGCCCTGTTGTTTTGGCTCATTTAGCTCTGTTCGGTTCTATTTTGGATAATACAGTGGAATTGTTGATAGCTGTTGCATTAGGTTGATGAAGTTTGTGTGAGAATTGGTTGTTTGAACACGTGTGCTTTGATTGAGGATATCCATATGCTGTGATTTCTGTAAATAGTCAATAAACATTGTAAATTGAATTTGATGTTTTAATAAAGGGTTTGGTTGTTGGTCAAGCATGTTGGATTAGTGTAGCATGTGTAAATTAGATGGTGTATAACCTGTAAATTGAATGTATAGGTTGTATAGTATGAACAAGTGTTGTATAACTAGTGTAATGCTTGTGGTAAGTTGTATAATACTTTTTGTATGTTTTATGTTGTATATTGAATTTGTTGTATGAAGATGTAGGTTGTATGTTGAGTTTGTAGGAAAATTCGTGTAATAAGTTAACCATTATTGTAAATAAAATAAGTGGTTGAATAACTGTATGTTTGATGATTGATTGAGTGATGGCCATGAATTGAATAACGAACATGTTCTAATGTTTATAATATTGTTGTATTGTATGTGAAATAGGATTTGATTTTTTAATAAATGGAGTTGTAAATAGGAAGGAATAAGTCAATAAATAGGAACCCCACATCAACGGTCTAGGATATAACATCCTAACATTGAGTTTGTGAGAGAGACGACCCGGACCTCCCTATACCACTTAAGGCGATAATAAGAGGTTTATGTGTGTTTTAGGGCACACACAGCCATGTGCCATTTTATTGCAGATGAGGCACAACCATGCCTAGAGGCATGACCTACAAAAGGCGGCTTTCTGTGGGCGAGACACACCCGTGCCTAGGTGGCATGGCTTGTTGAAGGTGTGGATTTGTGGAAGAGGTACGCCCGTGCCAAGTTGGCACACGGCTTCGAGCAAGAGTGGCGCTGTGAAGCAGACACGACCGTGTCTAAGAGACACGGCCTCAGGAATTATTCATCGCAGGAGGAGACAACCATGCCAGCCTCGACATGGTGTTGTTCTATGAAGGAGGCACGGTCGTGCGTGATAGACACGTACTAGCCTTATTTGAGGTGTGGTTTCAGAATTTCCTACAAATAATAGAAAAGTTTATCACTAACTTGTAAAACAATAAAAAAATGAAGAAAAAGAAAACATAAAAAACCTTAGGTTGCCTCCCAAGAAGCGCTTGTTTAAGGTCTTTAGCTCGACCCCTTTTTGCACACGTGAATAGGACCTATTAGTTGAAGCCTCGTAATCGAGCCTTGGCTGGCACTTTGTATCTTTGTTTCTTTTCAAAAAGGTTCCTTGTTACCCCGGCCGGTATGGGTTCTTTCGTTGGTAAAGAAAAAGATTGATACACCCACCTCTTTTTAGGTTGGACATCATCTAACCTGTAGCAACATTCCTTCTCTGGAAGATAAGCATTTGAATCCAACGAGATGTTAAAATTCACTTTCTTATTTCCCACTTCCAAGGACAGCTTATGATTCTTCACGTCGATTTTTTCCCCTGCGGTGGCTAAGAATGACCTTCCCAAAATAATCGAAATTGACGGGTTCTCTTCCATGTCAAGCACAATGAAGTCAGTAGGAATAGTGAATCCTCCAACTTCTACCGGCACATCCTCCACTATACCCATAGGGTATCTACAAGAATGATCTGCTAGTTGGATGACCATAGTGGTGAGTTTGAGATCCGTATATCCATATTTTACACTTGTCGTATAGGGGATTATACTGACGCTTGCTCCTAAGTCACAGAATGCCCTACCAATAGTCATCATACCAATTTTGCACGGGATGGTAAAGCTTCCTGGATCCTTAAGTTTGGGGGGAGGTTTGTTGTTGAGAATTATTGCGCTGACTTCCTTCATTAGAGCTACAGTATGCTTGACCTCTGTTATCTTTTTGGTTGACATTATCCCCTTGATAAATTTGGTAATTGAGGCATCTCGACAAGAGCGTCGAGAAATGGAATGTCCAAAGTGATGTCTTTGACTAGATTGTATAACTTCTCGAATTAAGCATCTTTTTGTTTGTACATGAGCCTCTAGGGGAAAGGTATGTTGCCCACTAAAATTTTCTTTGATGTTTCCTCTGCGGGTGTAGCAGTCTCAACTTCTTCCAATTTGTCTTCAACAATCGGTGTAGAGGAAGGAGGTTGCTTGGCGGCTATCGTGCATGAAATATCCTCCAAAGGAGCAGTCTCTTGAGGTTCCTTGCCTTTCAAGATCCGTCCGCTCCTTAGCTCGATAGCATTGCAGTGCTCCATAGGGTTGAAGTCCGGCTTTCCTGGAAGTACACCCACTTGCCTTGATGAAAGAGAAGAACTTAGCTATGCCATTTACGTTTCTTGCATCTTCAACTTCTTGTTATGGTCATCTAATTTTTCAATGATCTTTACCATATCACCTTGAAGTTGAGTGAACATTTGTCGGCTCTCTATCCTTTGCTCCTTCAACATCTTCAGAATTTTCTGGTGTTTGACATCTCTTCATTTTGCTTCGGCGCAGATTAATACGACGACCCTTGGTTGTTACGATAAGAGATGTTTGGGTGATTCCTCCTACTTAGATTCTATGTATTTGAGTACGAGGTGTTTCTTTGATTGAATGTACTAATGGCGTCACATTGTTCAAATTAAGTGAGCTGCGCTTGAAATAATCCTACTTGGCACATCTCCTTTGTATGACTTGAATATCCACAAAGTTCACATGATGTAGATACCACATTAACCTTGTTGACATTCATATTATTAAATCTCTTGTTGAGTGCATCCACCTGTGCAGTTAAAAGAGTAAGAGTGTCCACCTCGTACTTTCCAAGAGTTTTTGCATGATTACCTCTCTCGGTAGCTCATTGGTGATGGTTGAGGGCCACACTCTCAATTATGTCTTTGGCTTCCTCCAAGCTCTTGTTCATTAAGGCCCCTCCCGCAGTTGAATCCAAATATACCTTCATTTAATAGTTGATCCCATAGTAAAATGTGTGAAGGACAAGCCATTTTTTCAATCTATGGTGTGGGCACTGTCTCAATATCCCTTTGAATTAGTCCCAAGCTTCAAATAAAGATTCACAATCCAATTGTGTGAAGCTTAAAATCATGTTGTGCATGTGGGCTGTCTTACTCGGGGGGATAGAATTTGTTGAGAAAAACTTGTTCGCATTATTCCCAAGTAGTGATGTTGTTCGGTGGAAGAGAGGCAAGCCAAGATCTTGCCCTATCTCTGAGTGAGAATTTGAATAGCACGAGTCTGACTGTATCCAAACCAACCCCGTTAATTCTCATGGTGCTGTAATTATCTAAAAAGTTTTCCAAATGTAGGTTGGGATCCTCGTTCGGTCTGCCCACAAATTGATTCTGCTAGATCATGGAGATAAATGCAGGCTTGATCTCGAAATTATTTGCTTCTATGGTTGAACGGGCGATGTTGGATGACACTCCTCTCACATAGGCTGCAGCATAGTCTTTCAAAGGTTTGTTAGCCATCATTTCCGGTGTATGTTCTTGTGTGCCCAACCTCTGAAATTGAAGCCTCCTTCGCAAGGTTCCTTCGATTTCCGGATCGAAAGGAAACTCCGCTTGTTTGGACCTACGCATGCACACCAAAAGAAAATATTATTATGCTTCCAGAAAAACAATCTATAAAAAATTATACCAAAGAAGTAAAGAAATAAAAGTGAATGAAAGGAAGAAAGAATGTGGTGGAAAAAACTCTAAATGTAAAAGTCTAATGAAAAATAACACACGGTCCATGGCAACGGCGCTAAAAACTTGATAGGCTCCCGCAAGAGTACGGTTGTCGTCAAGTAATAAAAGATATCAAACCACAAAGAATGTGGAATTAATCACTAGACTAGCACAAAAAGAGTTGCGAACGAATGAGTTTTGGTTTTGGAGCGAGAAATTAAGAAGGAGAACTTAAGGACCTAATCCTCGAACGAAAGAGAATCAACTATATGGTAGGTATGGGAAACAATCCTAGGATTTTGAATTCCTTGAGATTATGGCTGATAGTATCATGAACATTTTGCTATTTCTCAATGTTTATATCAATGTAGGGATTCTAACCAAGCTACCCAATTAGACCTTGTCAGGCTTTATCAGAATTAAATCATGATCCTTTAATGTTATAATCACTAGTTTGAGATGATACCTAGATAGCCCGGTTCTATAGCTCTCCCACTGTCACCGAGCACTCTAGTAATACTACTGGTATCCTACCCTCTATCACCGAGTACCCAATTAAGGACCTCTTCGTAGTAATCAATAACCGTTAGTTATCCCTCATGAAAATTTATTATAGTTTAAGAATCTCCTCGGAAAGTCTGGTTAAAAAGGTTCACCTCCTGTCACAAGGCACCCCGGTCATACGATCCTAAGATTTCCTATAAATCGTAATTCACTCTCATCCATATGAAATCAAACCTTCAAAATATCACCAAATACGCACAAGACACAATTTCATATAACAAAGTATAAGCCTGTCATAGAAGATAGTAAATAACAAATCCATCGAATACAATCATCCATTACATCTCAATTCCTCCTACATCCTAGAATCTAAGAGATCTACTCCATAATGAAGGGAATACAATTCAAGAAGAAAGAGGAAGAGTTTATCTTTGTTCCAAAATCCAAGAAAGAAAAGAAAAAACAGCATCTGTGGTGTCTGAAAAAGCCCTAACTAGGTGTCACGATAGGGCTTCAAATTAGAATTTATAGATTTTATCGAAAACCCACGATAAATGCAAATAAATGAAGTATAGGGGCCTCGAGTCGTATTTTTCCAAGGAACTAGTAGACAATTGCGTGATTTGAGCTTTCGATGTCGTATTTTTGGGGTTTTCCGAATAAAACTGGGGTTTTGGTTTTCTCAAACAAATAGAACTCAAAATCAGTAAAAGACCTAGAATTCTAGTGCAAAATGCGAAACAACAAGGAACATGAAATGTAACTAGAGGGACAAAGGGAAGAAACAATTCTAGACTAGTGTGACAAATTGATGTTCAAGTAACAACCCCAACTTGCACTTTATCTGTCCTAATTCACTTAACAACAGCTACAAGAACTTAACCTATCAGACCTAAAGAAGCTGATACATGCACTGTTCTGATACGGAACAGTGCAAGTTTCAGGATTTCAGAATTTCAGAAATTAAGGAGTTTAACTAAAGGAATTGATCTACTGAAATTAACTACAAACCAGATTAAACCACACTAACATTGTGAATTCACCAAAACTTGCATTCAAAGTGTTTAAACAGTTTGAAACTGGATTGTGCTGATAAGCAACAGTGGTGGCACGAATTGGCACGAACAGTAGCAATATCAGAAGTTCAGACATGTTCAAGATAAAGAAAAAGCTTCAAACTAAGCTTAAAAGATCTCTAGCACCAATCTATCATCAAACAACAGCTAAGTATCATCATCTAGCAAAAATTCAAGCATTGAAGATCAACACAAACTGGAAAAATCGAATTTCAGAAACAGTAATGGAAATCAGAAATAGAAATGTTCAGAAACTGCATCCTCCGCTTCCTCTTCTTTGTGCTTCTCGGTTTGGTGTCAAACAAGCCGCCATTAACCACTAGAGTCTCCGAAATTCCTTTAAGAAACTGGAATGCAGCTGTAGGTGTTATCTGCACGCGTCCACAGCTCTGTAAACCGGAGAAAAACCCTTTCCCAGGCAATAGAACTCGATACGTGGCAAATTCTCAGTTGCAATCTGGAATTTCCCTCCTTCTTCTTGCGCTGATGAACTTGCTGAAGGCTTGGACGTGTTTCGCGAGCTTCGGAGGACCCCTCGTCGACGCGCGGTTTCGGTTTGTTCAGCAATTCACCGGAGACGCAAGAAACAGAGGAATGCCGGCGGCAGAGAAACCCTCGCCGTCACCGAGCTTCCAGCTGCCGATTATACCCAAAGGACCGGTTCCAGCCTCCTCAAGGATCCAGAAGCACGCCGGAGATAGAAGATTTGGACGGGAGCTCGCCGTTTGGTACGCTCCTCAGCAGAAGAGGCGTTGTCGCGGGACGAAGCACAGTGTCGGGGCGGCTCACTGTTCATCCGGTAAGTTGAGGTTTAAATAGTTCTGATTAATCAATCGATCTGAGCCATCCAATCTTGAATCCAACGGCTGAGACTTGATCTAGGCTCTAGGGCAGCTTAGGGTTTCCCAAAAATTGTGAAATTTTGATCAGGCTCGATCCGAGTCATATCCTTCGTGTTGGTTCGATCAATTTGACGAATTGACTTGATTTGACCGCGGTTGAGCTTGAGTCGGATCCGATTTAACCCTAAAATCAATAAAAATCAAATTAATGCCAAAAATTACCATAAAATCATGAAAATTAGAATCAAGCCTCAGATTATGCCATAAATGATAATTAAGATCAAATTGATTCATTTTGCAATTTATTTTCATGTAAAAACCCAAAATTGAATCGATTAAAAATGCATAAAACCCTAGCTCATCAGCAGTCGACTGCTGGTCGATCAGAAGCACACACCGAAGTCACACAAAAATCAGTCGAGTGGAGCAGTCGACTGCTCATGGTGCAGTCAACTACTAGGTGACCGTTGAGGCAAAATCTGGCTAATTAAATGTAGATCAAATAGCCGTTGAAGACCATCAGTCGACTGACCCATGGAGCAGTCGACTGGTGTACGAAAAAATATAAAAATAGCAAACGACGCAGAAGAAAAGCATCTTCTTTCTGATCATTTTTCTCTGGCAATTCTCTGATTTTGTAAAGCAAGTCTCTTCCTCCTTGCTTCACTAATTAATCTTGTGAAAGGAAGAGATCAGATTGTGAGGGTTTTCTCTACCTTCGAAGCGTGCTTCGAGAAGGAGGGTTTCATAGTGAAAAGGTCGTCGGTGTGTGTGTGGATCCTTGGATTAGTCATCTCGTAAGAGGTAGATACCAAGTAAACAACCGGGTTAGCGATTGCTCTCTTTTTCTATTATTTATTTTGCTTCCGCTAACATTTTCGCAGAGACTTTTGAAGAATCGCTATTCACCCCCCTCTAGTGAACGCACCAATCCCAACAGCATGGTCGTGCCTTGCAAGCACGGCCCAGTCTTGGCTTTTGTTGACATTTATTAGATTTAGCTACTTGCTTATCTGATATAGTCCTCTTCACATAAATAGGACAACCTCATATCTTCAAGTAAGATAAGTGAGGTTTTACTCTTCCATATCTCGTATGGAGTAGCAAACACTACCTTGGTAGATACTTTGTTTAACAAGTAAATAGTTGTCTCAAGTGCGTTGCCTAGAATATTCTAGGAAGAATTGCATTATTTATCTTTAACCTCACCATGTCCAACAATATTCCATTGTCTTTTAGATAATCCTGAAACCCTTGACTTAAGTATTCACCACTTCGATCGGATCGATGTGTTCTAATACTCTTGTCAAGCTATTTCTCTACTTCAATTCTGAATTTTTTTGAACCATTCAAAGACCTCAGATTTGTACTTCAATAAATACAAATACCCCAATCATGAACGATCATCGATAAAAGGGTAATGAAGTAGTCATAACCTCCTCGTGTTTAAGTTAACATTGGACCAGACACATCAGTATGCGTAAGGCCAAGTAACTCTCCCACTAGTTCACCCTTTCCGGTAAAAGGTGATTTAATCATCTTGTCCTTAAAGCATAATTTGTATGTATCAAATAAATATAATTCAAATGATTCCAAACTGCCAACCCTTTAGAGTTTGATCATACGTTTTCTACTTATATGGTCAAGACGATAATTCCGCAAGTAGGAGGTAAATTGATTATATTATCAAGCACGCTTGTTGTTTGTTTCGATATTGAATGTCTCGTTGGAAATATCTAACACGTAGATACTATTACTAAATATTCTGATCTCATAAAGAACTTCATTCCAAATTAGGTAACAACAATTGTTGCCTAAAATCAAATAGGACCCTTTTCTATTTAAATAAGAAATAGAAAGGATACTCTTTATTAAAAACAAACATAGTAATAATTTTTAAACAAGTCTTTTACTGTTTCTTAGGCTCTATATTATCACATATATAAGAGTCTCACTCAGTATCTAATATCCGAGTGGACGAGAAAATAGTATGACATTCATTTACGAAAATACATCAAGCGGAAGAGGCATCACATGCCTACTTTCCTTTTACGGACTCAAGATAAAGTTTACAATTTCAGATTTTGAGAACAATTCTCAAATTCCTATACGTTCTAAAGTTTAGGGTCAATCAAATTGTTGGTATCCTAAATTATGCGCAATAAAAGACAACATGCGTAATCAATTAAATTTAGAAATACAATCGAGTAAATAAGATAGATGATTTACAATGTATTTACATACATTAATTAATCTCATTCATTTTACGAATTCAAAAGCCCTTACTTTGAATTCGGAAGATTGTAAGTATTCTTCAAATGAGTTGATATCCATTTGTAGATAAGAATAACCTTGGAGAGAGTCCAACAAGTCATTCTTAGCTACAATAGTAGGTATCATATACAGATATGTATCACGTATACATAACTATCACATTATGCTATCAACTAATTGAATGTTCGCATAAACATCGGGTTGTTAACACATTAATACGTATACATCATATGTATAACACCCAACTTCATCTCTATCCGCATTGACCTTGGAGAGAGTCCAACAAATCAACGCTTCAAGTTAAAGTCAGCCCGCTAATCGTGAGATCATATTTCTTGATGGTTCTAACATGTTTAATTTTAAGTCGGGCTTGGAGAGAGTCCAACAACCCAAATAAGAAATTAAACTCCGATTCTAACCATATTAGCAGAAGGTATTAGCTTTAATTATTTATAAAGGATTTTCAAGTCTCATCCTCATTTCATGCAAACAATTAAATTATCTACATGACATGACAATAGATGACATGACATAATTAATGCAGCTAATCATGGTAAATGACATGACATGTTATAATTAATGCAACTAATTATGACTATTTTTAGCCATAATTATCGTAAATCTTATTTAATAAAATATGGTAAAGAATCTGATTTCATAAATCAGAATTTTTTAATTAAATTAGGAAATAAATTTCCATATCTAATCACATATTTTATTTTTAAAAATATAATATTTAATTAAAAAGATCTAATTAATTAGGAAATAAATTTTATAATCCAAATTTTCTAACAAATTAAAAAATTCTATAATTAAAAATTCTAAATTAAATCTTAATATTTTCTTTTTAGGAAATAAAATTATAATTAAGAAAATCTAATTAATTAGGAAATAAATTTCCTAATACGAAATTTTCTAACCAATTAAAAATTTTTATAATTAGAAATTCTAAATTAAATTCATAAAATTTCCTATATTAGGTTTACGACTAACTACTACACGTAAAACTATTTTATGCGTAGGCCTTGCATTATCAAGCTCTGATACCACTGTTGAGGTCGTCCCGGTGTAATGCGCATGTTTACACGTTTCACAAATGTGCGAAGCAGAAATAAATAAATAATTAAGACTAATTGTTACACAACACACGCATGCAAAGCAGGAAATAACATGTACAAGGCATGGCAGAAAATTAAAATTTTTAGAATAATAAATTATTCTAAACGCGTACCTCGCAGATGATAACGTTGGGCGGATTTAGTATCAATCGAGTGGTCCTTGTCGATGTCCTGTCCTCTACTGGTGATCCACGCCAAGCTCTCGTCTGGATGGCTTCGGAAGTCACGAGTCATATCATCGTCTTCAGTACTAGTCGATGATCGATAACGATTGAGTTGAGAGAAGCCTTATTCAGGAAACCACGCAATAACGTTTGTCACGATCATTCTGGGGCTTTCTAACTATCATCGAGAATCGTATTTGCGGTATAGTTTTTGATGGTCAACCTTTGACCGCTAAATTAGGATAAACAACTGGAAACCCTTTCTGGTATCGATGGAATAATTCTTCGGGAGCTTCACAAGCTTCCGCGAGAATGACAAATGGTCGTTGGACGATCGGGATTGATTGGCAACGATCAAAAAACCTATTCGATGGCTGGAAACAATTTTCGACGATCGAACAATGAATTTCGACGGTAAAACCCTAATACAATCTGATCCAAATTCTGATATTTAGGCGGCGGCAGCTCTGCTCAGGTAAACAATCCGGTAGTAGAACCGGCAACGTAAGAACAACGTCTCCTCTCCGGCAGCGTCTCCAGCGGCGTTCTAGCAGTGGCCTGGCAGTGGTCCGGTGGTGGCAGAACATAGAATAGAGCAAACAGAATAGAGGAATAGCAAGGGAAACTAGGGTTTCCGGCTTCTTCTCACCATCACACACGCAACCAAGTTAGGGTTCCTTTCGCCCTCTTCCTCTCTGGCAGATGCACAAATAGTGGCATCAGGCAGCGATCTCGTGCGCGCGTGGCAGGAGAAGCAACAACCACGGAGAAGAGGGCTTCCATCTCCTCCTCCGACGGATGGCTAACAGAAGTAATCGATCTGGCGATGCAGCCGACGAAGACACCAACGAAGCAGTCGCACCCAATCCCCTCGTTGCGGCCGGTGTCTCATACGCCTTCCTTTGCTCAATCCTCACCGGCGATCGTGAAGTCCCTCTCGCACTGACAGGAAACGAGAAGCAGCGGGCAGAAGAGGAGCAGGGGGCGTCAGCTTGGGAAGAGGATCAGCGTTTTCCCCTTCCGCGATCCCACCTTTTATTGCGAAGAAGAAATCACAATAGTGCGGCGCGTTGGGTGGAGAAAATTGAAAAACCAAGAAACCCTAAACCGGGTTCAACACTGTAGCGAACTGAACCGGACTTGGTTCATTTAGGGTTTACTGTAGCAAATGGTGTTCAAAACTAAATTGTTTGATTCACTAACCAAACGAACTCTAATTTGACCCAAACCAGTTTTGTTTGTTTCGTCTTCACAAGATGCAGCTCTTCATCTCTTTCGTTTTGCCAAAAAACATCTTCCATTATAAACCAAATCAAGTTGGTTCAATTTTGGTTCAAAATTGAATCATTTGGTTCGCTAACCAAACAGCCTCTGATTTGAACAAAATTAGCTTCGTTCATTTCGTCTTTGTAAGATGAATTCCATCATAATGCCATTTGTCTAGTCTAACCAGACTTTATTTCTCTCGTTCTGAGAATCTAATTCTTAAACTCATTTTAAGTCCTTTAGAGAACTTGTAGTGCGTGTGATCCAATAGGTTCCCGGTTATGTTGGTCGTCCGTAATTAACTATTAATTACAGAATGATCATGAGTTTCACCTAGTAGTACATCATGATTTCCAATTGATCAGAAAATCAACAATTGATTCCAGAACATTTCTAAACCTTTCAGCAGCTCCAATGAATCGTGTCTCGTTCCTTTCACCGTCTTATACCCACTTGGTTCAGGACATGGTCTATGTGTCGATCCCCACTAGGCTGACTATGTCACACCTAGTCCAAGTTGCTTTCTTATCTTGTGGATTCAAGTTACTTGTATATGTGTCCAAGAGTATCATACTCTTGACATGTAATACTTTGGTTAAAGACTTTTAGTAACAATCCTGACAAGCGGTCGTAAGGTATACGTCTCCTTTTCCAAGGAGCGGTGAATCCTCTGTAGACTATTCAAACACCTTCGGGCATTTCAACTTATACCCAATCATTCTGGGTCCATACCTTTTCAGAGATATTTGCTTAAGATGTCAAAGTATAAGCCTCCATGACCAAGATGACTTGAATACCGCAAGTCAAAGGAAACTCGCAATTAAGCTGCATTGAGATCGTCATTGACATTTATATCGAACCATATAAAGTCTCAAGGCAGGTCACTCCAATGAACTGGTTACCTTTAACTAGCATCCACATTTAACTCTCAACATCTAATGTCCCTAGCAGTGAGATCGGCTGCTTAGTTAACCAAGGAGTCAAAACGTGCTAGTCTCGATAGAATTGATGACATCCGTGCTCATCAATTCCTCGACTAGGGATAATTTTAATACATTCATAATTGCACATGTAGAGATGCTCACTAGTTATGATCCAATCACAAATTCTCTCATACTATGAATCGTATTGCGGACATTCAGTATTTGAGTTTAAGATCCAATCAAACACATAGAGAATGTACACTCAAATAGTGAATTACTATTTATCCAATAAATAGTATAACCGTAAGGCGATTACCTTAAGACATCCTTCAAATCTAACATACGTCACATCTAGCCCAAGCTAGCTTTCTTGTCCTATGGATTCAAGTTACTTGTACATGTATCCAAGAGTATCATACTCTTGCCATATAATGCTTTGGTCAAAGACTTTTAGTAACAATCCTGACTAGTGACCGTAGGGTATATGCCTCCTTTTTCAAGGAGCGGTGAATCCTCTGTGGGCTATTCAAACACCTTTGGGTATCGACTTATACCTAATCATCTTGGGTCCACACCTCCTCGAAGATGTTTGCTTATGATGTCAAAGTATAAGCCTCCATGACTAAGGTGACTTGAATACCGTAAGTCAAAGGAAATTCGTACTTAAACTGCACTGAGATCTTCATTGATATATGTATAGAACCATATGAAGTTTCAAGGCAGGTCACTCCAATGAACTAGTTACCTTTAACTAGCATCCACGTTTAACTGTCATCATCCATTATCTCCAGCCAGCGAGATCAGCTGCTTGGCTAATCAAGGAGTTTAAAACGTGTTAGTCTTGATAAAATCGATGATGTCCATGTTCATCAATTCCTCGACTAGAGATAATTTTAATACATTCATAATTGCACATGTTGAGATACTCACTTGTTGTGATCCAATCATAAATTTTCTCATGCTATGAATCGTATTACAAACATTCAGTAATTCAGTTTAAGATTCAAACAAATACATAGAAAATGTACACTTAAATAATGAATTACTATTTATCTAATAAATAGTATAACCGTAAGGTGATTGCCTTAGGACACCTCTCAAATCTAACAGATGAGACGAATGGTGTGGTCGAGATGAGGTTGGCCGAGACGAGATGCTTGGTGTGACCAAGACTCGATGTGGCCTAATGGGGTGAGCCAAGACCGAGCCCAATCGACTCCCTAGTCATGGTCTAAGTCTGAGGAGCCAGTTAACCCACCATAGTGGAGTCGGATTTATGTTAACTCGTCTTGACACCTAGACTCGGACTTTGACCATCATCTGACTCTTGACCTTCGTCCTACAAGAATCACATCTTTTACCTCACTCATATCACTATCGATACATCGACATATAAGTCTTCGAGTTGATCCATTGCTCCTTAAATTTGATGAATCATCGAGGAAGAGCACTACACATCTCCACAAAACTTCGCGCTCCCTCTTGATTACATATCAAGCTTGATTAAGCTTTCCAACAATCTTCTAAATCAGTATAAATAATCTAATGCACTTATAAGCAATCACACAAATACACACATTTAACTTAAAATAATGATCAAATATCAAAAATATTATAATCGAACACGACCATAAAAGGACTAATTTTTCAATAATAATGTCATTATGCCATAAAGTTAAAGTTAGGACAAAATGACAAGACTTTTTAACTCAAGGGAGGCATTTTGATAGTCATAGAAGTCTGGGGTGCTTTTTAAAAATAGGTAAAATGTAGTGGTGAAATGAAATTTATCCTGATAAAAATAAAAAATGAGCAACTCTTGTAATCCTTCGTTGACAGTCCGATGCTTCAATCGTCACCGTTCGATGTGCGAACACTTTCGTTTTCGTGGTCCATTAATTGGATCGAACACGATCACAACAACAACAACAACAACAACAACAACAACAACAAAAATCCCTCTTTCGTCGTCCATGGCGTCTGCGCCTCCCTTTCCCTCCCCTCTTCTCCCGTGGTCGCCGCTTCACTCCCCCTTCGCTCTTTCCGCTGCCGGACTTACGATTCAGAGACCCTCCTCTGTCTCCCGAAGGCATCTCACAGTGTTCCCGATCAGAGCCCTCAAGGAGTGGAGTGAGTACGAGGAGGCCTTGCGGGAGAAGGACCTCGCTCGTGCACTCCGGTACTTGAAATCCGAGGCGGCGACGGATCCCATTCGACCACCGGAGGATTCTTCGGTTGTTTCGGTTGCGTATGCGCCCCCCGATTACTCGAGGCCGGAGAGGGACTGGGAGGTTCTGGACGCCTGCTTGAACGCCGATGACATGCGGCTTGTCGGAAGCGCCTACGCCTTCCTCCAGGATCGGGGCTTCTTGCCCAACTTCGGCAAATTTGGGAACATTGGTACGCCGTAAAGATTCTATGCTTTTCTTTTTCTTTCTTTAGCTTTTAGTCTATCGTGAAGGTTGTGCATCCATAAACAATATCACAAGGCCATTATAGTTAGAGAAATATCAAAGCTTTCATTGCTAATTGTATCGGCAGAATGCTTGTCTCTAATGTACTCATGAGTTATAATCCTTGTTGCATGATCATATCAGGCATAGTTTGTTACAGAGAACATTGTGTTTTGATGCATTAAGAATAGAGAAATAAGTCTTTGTTCCTTGGATTTTTCTTGTTCAGTCACTACGACATGCAATCCTGGTGAGGTAATCTGTGAGTCATTTTGTATTCACTTACAGTCTAAATCATCTTTTTTTATTTTATTTCATGAAAATGTGTTGGGTACTTCCAGTCTAATTTGGGCGACACTTATGTTGATCCATGTATTATTCATCATTTTCACATGATTCCATCTATGATTGACACAGATATAAGTAATCATCCATTTTACACATTTAAGTTCCAGTGGCGGGGAAACAATATGAGAATACTTGGAAAACTATTGTTGTTTGGCCATCTAATCTAGGAGAAGCTATCTGCGGAAATACTTGCAAACATTTCCTTGATGTGCTGCAATATCAGGCAGTTAGCTGGTGTAAATGCAATTAGCCATCCTTTATACAACATGAATAAAGCCTGATGATGAAATGGTGGCACATAGATGAAACATCAATGGATGAGCAAAAGAGAAAAGAAGAATATGTTAAATTCATTGAACAGATAGAACAGGATTATTGCTTTGCCTTACTCATTCAAGGTTGGAACAATTACAGCAGAAACAACATACTCAGACAGGATGGATGTCTTGAATAACATTTCTCAACTCAGTAATATATACAAATATTGTGCTAGCGAAAGCATTCTTAAGAATTGTTATAGTGTTCTTTGATTTTAACAAATAGTTGAAAAACTTGGTCCATACTTCCTACAATTATAACATGTATTGATCACTTGGAGTTCAAAGTATTGTCTTGTATTCCTGAGATTGGATAGGCTTT
Source organism: Curcuma longa (assembly GCF_044706935.1). Lineage (NCBI taxonomy): Eukaryota > Viridiplantae > Streptophyta > Magnoliopsida > Zingiberales > Zingiberaceae > Curcuma > Curcuma longa. Next base: position 4,215,001 of record NC_133878.1, read on the forward strand.
TCCAAAACAATATTATCAGTTATTTAAACTTTTCTTGTACTTGTGAGAGTTCACTCATTGATTCGACTGTCTTGTGAGAGTAGACGTGTATTCATCTTTGGAGTAGGCATATGCTAGTTATTTACTGTCTATCCCACCCAATGTAAAGAAGTGGTGGCTGGTCTTAAATTGTTTATTAAAGTGTAGGACGTTAGTGCAAATGCTTTTGCTTTAGTAATGTGATAAATTGTTCCCACCATACTCCTTGCTTATCCACTACTTCTTTGCCCTTTTTTTTATTTTCATCCATGTACTATTTTTCCTGTCTTTTCAGTTTTGGAGGGACCAAGGGAAGTGACACCAACTGTTCTGACAGAATCAACTGGATTGGAAGGTTGAATGTTTATATAGTATCTTTGTTTTCTTGATTTTTCTTTGCCCATTAGGCTTCTAAAACATTTTAACCTTTTAATGTTTTTCTGAATTCTGTTTCTTAATTAAGGGTTACAAGCTCATTTATTATATTTTCAGCTTCTAAGCTTGCCCCCCAAAAATGGGGCCTTTCTGGAAGCTCCAGGCTTTTGTTGGTTGGATGCTTTGGAGGTTTTTCTTTACTGCTTTCCAAGGGCATAGACATAAGGCCCAACTTAGCCGCAATACTGGTTTTAGGGATGCTGGATGCAATTTTTCTTGGTGGTAGTGCCTTTGCTCAAGTCCAATGTTTTTGGCCACCTTACAAGCGTAGAGTGCTTGTTCATGAAGCGGGACATCTACTTACTGGTGATGTTCATATTTAATTGTCAGACATGTTTATTTTAATATAGTCCAATAACTTCACCTTGTCTTACAGCATACCTCATGGGTTGCCCTATTCGAGGGGTCATTTTAGACCCAATTATTGCCATGCAAATGGGTATTCAGGGACAGGTGACCTTCCTTGTAACATTATGTTGTCAAGTTTTTAGAATATGGACCCAACTAACTCCATGCCTTAGCCAACTTTATCCTTGATTTCCAATGCAAGCTATTGTTCCTGCCTGTCTGTGCATAGCAAGTATCTTATTCAATCAAATTATTCATGTTTTTTGTTAATAAAAAATTGTCTATACATAATTAATTGGATTTGTTCTTCAGTTATGGTACATGTCAAATTGGGATTTGTTATTTTCTCTGATAGTTGAAATTACAAACTGCATTAACTGTGAAAATACCAACTTGCAACACCATTTGTACTTCTTGTCAATCCTTGCTTGCTATTAAATAGTTGAGTCAATTTTAAAAAGAATATGAAGATATTTTTCATTAGGCAGGGACTCAATTTTGGGATGAAAAGCTGGACAATGAGCATGCAGAGGGTCGCCTTAGTAGCACTGCATTTGATAGGTAAATTTTGGTGATTACAATCGTTCGAAATTTACTGAATGTAGAGTCAATGTTTCATTGAAGTTTTTGCTGCTGTGATGAGATTCGGCATTCCTTAGCATTTTGTCAATGTGCAATCAAATGTTAGGTATTGTATGGTACTTTTTGCTGGAATTGCAGCAGAAGCTCTTGTTTATGGAGAGGCTGAAGGTGGAGAAAACGATGAGAACTTGTTCAGGAGTTTATGTGTTCTCCTTCGACCTCCACTGAGCGTCTCGGAGGTGTTGCTCTGGCATTTTCAATATATCTCACTAACATAAGATTACTAATTCTCTTCATCCTTGCAGATGTCAAATCGAGCACGATGGTCAGTAATGCAATCATACAATCTTCTAAAGCAGCATAAAAATGCACACAAAGCTGCAGTTAAAGCTTTGGAAAATGGCCACAGCCTTGGGGTTATTATTAGGAGAATCGAAGAAGCCATGTCTTCTAGTAACTGAAAGCTGGAATTTCATCTACTTGCTAGGTTATTAAACACGACCATGGGTCATACATTTCGGCTGGTGTAGAATGAGGAACTAATTGGATCAAAAAGATGGATTGGGTGACAGAAGGAATGAAAATAAGATGTAGGTAGGCGCTCTCAACCATGCCAACTATTATTCAATTCACTGTGTTGAAAAGTTGGATCTATCTGGAACTCCGATGTGGATGAGGCAATACTTTTGTATCCCAGATTGATTGAAAGAAAGAGTGGCATAATTTGCAACTTGTCATAAATTGCTGCAGTTAATTTTAATTTTTCTAAATATGTTTAGAGGAAATAGCACAAAAAGAGACTTCAAAAATTCTATATTCATGTATGAACAATGAAGAAGTGGTACCATACATTTATAAAAACAATGTTGTTTAATAGGTGGAAGTGTGTTCATATTTCTTTGAAAAAGTTCTGTATTGATTTCAATATGATTTAATAATATGCTCCATTTGATCTTTTACTCACCTGTATTACCATCTTCCTGTGTTTAACATTGGCATTTTAGTTTTTGTCGTCAGGATCACATTCATTACTTCTGTCAAATTAAAGTGTTATAGTTCGCTCTCATAAGAGACCCATTTTACATTTTGACAGAATGTCTCAACTACTTAAAAATGTTAATCCCAGTTAGTCGTATTGACTCAATCCCCTAGGGTGACCAGTCCGATCCCACGAAAGTTTTTCACCGGCCACCAAGGTAAATCGGGAAGCACACGTAGCGGCCAACTTAAATGCCCAATATCCTTCGGGAAGCACACGTAGCGGCCAACCTAAATGCCCAATATCCTTTGATTGCGATCCCCATTTGGAAGAAAATTCCTACAAATACGTCGTAGCTGGGGATCGAACTGCGGATGTCTGGGTGACAACTTAGATGTCCTACCGCGATACCATGACCCCGGGGACAATATCTCAACTACTTAATCTCTGAGTTGGGTGGGCTATGACCTCTTTATTCACACTAAATGCGGCCGAAGAGTTAGTGACGTAGACCATTCACTGGGGACTTTTTCTTTACATACACTAAACTTGACAAATGCTCTAGGAATATTATTCACGGCAGTGCCACATACAATTGTCTACAATTTAAAAAGTGATGTAGAGCATCCAAACACACCTTTAGAAGTGACACAAATATACGGAGGATTCGAATCATGTACTTTGAAACACTACATGATACAAATTGTCGCAGTTACTAAAAAACATGCTTTCTCTTATTTTTCTTATTCTTACAAACAAGGGGTGTCTTATGGAATGCATCATTAAAAAAACTAAAATAGAGCACCTTTTAAGAATTTCCTCTAGCATAAATATAAAATAGAGCATCTTAATACCCCCCACAAGTGTGGTGCTGTGATAAAGTACTCAAAGAAATAATAAACAATCAAGGTTCGAATTCCAAATGAGATAAATATTTTGAAGGTCAACTTCTAAATGTACATAAGTTTTATTCTAAATTTACTTGGTAGGTGAACAAAAGGAAGACCATCTATTTTCATGATTAGCCGAGGAAAGTATGAACACCTGAATTCTAAAAAAAAAAAAATAGAGTATCTTAATCTTGATAGTCTCCAAAGTTGAGAAGTCTTTATATTCTAATACTATGTCACACATAAAGAAGTGAATATCAGATGGGTGAAAATTACAAGTGCATGATTGTCATCAAGTAATAAAGATATTGATCCCACAAAGACTATAAAATTGAATATCAGTTAAAATCGTAAAGCAGACTATCTAGACAATTACAAATTGTAAGAGTCGAGAAAGAAAGCAAACCAATTGAAAAAATACGAGGAGTCGTAAGAGAAAATTAATTTTGGGAAGCAATTCTAGGATTTTGACTTCGTCACAATGACTATTGATACCCTAAGTATTATTAACTTCCTTACCTCAATGTTTATACGCATGCAGGTGATCTATCCCTGGGTACCAATATAGACTTATAGAATTATACCAAAGTATCTACCCAAACACGATGCTGTTGGGATGTATACTATATGCCTAGCTTTTTGTATAAACATCTATTTTAAAATAATATGAAATGAGAATCACTTTGGTCAATTGTTTGCATTTCTTATATATGTTAATGCAGGTGTTCATTTAATTTATATTGTAGATAATAGGGTGTGTGGTGCCACATAGAAGATCATGTTATCGGTTCCTTATAAATTATAAATAATAGCTCACAACCAAGATGGACTGAGACAAACTATTGGAATTGTTGTAGTGTAATTAGTATTAGTTTATCTTGACTATTAAATTACACTAGTACACTTTGTGTGTATTGAGTAGGACCGTTTGAGGTCGTTCGATTTATACTGACTATATAATCGAACTAGACCTCTGTTATTATGGATGTGCATACTCTTAATCCCTATATAATAACAATCACATATACTTAGTATGTATTTCTTTAATTCATCAAAGGGTGAGATTTATTCGTTAAATCAAAAGGTCCGATGAGTTAGGAGATAATGCTATGTATATAGTGTGTTGTTGATTATAGAAGAAAACTGTGTCCTAATATTTAGGCTGATGATGTCCCCTTGAGGAGCTTATAAGAATTATCATGTAAACTCTGCAGGTGAACTTAGTCCGCATGATAATAAAGTTGAGTGGTATTACTCTTGGACTCAGAAGTTAATTAATTGAGTTGTCAATAATTCAATTAATTGACGGACATACGATATCTTAAACACAGGGAGATTAATGCACTCATGATAAGATGGAGCCCATATTGTAATATGAGATTGGTGCAGTAGTTCAATAATAACCCTTTAGTGGTATGAGTTATTATTGATGGACTTGAGTTGGGTGTTCAGGGAGAAACAGGAAGCCCAAGCCCATCAGGAGGCCAAAACCAATTTCTCCTCTAGGTCCCTGTTGTAGCCTCTGGATAAAGCCTCGTATCCACCAATGAGATTCTGTTAGAATTCAGTTAGAATTCTGTTAAGAATTCTGTTAGAATTCTATTTAGAATTCTATTAAGAATTCAGTTAACAAAATTCAGATAAATTCTAAATAGAATTATATTAATTTTGTTATTCAATAAAATTTTATTACAAAATTTTGGTTAAAATTTTGTTATCCAACAAAATTATATAAATTTTGTTATATAATAAAATTATATTAATTCAATTATTTTTTTCTAAAATTTTGATGATGGCAAAGCTATAAAAGGGGAGGATAGGGAGAGGCAAAGACATAATTTTCTATTGGCTTCTAAACCCATTAGAGCCGGCTCCTTCCCCTTGCATATCTTCTTCCTTCCATTGCCTAGGGCCGACACCCCTCTTAAGAATTCTTCCCCTTTGTGTGCTTGGGCGTTCCTCCTCTTACTCCTTGCTAGGGCCGACGCACAAGGCCTCCATCCTTGCTAGGGCCGGCGGCCAAGAAGGGAGAAAGAAGAAGAGAAAGAAGGAGAGGAAAAGGAAGAAGAAGAAACTTCTACCTTAGGTTCTTGCCATCGGATAGAAGAGAGGAAAAGAAGGATTTGGGTGGAGAAATCTTGGTAGATCGTTGCCCACACAACGTCCAAGAAGAGGGGAGGAATACAGCAGAAGATCAAGAGGTCTTCGGGTAAAGTACAATCATCTACACAATCTACAAGGAAGAAAGGTACAATTATTTATTCCGCTGCATAGTTGTTTTTGTTTTCCTTCGTATGGATCCTGAATACCAACACAAGAGTCCAAGATCATATGCTTCTATCAAAGTGTGCTTTGATAGGTCAAGAACTTACTTAATCAATCAAGCACATGTCTGATCGAAGACGTAGGTTGCTTGGAAAGGTTCCGTCTTTGGAAAAGTTTTATCTGGCAAGAGTTGAACGGAACAGAATTCCAGGCACCTATAGATGCCTACTTTCAAGGTAGTCTAACTAGAGTGACGACTTTCTTAGGGAGGTTACTGTCATGATGTTCCACAGTCCTCTAGGTGCTATCTCCTACTTCGTGACACTGAATCGAGGTAAATTCATTAGGCTCTATGATAGTCAATGATGTCCTCGTGAGGTTTTGGACTGCTTTCGTGACCAACACCTCACGTCTTGATCTTTATGGGTTGGAGAATTATGTTCATCTTTCGGTCATTCCCTGCGTCTCGTGGGATATGATGATGCATAATTAGTGTTATAATCATGTATGTAGGATCTTGTACGCGCTAGAGGGGGTGAATAGTGCGTGTAGCTTTTTTACTTTCGTTCGTTAACTATCAAAAATTCACAGCGGAATATTAGAAACACAACAAAAGGACACGTGAATTTTTACTTGGTTCCCAATCTCACAAGGTTAGTACGTCCAAGGCCTAATCACGGGAGGCGCCCGTCCACTAGTGGTCTCCTTTCCGAACGTTGTTTAGAGGCGGAGAAATCCGTCTTACAGCCCGTATAAACAAACAATAATAAAAACAAATTAAAGAATAAATAAACCAAATACTTAGCCGATCTGGAAGTCCTGAGCGCCGCACATTCCTCCTAGATCTTCCCCGGTTGCAAGCGGTTGGCTTTGTTCACGTCCCAAAGCACTTCTAAATGAGGAGGGAGATTTATGGCTTGAATGATCTTATTTCTGCACATTCACCTCCTTTTATACTGCTCCTGAGTCGACTCCAAGCTGATCTGAGTCGACTCCAATCGATGTGGTAGATAAACCTTCTTTTTGCTCGTTTATCCACTTTCTAGTCGACTGGAGTTACAGGTTCAGTCGACTATCCCTTCAGTCGACTGGGTTCCAGTTCTAGTCGACTGGATCATCTGGACTGGTTGGTTTGGCTTTACTTTGTTTGCTTCACTTATATTTTTTCCATCTTGCTTCCATCTCCTGGTTTCTTCAAGATAAACATGCAATAATGGTATCTCTATGGTCACAATTAAGTCTTGACACTTCTTGAAAGACCATAGTAGTTTTTAGAAAATATATAAATTTTAAACAATATGATTTTTTTTATAAGTCTTTTAAATTAATTTTTGAAGACCTAGTTTTTGTAAAATATAATTTTTTAAAAATATTTTCAATTTTAATTTTTAAAATAGATTTTGAAGGTATTTTTTAAATTAGTTTTCAAAAGTGTTTTACAAAATAGGTATTTTTGAAAAACTAGTTATTATTCTTTTAAGTTAGAATCTCCCCCTTAACCTGACACATCCTCAGGGCTCTTTGTTGACCACAAAGCAATCTCCCTGTGTGTCTAAGGGTTTGAGTCAAATTAAAAGAATAATGAATAATAATTTTTGAAATAATTTTGAAATAATTTTCATTGAAAGTAAGTATTTTTAAAATAGATAGTTTTTGAAAAACTATTTATTATCCTTTTTAAATTAGAATCTCCCTCTTAACTAGATACGTCCTCAGGGCCTTTTGTTAACCACAAAGCAAACTCGTCTGTGTGTCTTAGGGTTTGATCCTAAATCAAAAGAATAATATATAAAATAATTTTGAAAATAATTTTTTTTAAAGTTAATTTTACTCTTTCGATTTGGACCACCCCAAAATCTGACATTTCCATAAGGCTCCTTGTTAACCACAAGGCAAACTCCCTAATTGTCTTAGAGGTTAATCTAAATCAAATAGAGTAAATAATTTATAATTTTTAAAACATAATTTTTAATTGAACTTTTAAGCTTAGACTCCCCCTAAATCTGACACTCCCTTAGGGCTCCTTGTTGACTACAAGGCAATCTCCCTATTTGTCTTAGGGGTTGTTCCAAGTTAAAAGAACAATTTATAAAGTATTTTTCAAAATAATTTTTAGAATTTTTTTTATTTAGTTTTAAGAGGTCTTAAAAATATGATCTTTCAAGAATTCGGAGGCAAAGAAATCTGTCTTACAGTCCGTATAAACAAACAATAATAAAAACAAATTAAAGAATAAATAAACCAAACACTTAGCCGATCCGGAAGTCCTGAGCGCCGTACACTCCTCCTGGATCTTCCTTGGTTGCAAGCGGTTGGCTTTGTTCACGTCTCAAAGCACTTCTAAATGAGGAGGGAGATTTATGGCTTGAATGATCTTGTTTCTGCACGTTCACCTCCTTTTATACTGGTCTTGAGTTGACTTAACTCCCTATCTGAGTCGACTCCAGCCGACGTGGAAGATAGAACTTCTTCCCGCTCGTTTATCCACTTTCCAGTCGACTGACCCTTCAGTCGACCTTCAGTCGACTGGACCTTCAGTCGACTGGGTTCTAGTTCCAGTTCCAGTCCCAGTCGACTGGATCCTCTGGATTGGTTAATTTGACTTTACTTTGTTTGCTTCACTTATGTTTTCTCCATCTTGCTTCCATCTCTAGTTCCTCCGAGCTCTTGGCATCGGTTGCTCCTTTGCCTAGATTCCCTTGCCCAGCTTCACTCACCAGGACTTCCCTTTGCCTAGCCTACAACTAGGACTTTCCCTTGCCCAATCTTTCAGATTAGGACTTCCACTTCCTAGTCTAACCGACTAGGTCTTCTCGCTAGTCGTCTGACTAGACTTCACTCACTTCCACACATCCAAACATCAAGTCCTGTTTGGATCAACCCTTGGTCAAACTGACCAGACCTAGATGTATTGTCAAACATCGAAACTCTAGGTAAGATTTTAGTGCATCTTGCACCAACAATGTATACGCAATAAAGTCGAATCATGGGTAAACACATCATATGATAAAGAAAGATAAATAAGAGTTATTCCCTTATCTTAGAATCTAGAGTACTACTTTATAGATATGGAGTTACAGCTAAAATATGAAGAAGAAGATATCCTATAAGTTGAATCAAGAGAAAAGAGAAGAGGACACTTAATCGTGTGGTTGTCGGCCTCTTCAAATGAACTCCAAGCTCATGGTTGGATGGAAACTTCAATGACTCCTTAGAATGGATCTCCTACAGCTATCTGACATGGGGAAACACCTCCTCCGCAAATTATGAGTCTTTTAGGACTTTTTATACCCCTAAAACCCGACCAAATCTATTAAACCTTCCAAAAAAGTTGGGGGGTGCTGCCTATGAGCCACGATTGTGCCAGGAGGCATGACCCGGGCGTGTTGTGTTGGTGCTCTGGTTAGTTTTGATATGATCAACCAAGTTAGCTTAGGTCTTGTGTTATTCTAATTCCTCTGCTAAGTGTGCAGAATCTTAGGTACAGAGGAAGTCGAGCGTAAGACGTAGCGGACGAGAAGGGTTGCGCGGGGAAGTGACCTGACGAGCTCGGTGCAATGTGAGAGACACGAAAGCTATGGAAGAGTACGCCAGTGGAGCGAGAAGGACGTGCGTGAAGTCCGAGGGACGAGAAGCCGAGAGGAAACACGCTCGACGGGCAAAAGGCCAGAGTTGGGTTCGGGTGAGCCTAACTCCGGTTGGCCAGAAATCACCTAACCGAAGATTCTACAAAAAGTCAACAAAAGTCAAACTATTGACTTTGACCCATTGATTTTGACCAGAAAAGAAGACTTGGACCTTTTGGACGTGGCAGTTGAAAAAGAAAAAAGAAAAAAAAAGATTTATCTTTTTGATGGGAAAGTCTTGAAAAATCGTTCCGGTAAATTCTTGCAGAACAAAAATTTTCCCAAAAACGATCTCAAGTTGCCCTCATAGTCGATCAAACGAAGTTTGATCGACGCATTTAGATCATTGGGCTCTTGTGTTTGGTTTACAGGATCCAATATAAAAAGGGATAATTTAACTTATGTGGAAACATTAAATTATACCTTTCTTCGGAGCTGTTGCGAAGGATGTGAAGTTTGTACCCGAAGACCTCTTGATCTTCTGCTGTATTCCTCTCCTCTTCTCGAACGTTGTGTGGGCAACGATCCTTCGAGAATTTCTCCACCAGAATTCTCCTCTCCGATAGCTAGCTAAACTTTCCTTCCTTCTCTTTGTCTGGAGAAAAGAGAAGAGGAAGAAGGAGGTTGGCTGCCGAGAGAGTCTCGGCCACCAAAGGATTAGAGTCGTGTGTTCTCAACCCTTGGTAAGCCCCTTCTTTTATAGCCTAGCCATCACATAAATTTGGTATGATTTGAATCACAAACTTGGTATGATTTGGATCAAACTTGGTATGATTTCAATCAATCAATCAATCGGAGAATTTGGTATGATTTCGGAAGTTTCCAATTCGAACCGAGGTGCTTAATCGATCAGGGAATCGATTAAACATCGTAACTTTTCCTCATTAAGCCTGGTAATCGATCAGGTGATCGATTACCAGCATGGTAATCGATCAAGTGATCGATTACCAGTCGATCTCCCACGGAGCTTGGTAATCGATCAGCTGATCGATTACCAAGGTGTGTAATCGATCAGCTGATCGATTACACTTCCTTGCATGGGTTCGAATGCCTGGTTTCTTCACGAATTCTTCCAAGGTGGTTTGAGGGTTTCTAGAGGCTACAACAGGGACCTAGAGGAGGAATTGGTTTTGGTCTCCCGATGGACTTAAGCTTCCCATGTTCTTCACCGAACACACAGCTTAAGTCTATCAATAATAACTCATTCCACTAGAGAGTTATTATTGCACTACCGCACCAATCCCATATTATAATATGGGCTCCTTCTTACTATAAGTACATTAGTCTCCCTGTGTTTAAGATATCGTATGTCCGTCAATTAAATGAGTTACTGACAACTCGAATTTAATCAACTTCTAATCCAAGAGTAGTACCACTCAACCTTATTATCATGCGGACAAGGTCCACCTGCAGGGTTTACATGATAATCCTTATGAGCTCCTCAAGGGGACATCATCAACCTAGATTATAGGACACAGTTTCCTTCTATAATCAACAACACACCATGTACATAATACTTCTTCCCAACTCATCGGGCCTTTTGATCTATCGATCTAAATCTCACCCTTTGATGAATCAAAGAATTACATACTAAGTACATGTGTTTGTTATTATATCGGGATTAAGAGTATGTACATCTATAGTAACAAAGGTTTAGTTCGATTATATAGTCAGTATAAATCGAACAATCCTCAGATGGTCCTGTTCAATACACACTTAGTGTACTAGTGTAATTCTATAGTCAAGACAGACTAAGACCAAATTACACTACAACCAATCCAATGGTTTGTCCAATCCATCTTGGTTGTGAACACTGTTTATAATCTATAAGGAACTGATAACATGGTCTTCTGTGTGTGACTCCGCACACCATGTTTATCTACAATATAGATTAAACGGACACTTGCATAAAAACTAAATGCAAATATTGACTAAATATGATTTTTATTTCAGAATGTTTATTTACATAGCTAGGATTCTGGTATACATCCCAACACTTTTATTATATAAAAGATAAATACTTAATTTTTATTAAGGATAAATCTCTTTATCTTTTATTAAAGATAAAGTTTATCCTTATTTAATCAATGGCTACAATCAAAGTCTATCTCCGATCAACAGTTAGGATCATATCAACGGATCAACGGTCAAGAGAAAACTCATCTATGATCAACGATCTAGATATATTCTCTTATACTATAAATAGACTTAGAAGTTAGAAGAAAATATAACATTGAAATTGTATTCTCTTCTAGCTTCTCTTGTGCTTCAAAGTTCTGTAAAAAGATTTCTCCACCTGTAGGAGATTTTCATAGTCAAGCTTCAACTGCCTTGGCTTACAACCACCTAGGTTGTAACCAAGTACATCTGTGTGTATTTTCCTTTTACAATTTATTTAGTTTAATTAATATTTGTTTATTTAATTGATTGTTGCTAACTTCTATCCTTGTAAGGAAAAGCAAGAGATTCGTGTTTTATTTTCAGGGGCAATTCACCCCCCTCGTGCCGGTCCACCTCGATCCAACAAGTGGTATCAGAGCCGAGAACGCTGCAGAAGGACTAACCGCCAATTGTAGCAAATTTCAAGAAAATGGTTGGACCAGTTATATATCCGCCAAAATTTGAGGGAAAGTTTGGAGCATGGAAAAGAAAAATGAAGGTATTCTTTTCCATAGATTATGAATTATTAATTATCATGAAAAATGGTTATGTAGCTCCGGAAGATAATGAAGGAAAGATCAAGGATCCTGACTCCTAGAACAAGAAGGAGCAAGCAGATGCTATAGCGAATGGAAAGGTAGAATTCCATCTGCTGACCGTCCTCCCTGAACAAGATGTCAATCGAATCGGGAAGTACGACTCGACAAAGGAACTTTGGGAAAAATTCCTGGAATTGCACGAAGGCACCTCGGAGGCAAAACTAACGCGACGAGATATCCTTCGAAGCCGACTGACCAATCTCCGGATGGAAGATGGAGAATCAGTTGCAAAATTACACGCCAAGGTAAAAGAATTAATTACAAGCCTTGAAAATCTCAGAGAAAAGGTGACTAATCGCGATGCTCAAAGGTACGCCCTAAACGCATTTCCGAGAACCCTGGAATGGACCTCGGTAATCGACGCATACTATATTTCAAAAGATTTAGAGGTGAGTATGTTAGAACAGTTATTTTCTATATTAGAACTTCACGAATCTCGATATGTCGAAAAGAATAGGAAAATAGACAACGTTGCACTAAATACAAGGAAGATCCAACTCGACAAAGAACCTTCAATGGACGATGAAGAAATAGCTCTAACGGTAAGAAGCTTGTCTAAATTTAATAAAGTTAATCGTTCTAAAAAGGTGCAGAGAAAGAAGAAACGCACAGTCCGATGCTACAACTATAACGAGGAGGGTCATCTGAAAGATCGGTGCCCCAAACTCAAAAACCAGCCAAGAAGAAGAAGGCATTAAAAGCCACTTGGGACGAGACCTCGTCGGACGAATCGGAAGTTGAAGAGTACGCCGGACTTGCGCTAATGGCAAGTCACCAAGAAGATGACGAAAGCACTTCGGAAGAGAGCAGCAACGAAGGGGGAGTCCCTAACTTCGAGACCGACTCGGTAAGTGAGATATGCCTACTTCCACCTGCTCTAATTTATTCTATAATAAAATCCATGTTGAAGTTTATGAATAAAATAGAAGAGGAAAACTCTGAATTAAAAGAGAAATTAAGCATTGCATGTTCGTCTAATTTATCTGACAAATTGAGAATAGAAAATGAAAACTTGAAAAATTTAATTGAAAAGCTGTTAGGATCGGTGCGTTCGCTAGAGGGGGGTGAATAGCGATTTTTGACTTTCTCTGCAAATTTGTTAGCGGAAGCAAAAATATAAAGAAGAAGATTGCAAAGAATCAATCGCTAACCCGTTCGATTTACTTGGTATCCACCTCTACGAGGTGACTAATCCAAGGATCCACACACACACCCGACGATTCCACTATGAGAAAAACTCTCCTTTTCGAATCACCCTTCGAAGGCGGAGAAACCCTCACAATACGATGTCTTCCTCGTACAAGATCTTTAATGAAGTATGAGAGGAAGAAAAGAGCTTTTACAGATCTCAGAGAACAATGAAAGAAGATGAAAGAATGAATTCTTTTTTCTCTGCGACGTTGACTGCTCTTTTTATGAATTTCAGTGCCCCAGTCGACTGCTCCTAAGGCCAGTCGACTGATGGGCTTCAACGGGAATTAAATATGCATTTAATTCGCCAGTTGTCACCCCAACGGCAGTATATCAGTCGACTGCTCCATGGCCAGTCGACTGTCCAGTCGACTGTCAACTCGACTGATTTTTCTGTGCTTGTCTGTGTGTGCTCCGGATCAACCCCAGTCGACTGCTGGCAGGGCCAGTCGACTGCCACAGCTGAAAACTTCCCTTTTCAGCTTCTCTTCACTCCTTAGCCTTGATGCAAGCCTTCAAACGTCTTCCACAAGCCTCGTGCTCTTCCTTGCACTAGCTTGAGACATTTCCCTCGACTTCATCGTGCTAAGACATCCTTGCCAAGAGGCCGCGCCTCCGGGACTTCATCCTTGCCAAGAGGCCGCGCCTCCGGGACTTCATCCTTGCCAAGAGGCCGCACCTCCGGGACTTCACCAATTGCCAGGTCTCCACTCCTGGGCTTTCCTGTGGACTCAAACCACACATGTTAGATAACAACACATTGCCTAACTTAACTGATTTAGCCAAACATTAAAATCCAATCACTTGGGGCACGATTGCACCAAATCTCCCCCTTTTTGATGTTTGGCAAAAATCATTTAAGTTAGGTCTTTAAATACAACATGTATAATATCACCATGCATAATCATGCTTTAACCAGAATTAATCAAATAAGCATAAACATTTAGCATGAATAAATAATCATTAAAGCCTAACTTTCCATTTCATTCTCCCCCTTTTTGACATACAGCAAAAAGAAATAGGGAATATCAGAGCAAATAATGGATAAGAATTCAATCGTTTCAAGAGAAATGGATAATGGCAAATGCTATAATTTCTCCCCCTGAATCCTTACCTCTCCTTTGATCACGCACTAAAACCATAAAGCATACAAGCACATCAGTGAACAAGGAGTATATTCAATATTGCAAAATGGAATCAAGATATTCATTAAAAAATCAGCATAATTCATTAAACAGAGAGATCAGTCGACTGTCATTAGCACCAGTCGACTGATGCCTGATAAACAGATTATCAGTGCCAACTTCGAAAAACCATAACAAATTCATATTAATTCAGAAAAATATGTGATTTGACCATGTGATTTTGATGACCCATAAATAATTTTGAAAAATTGTGTCACCATATTTTTCATCATAAATCATCATTTTGATACTATGTGCCAAGGAATTAGAAGTTTCAATTACCATGCATAAGTATCAAAATGTATTTGGGTATTGAAATGTTCTTTGCACCAACCCTTATTACTAGTAAACCAAGTTTAGAGCATATCTAGAGCATTTGATGTCAAGTTGTGGTCAATTTTCAAGAAAAACAGATCAAACTCACAAAATTACAGAATTATCAGTCGACTGGTATCTGTCTCAGTCGACTGATGGCTTGAATTCTGATTTTTCAGCCGAACTTTGGAAATTCATAACTAATTCAAATTTCGTCCAAAAATCCTAAAATTTTACAATGTAATTTCTTAGCCCATTATCTGTGAGAGAAAATTAGTTTCAAAATTTTATCATCACCAGAAGGTCGTTTTGATACTATGTATCAAAAGTGTGAAACTTTGAGTTTAAAGAGGTTATGTATCAACAATTGCAATGAGTGAATTGTTTCTCTCTTTAATACTTCTAAGATGTTTGACTCCATAATAGAAATGGTATGGGAATATAATATCTTGATAATTTATAAAAAATTGTTTGAATTTAAGGTGCTCCCCTTAAATATATTGATGTTGACAATCCATTTAAGATTTCAATCTTCCCTCTAATTTCAATCCATTAACTTAAACCTTTTTCATTCTCCCCCTAAAACCATGACTAGTTCTTAAAGTTGAAATCCTCCCCCTAAAATCAATATGGATAACTTTAAAACTATTAATAAGCTCCCCCTAGATCAATGATAACCTGAATTTGTTAAGAACTTCATCTCAAAAATCAATCAAGCAATATCACAAGAAGACTTAACATTCATTAAAGGATAGGTAATAATAAAAAGTTTTACAACTCAAAGATAATCCATACCAAGCAAAGTTTTAACATCCAACACAAAAAGGTTCCAAGTACCATTCATCCAAAGTAGTCAAGCATAAGCAAAGTCATCACACACAAGCATTCAAATTAGCACAACAAGTTTTCAACTATCCCAAAACATCACAATATAAAAAGAACATCCAATCTAGGCATCATCATCATCGTCCGCTGGAGGAGGTGGAGGAGGAGGCTGATAGTACATGTGCATCTGGCTCATCATCTCGAACATCTGCTGCTGCTGCTGATAATGCTCCAGATCACGCTGAGAGGCAACTGACCATTCCTGACGCAGGCCTCTCACCTCCTCATAAAAACCCCTGACACCCTGATGATAGTCCTGAACCTCCCTATGGTAGGTTTGGACTTGTTCATAGTATCCGGTCATACGGGTATCCAGATCCCGATATCGCTGATCCATCACCCCCTCAAGATGAGTTATCCTCTCATCAAGTCCAGGATGAGGGGGTGCATCAGCACCTGCCTCCTCTGCAGCATCACCCTCCTCATGCGCCGGAGCTGGCTGTGCAGCACCTCGCTCAATGTCACACTTCCATGCTAGGATTCCATTATGAGGCTCAATCTTGGCTAGCTTTAGGTGCTTGGCTCCTAGCTGATCATAGTCCTTGGAGAGAGGATGAATGGTACCTAGAGATGTGTCAATGCCCTTGGATGCAATGAGTTGAGTAATGATGTTTCCAAAAGGCATGTACAGCTTGCCTTTTGAAACACCAGAATGATGGACAATGACTGCAAAGACATGAAGAGCAATGTCGATGTCTAGATGGTGTTCTAATGCATACATCATTATGAGATGAGGAATTCTAACTTTTGATCGACCTCGGGTAACTAATGGAAGGATGCAATCCAGGACTATCCTATACCAGGTATAATGCATTGCAGACATATCACTTCCCTGAAAGATTCGTATAAAAGGATTTCTTGGAATACCAAAATAATGCTCATGGATTTGATTGACTGTGATGTGGGAGAAGGTTCCAGTGATAGGACCTGGAACATCAGGAAAACAAACAAAGGGGTTTGTTGATTCACGAAGTCGTAGAAAAGATCGTAAGACTTCTGGATTAAAATCAAAAGATCTTCCTGCAACAGTGGTTTTGTAGTTGTTTGCATTTGCATCTATAGGACGAAGGTTAACAAGGAATTCCTTACACATGTCTATATTAATATTGCACTTGCAGTAAACAAGAGCATCCAACTGATAATACGTGATGAGTTCAACCAACCCAGGTGCATACGTTTGAAAGAAAGACTTGTTTAAAAATCTAACATCCATCAGATTAAAGTCAACTGTATCAAATAGATTTTTGGCTGCCTGGGAATAAAATCTAGGTTCAGGGACGTTTTCAGTTTGTTGAGGAGTTTGAGTCCTAGGGCGTTTGGCTACTGCATGCTTAACTCTAAATGTAATGCAATATATGATGCAAGGACATGAAAACAGAAGCAAGTTAGACCAAATATTGATTTTAAACGAATAGAATCAAGGAGAAGTCGTTTTTCAAAGGTATACCTTCTTCCACTTGGTTGATCTGCCATTTTGACTTCAAAAACCCTAGGTTTTGTCTTGAAAAGAGGAAGTAGAAGTTGTAGGAAGGTGAAAAGGAGGCTTTAGGGCTCTAGAGGCTGGAGGAAGGCTGGAGAGGCGAAACACCGGCGGACGACGCAACCCTAGGGTTAGCAGTCGACCGCCGTTTATGATTGCTTATATAGAAATCGCGGCGTCAGTCGACTGATGGATTGCCAGTCGACTGTTATCAGTCGACTGAGTCCTGATTATGCAGTCGACTGATGCCCTTTGATGCTTTTGAAAGTCAGAAAGATCAGTCGAGTGCACCAGTCGACTGGCAGTCGACTGATGCTTTTTGTGAAAACTCACAGAAAGATCAGTCGAGTGCACCAGTCGACTGGCAGTCGACTGATGCTTTTGTGAAAACTCACAGAAAGATCAGTCGAGTGCACCAGTCGACTGGCAGTCGACTGATCCTTCTAGTACTGTTTGCCGAGTTGCACCAGTCGACTGATGGTCTGTGTCAGTCGACTGATGGTCTGAAAATCAGCCCATGCATATTCTGATACGAACTTCAGAAATGCGTAGAAAATTCCACAAAATTCAGAAAAATCTGAAATTTTGCAGACATGTTTGTTTTGATATTCTCTACTTGGGAAAAATATAGTTTCATGAAAAATCCTCTTGTTTCCATGGTTTGATACGAACTTGGAATTTTGGCACAAACTTGCAATTAAGTATCAATTACAAGTTTCATTGTGAGTTCATTGACACTGCTAGTGCTACTGATTGTTGCTTAGATATTGAAATGATTTTAAATCATTTAAAATGTTCAACTATGATCGATGAGCAATGTGTCCATTAATTAAACACTTGCTTGTCCCATAGTTGATCTAAATTTAATAGATTGATACAATTTATGTTTCATCTAAATGCTAAAGAGCACAAGTGAAACATGAGTATCGTCCTAGCATCTCACACTTAGTTCAATCAAGCCCATGCACATCAAGAGTCATCTTATGGTCTTGTGAGATGTAAAGTATTTTTCATAGGATCATGCAATACTAGCAATCATCAATCAACAAAGCACATTCCTAAACCCCGTCTTAAATTTGTGAATTCAGCTTCGGGTAGAGGTTTAGTGAATATATCCGCAAGATTAGATTTAGAGTCAATATAATTTAATTCAATGTCTCCTCTTGCAACATGATCCCTAATAAAATGATGTTTTATTTCGATGTGTTTAGTTCTTGAATGATGAACAGGATTTTTAGTTAGATTAATTGTGCTTATGTTATCACATAAAACTTGAACCTTGGAGTAGTGAAGCTCATAGTCCTCAAGTGTATGCATCATCCATAACAATTGAGCTACACATCCTCCTAAGGCTACATATTCTGCTTCAGTGGTGGACAAAGCAACACAATGTTGCTTCCTACTACTCCAACACACTAGGGAGGATCCAAGAAATTGGCATCCACCACTAGTGCTCTTTCTATCTAGTTTGCACCCTGCATAATCTGAGTCGGTATACCCTATTAGATCAAAGTTTTGGTTTCGAGGGTACCAAAGGCCTACATTTAGAGTTCCTTTAATGTATCTCAAAATTCTTTTAACTATGGCAAGGTGAGACTCTTTGGCACATGATTGATACCTTGCACACATACCTACCGCAAATAAAATATCGGGTCTACTAGCGGTTAGGTAAAGCAAACTACCAATCATACTTCTATATTGTTTGGAATCTACTAATTTTCCTTCAACATCATTGTCTAATTTGACATTTGTTCCTATAGGAGTTGAAATTGATTTTGCATTTTCATCATTTGTTGACCCAAAGATGATATCGTCTACATAGACTTGGGCAACAAAGATGTTGTTATCCTTTGATTTTAAATAAAGTAACTTGCATTTCTTGGCCAGGGAATTCTACCTCTATAAGTTCATTGACCAAACCATAAAATCATTGCTTGCACCTCCCAACCGATAATGACGATCTTCTATAAACTTGCAACAAATGGGATGCGATCACCAAGAAGAAAATTGAAGCCGACGCAAAAGCAACCCAAACATTACAATGTGGGTTGACCAAAGAAAAACTGAACAGAGTCGGACCTTTCATCAACACCAAGGATCTATAGGACAAGCTCATAGAACTACAAGAAGGTACTTCATATACAAAGGTCAACAAACGAGATCTACTCATCAACAAACTCTACAATATTAAGATGATGGAAGGAGAATCAGTAAGTGGATTACACGCAAGAATCCAAGATTTGCTGAATGGGCTGCATGCGATTGAAAAATCCATTTAAATTAGGATGTCATAAGGTATGCACTAAAAGCGTTCCCTAGGAACACTTTGTGGGAATCTATGGTGGATGCTTACGAGGTCTCCAGGGACCTTTCATAAATAAAACTCGATGAACTATTTTTTGAGTTCGAATTGCATGAAAAAACTAATGCCATAATGGAAGAGAAAGGTATAGCTCTAATTGTAGGACCAACCAAAGAAAAAAAGTCTAGAAAGCAAACAGAAGAAGAGTCTGATGAATCATCAGATTTAGAAAGTAACGATGAAGTTACAACCGAACTAGTTAACCTAGTTCGGAAGATGCTACGGAAGAAGCGTGGAATAAAAATATCGGAAGTGAAGAAGGTGGTGCAAAAAGCCAATTCCAACAAACCATCTACCAACAAAATGGTGCTCACTTGCTATGGGTGCAAAGAAAAATGCCACTTCAGATCCGAATGTCCTAACCAAAAGAAGGAGCCCAAATCTAGGAAGGAGGCGCTCAAAGCAATGTGGGACGAATCTTCATTAGAGGAATCAGAAGAAAACCAACCACTAGTTTCCTTGCTCTTCCAGCTCAAGCCATGGATCCACCACGGATTCACATCCGCATTGGAACAGATAGCGAGTCAGATAGCGATTCAATCTCAAGCCATGGATCCGCATCCGTTTTAGAAGGACCCAAAACCACTGTATGCATATATAGGTAGATTGTTTTCAATTATTTATATTTTATCAAAGATACTAGATAAATTTAATGCCCAAGTTGAATTACTCCAAAAGGAGGTAGCACTCCTTAAGAAGAAAGTTAACTCTAGATCGCCAACTGAAATATGTAATTTCCTGAACCAGCTTTGTCTTTGAAAGTGGTCGTTGTTCCGATAACTAAGAAAGCCCTTGTGCCTCTCCACTGCTTGAAAGCTGATTCTTAAAATACATGTTTAGTAAGTTAAAAGGTTAAACTTGAATCTAACTCAAGGTTAATCAAATACTAAATAACAATAACTAAAGCCCTTAATCAAGATAAAATTTGAAAATCATCTCATACAACTCATAGGATTAACTGTGTGATCATCTATAAACTAGTGAGATGAAAAATAAAATTTAATTAATTATCAATTTAATTAATTCTTAAATATATAATTTAAATAATCATTAATTTAATTAATCCTTAAAATGCTTATGTTAATTAATCTTTAATTAAAACTTAAACTTTAATTTAATTAATCCTTAAATCTTTAAGTTAATTAATCTTTAATTAAACCTTAACTTTTAATTTAATTAATCCATAAATTCATTAATTTAATTCATAGATTAATCATTCAGTTAATTAGTTATTAATTTAATTAATCATTAGATCTTAATTAATTTTCAATTAATTCTTAATCCAATTAAATAATTTTTTAACCTTTTCAAAAATTTTAATTAAGCTTTCAAAAATTTTAATTAACCTTTGAAAAAAAATTTAATTAATATTTCAAAAATTTTAATTAACCTTTTAAAATTTTTTTAAGTTTTCAAATATTTTAATTAACTTTTAAAAGTTTTTATAAGTTCTCAAAAATTTTAATTAACTAATTCTTTAATAACTTAGCCAATTCTTTAATTAACTAATTCTTTAATAACTTAACAAATTCTTAAATTAACTAATTCCTTAATAACTTAATTAATATTTTAATTAATTAATTCTTTAATAACTTAACCAATTTTTTAATCAACTAATTCTTTAATAACTTAACCAATTCTTTAATTAACTAATTCCTTAATAACTTGACTAATTTTTTAATTAACTAATAACTTAACCAATTCTTTAATTAACCAATTCCTTAATTAACCAATCCTTTAATTAACCAATTCTAAAATTTTTTAGCTAATTAACCAATTCTAATTACTATTAACCAATTCTTAACCTTAAAATCAAAATTAAAATCCAAAAAATTCGTTAAAAGCTCGACCCAAACCTATCGAGCGGCCGGATAGGAAAATCTAGGCGCCCGAACTAAATACCCAAAACTAGCCCACAGTTTTGCGTAGGCGCCTCTGGTTTTAGGATCCAGGCGCCTGGAAAGAACATCCAGGCACCCCACACAGTGAAAAATCTAGGCGCCCCGATTTGCTTTCAGGCTCTTGGAATCGCGTTACAAAAGGAACTCGAGGCCCCACCACTTTTTGCCACACAAAAGGCCTTTCTACTAAAGGTGCCTTGAAATTCCGTCCTGTTCAATTTCTGCCAGACAAAAATTTTTACAGGGACGGAACCTTTCCAAGCAACCTACATCTTCGATCAGACATGTGCTTGATTGATCAAGCAAGTTCTTGACCAATTGATGCACACCTTGATCGAAGCATAGAATCGTTGGAACTCTTGTGTTGGTATTCAGGATCCATACAAAGAAAAACAAACTTACGTAGCGGATTAAATAAGTTGTACCTTTTCTTTGTAGATTGTATAGAAGATGGTTCGTTACCCAAAGACCTCTTGATCTTCTATTGTATTCCTCTCCTCTTCTTGGACGTCGTGTGGGCGACGATCTACCAAGATAAACTCCACCCAACTCCTTCTTTTCCTCTCTTCCAAACCGATGATAATAAGAGGAAACAACCTCCTCTTCTTCTTCCTCCTTCTTCTTCTTCTTCTTCCTCTTCTCTTGTGCGCTGGCCCTAGCAAGGAAAGGGAAGAGGTATGTGCCGGCCCTAAGGGAAAACCAAGGAGATGATCCAAGCTATGGGCGCCGACCCTAGCAAGGAGAAGAAGTTCTTGTGGGCGCCGGCCCTAGGAGAAGATGGGAAGGGATTGATGTGGGGCGCCGGCCACAACTCAATGGATGAGATTAGATTAGGTTAGGCTCCCTCTCTCCTCCTCTTTTATAACCTTGCCATATTAGGAAGTTTAAAAAAATAACAAAATTAACTAAATTTTGTTGGATAACAAAATTAACATAATTTTGTTGGATAACAAAATTAACATAATTCTGTTGGATAATAGAATTAACAGAAATTCTTTTTAGGATTAATCAAATTCTGTTAACAGAATGCTAACATAATTCTTAACAGAATTCTAACCGAATTCTTAATAGAATTCTTAACAGAATTTTGTTGGTGCAAGAAGCACTAGATCTTTCCTAGAGTTTCGATGTTTGACAATACACCTAAGTCTGGTCAGTTTGACCAAGGGGTTGATCCAAACAGGACTTGATGTTTGGATGTGTGGAAGTGAGTGAAGTCTAGTCAGATGACTAGCGAGAAGTCCTAGTCGGTTAGACTAGGCAGTGGAAGTCCTGATCTGGAAGATCGGGCAAGGGAAGTCCTGGTAAGTGAAGCTAGGCAAGGGAAAGTCCTAGTTGTAGGCTAGGCAAAGGGAAGTCCTGGTTTGGAGGATCAGGCGGAAGTCTTGGCAGAGTCGAAGCACTAGGTGAAGTCTGGGCTGGTCTGGAGGACCGAGTCGCAGCAGAAGTCTGGGCTGGTTTGGAGGACCGAGTCGCAGCAGAAGTCTGGGCTGATCTGGAGGATCGAGTCGCAGCAGAAGTCTGGGCTGGTCAGAGAGGACCGAGCCGCAGCACAAATCCTAGGGGCTGAGGACAGAGCCGAGCAAAAGTCCAACAAGTCAGGAGGACTTGGTTGGCAAAGGTAAATTCTCCTGAGTGGAGTGGGTAAGGACGCGTTCCCGGAGTGGAATGGTAGGCGTCAGACTAACCTAGGATTTCGGTAGAAATCTGAAGTTAGACCCACAAAATAAGGGTAGGATGTGTTGCTTTGTTTGCATGCTTATCTTGCAGGAATCATGATGCAGGGGCAACACATGAGGAGTCCGACTTCAACGGGTCATAACTTTTGACTCGGGACTCAGAACGAGGCACGGTCGGATGCGTTTCGAAGCCCTTTCAGAGCTCTACAAAAAGTGTCTTTGGAGTCGACTCAACTGTAGCTTGAGTCGACTCGAGTGAGCCTGGAGTCGACTCAGATGCACCCGAGTCGACTCAGACAGTGGATAACGAGCAGAATGAAGATTTATCTGCCACGTCGACTGGAGTCGACTCAGATAAGCACTGGAGTCGACTCAGGAGCAGTATAAAAGGAGGTGAACGTGCACAAACAAGGATATTCAAGCCAGAAACTTCCCTCCTCAACTAGTAGTGCTTTGGAACGCGAACGAGGCCAAGCACTTGCAACCGGGGAAGATCCAGGAGGAGTGCGCGGCGCTCAGGACTTCCAGATCGGCGGCTATTTGTTTGGTTAATCTTTTCTTACTTGTCCTTTCTGTTCTTAATTTATTTGTATTGTTTATCGGACTGTAAGACGGGTTTCTCCGCCTCCGAACAAGGTTCGGAAAGGAGACCACTAGTGGACGGGCGCCTCCCGTACATAGGCCTTGGATGTACTAACCCTGGGGGGTTAGGAACCAAGTAAATCCGCGTGTCCCTTGTGTTTTGTTTTCTAATTCCGCTGCTAAGTATTTTGATAGAAAAACGAACGAACGAGAAAAGCGACAACACGCTATTCACCCCCCTCTAGCGTGTTCCAGCGATCCTACAATTGGTATCAGAGCCGGTGCGCTCTTGATTGGACTAACCGCCAAGGGAGCAAGACGGCAAAGATGGAGGGGGAGAAAGGGTTTTTAAAGTTCATTTTAAATTGCATATTATTTGTTTTAAGTGCAGGGAGAGAGGGCACTATAAAAATAAGTGTCCTACTCGTAAGACTCGGACGGCACCACCGGCGGCAAAGGAGCAACCGATGCCAGGAGCCCGGAGAAACAAGGATCACATCCAATGCTTCAAGTGCCAAAAACGAGGACATTACAAGAATCGGTGCCCGGAGAGGAAGACGGCGAAAAAATTCAGAATTGGGGGAAGCGATTCCGGTAAGTCAATTAAATTACAAAAATACCCCTAGGTTGCATGCGCATGCTAGATTTACTTTTTCTGTAAATTTAGATAATTTTTCTGAAAATTTAGAAAAATTAGAAAAAGTCACCTTGAATAATTCAAATTTAGATAAATATGAAAATTTAGATAATTTAAAAAATTTAAATTTAAATAAGATAAATTCAAATTTGAAAAAGTCAAATTTGGATAAATTAGAAAATTCAAATTTAGATAAATTAGAAAATTTTAAATAAATTTTAATTTGACTAAATCAAATTTGAACAATTCAAATTTGAAAAAGTCAGATCTAGAAATATTAGATAATAATTTAAATAATTCAAACTTGAATTTTTCTAATTTGAAAAATTCAAACTTAGATCCTAAAAATAAGGAAAATTTATCTAATTTGGATAAATTAATTAATAAATCTAAATTAAAAAATAATTTAACTAATTCAAATTTAACCAATTCAATTATTAATAATTTAAATTTAATTAATTTAGATTTATCTCAAATAAATAAAAAATTAGACCAAGTCTTTAACTCATTCAACCAAGATAAGTCATAATTTAATAATTCAACTTTAAATAATTTAATAATTTTAAAAATTAATAATAATTCAACTAAACAAGATAAAATTAATAATCATCAAGATAAATTGAATAATTCAATTTTACCTAATAATTTAAAATTAAAAATCAAAATAATCTTAATAATAAGAAAAATTCAAACTCCAATAAGATAACTTCTAAAATTAATAATAAAAATTTAAAATTAAATAATAAAATTAATTATAATTGTGTATCTTTTAATTATGAAATATTAAATAATTCTAATAAATTAAATAATAAAAATTAAAATTAAATAATAAAATTAATTATAACAATGTACCCTTTAATTATGAAATATTGAATAATTTTAATAAATTAAATATTAAAAATTTAAAATTAAATAATAAAATTAATTATAACAATGTACCCTTTAATTATGAAATATTAAATAACCCTAAAAAATTAAATTTAAAAATTTGAAATTAAATCCTAAAATTTAGGAAAATAATTTAACAAGTCAAATCTAATTTATTAATTATTCAAACATAAATTAAATTAAATTAAATTAAATTAAATTAAAATTAAAATTAAATTAAATTAAATTAAATTAAAATTAAATTAAATTAAAATTAAAATTAAATTAAAATTAAAATTAAATTAAAATTAAAAATTAAAATTAAATTAAATTACATTTAATTAAAAAATTAAATTAAATTAAAAATAAAATAAAATTAAATTAAATTAAAATTAAATTAAATTAAATTAAAATTAAAAAAATTAAAATTAAATTAAATTAAAATTAGAAAATTAAATTAAATTAAAAATAACTCAAATTTAAAAGTCATGAACTTAATAATAAATTACTTTTAATTATAAAACTAAATTAAAATATTACCAAATGAAACAATAAAAATAAAACTCAAATGTGTCAAAGTGGGTTGACACATTCGTGGTCCACACGAAATATATCAAATCGAGAATTTGATACATTCTTAGAAATTAAAAATTACGTGAATTGTTTGACTCATGCATAATTGCCATGTTCATGCATCTGTTTTATTTTAAATGCATATAACATGTCATGTCATCATGTTTATTTACTGCTTAATTTAGAACGGTTAGTTAAGGACACATGAATAGTTGACACTTGACAACATAGTACCAGGGTGGGGCGAGATGATAGTACGTTAGGGAAGCTTGGTCTGGGTAGTCAAGTGGGGTAAGGAGTACCTTGCTTGGTCTGCTTAGCTAAGTGGAACTGACCGAAGCTACCTCACCACATCCTAGACTAGTTAGACCAAGGTTTCTCAAGAAATTGGTTAAGGTCATAATTTCTTGAATCAGTTTTGTCTTAGAACGTGGTCGTTATTCCGATACCCAAGAAGGCCTCTGTGCCTCGCCACTGCCTGGAAACTGATTCTTGAAATGTGGACTTAATTGATTGACGGTTAAACTTGAATCTAACACAAGGTCAAACATTCATTAGAACTTAAACTTAAACTTAATCAAGATAAAATTGACAACTCATCTCACATAACCTATAAGGTAACCTGTGTATGCCATGTATTGCGACACTTATTACGGGTGAGATGATAAGGACATTAAAGTACAATGTTTTGAAAAAGGCTTTCAAAAATTATTATAAATACTTTTATAAAAACTATTTTTGAAAATTTGATATTTACTTGAGATTCATGCTTGCTGGGTGTATCTATACTATAATTTTCAAAACATCATATATTTGAAAACTTGGTTGACCAACACATTAGACGCAAACCTCTAGGTCAACGCTAAGTCTAAGAACCCTAAGACACATAGGTAGAAAATCCTTGTGGTTAACAAGGAGCCCTAAGGAAATGCCAGATTTAGGGGGAGGTCCAAATTGATAGAGTAAAATTATTTCAAAATCCATATTTAAAAAAAATATTTTACATATTATCTTTTTAGTTTCGGTCAAACCCTAAGACATTTAGGGAGTTTGCCTTGTGGTTAACAAGGAGCCCTATGGAAGTGTCAGATTTAGGGGGAGGTCCAAATTGAAGGAGTAAAATTATTTCAAAATCCATATTTTAAAAAAAATTATTTTATACATTATTTTTTTGATTTAGGATCAAACCTTAAGACACATGGGGGAGTTTGCTTTGTGGTTAACAAAGGGCTCTGAGGACGTGTCTAGCTAAGGGGAGATTCTAATTTAAAAAGGATAATAAGTAGTTTTTCAAAAATATATCTATTTTGAAAATACTTATTTTTGAAAGTACTCTATTTCAAACCATATTTCAAAAATTATTAACCATTATTCTTTTAATTTGGGTCAAACCCTAAGACACACAGAGAGATTGCTTTGTGGTCAACAAAGAGCCTTGAGGATGTGTTAGGTTAGGGGGGAGATTCTGACTTAAAAGAATAATAACTAGTTTTTCAAAAATTATCTATACTTATCTTTTGAAAAATACTTTTTGAAAACTAGTTTAAAAAATCATATCAAAACTTATATTACAATACTCTTTAAAAGTTATTTGAAAAATCATTTTAAAAATTATCTATTATGATCTTTCAAGAATTGTCAAGACTTAGTTGTGACCATAGGGATACCATTATTGTTCGTGCAAGAGCGAATGAACTTAAATTGACTTAAATCTTTTTGTTGTGTGAAAAGGGGGAGAAGGAAACTTAAGTTAATCATATAGAATTCTCCTAGATAATTAAACCCTGACCTATATTAACTTAAGAAATTGTCAAACATCAAAAAGGGAGAGATTGTTGGTGTAAGAAGCGCTAGATCTTTCCTAGGGTTTCGATGTTTGACAATACATCCAAGTCTGGTTAGTTTGACCAAGGGGTTGATCCAAACATGACTTGATGTTTGGATGTGTGGAAGTGAGTGAAGTCTAGTCAGATGACTAGCGAGAAGACAGTCGGTTAAACTAGGCAGTGGAAGTCCTGATCTGGAAGATTGGGCAAGGGAAGTCCTGGTAAGTGAAGCTAGGCAAGGGAAAGTCCTAGTTGAGCTAGGCACGAGCAAGTCCTGGTTGGGAGGATCAGGCGGAAGTCTTGGTAGAGTCGAAGCGCTAGGTGAAGTCTGGGCTGGTCTGGAGGACCAAGTCGCAGCAGAAGTCTGGGCTGGTCTAGAGGACCGAGTCACAGTAGAAGTCTAGGCTGATCTGGAGGATCGAGTCGCAGCAGAAGTCTGGGCTGGTCAGAGAGGACTGAGCCGCAGAACAAATCCTAGGTCTAAGGACAGAGCCGAGCAAAAGTCCAACAAGTCAGGAGGACTTGGTTGGCAAAGGTAAATTCTTCTGAGTGGAGTGGATAAGGGCGCATTCCCAGAGTGGAATGGTAGGCGTCAGACTAACCTAGGATTTTGGTAGAAATCTGAAGTTAGATCCACAAAATAAGGGTAGGATATGTTGCTTTGTTTGCATGCTTATCTTGCAGGAATCATGATGCAGGGGCAACACATGAGGAGTCCGACTTCAACGGGTCATAACTTTTGACTCGGGACTTAGAACGAGGCACGGTCGGATGCGTTTCGAAGCCCTATCAGAGCTCTATAAAAAATGTCTTGGAGTTGACTCAACTGTAGCTTGAGTCGACTCAAGTGAGCCTGGAGTTGACTCAGATGCACCCAAGTCAACTTAGACAGTGGATAACGAGCAGAAAGAAGATTTATCTGCCACGTCGACTGGAGTCGACTCGGATAACACTAGAGTCGATTCAGGAGCAGTATAAAAAAAGGTGAACATGTACAAACAAAAATATTCAAGCCAGAAACTTCCCTCCTCATCTAATAGTGCTTTGGAATGCAAACGAGGCCAAGTTCTTGCAACCGAGGAAGATCCAAGAGGAGTGCGTGACGCTCAGGACTTCCAGATCGGCAACACGCGTTTGCTTTAAATTATTGTCTTTGCTTTCTGTTCTTAATTTATCTGTATTGTTTATCAGACTATAAGACGGATTTCTCTGCCTCCGAACAAGGTTCGGAAAGGAGACCACTAGTGGACGAGTGCCTCCCGTGCATAGGCCTTGGATGTACTAACCCTGGGGGGATTAGGAACCAAGTAAAATTCGTGAGTCCCCTGCATTGTTATCTAATCCGCTGCTAAGATATTTTGTTAAAAAAATGAATGAACGAGAAAAGCACAACACACTATTCACCCCCTCTAGCGTGTTCCAGCGATCCTACAAATACTAAGTACGTGTGCTTGTTATTATATAGGGATTAAGAGCACGCACATCCATAATAACAGAGGTCTAGTTCGATTATATAGTTAGTATAAATTGAACGACCTCAAACGGTCCTGCTCAATACGCACAAAGTGTACTAGTGTAATTTTATAGTCAATATAAACTAATATCAATTACACTACAACCATTCCAATGGTTTATCCCAATCCATCTTGGTTGTGAGCTACTGTTTATAATTTATAAGGAACTGATAACATGATCTTCTGTGTGACACCACACACTATGTTATCTATAATATAATTAAGTGGACATCTGCATTGACATATATAACAATATAAACTGTAAACATTTGACCAAAGTGATTCTCATTTCAAGTTATTTAAAAATAGATGTTCATACGAAAGCTAGGTTTATAATATACATCCCAACAATCTCTCACTTGTACTAAAAGACTATGCTGCCATAAACGCTGCCATACATCTGATTCCCATCCCCTCAATATGCCTATCAAAGGCGCTCGCCGGAAGGGCCTTAGTGAAAGGATCTGCTAGGTTATCTGTTGATGTAATCTTGGTGACAACTTCTCCTCTTTTTACGATGTCTCGTATCAGGTGGTACTTGCGCTCGATGTGTTTACTTGCCTTATGGGCTCGTGGTTCCTTCGAGTTTGCTACTACACCACTATTATCACAATAAACTGTGATAGCTTTGGGCAAACCAGGAATCACCTCTAAGTCCATCAAGAATTTTCTGAGCCATACAACTTCTTTAGCTGCCTCAGAGGCTGCTACATACTCAGCTTCCATGGTAGAGTTCGAAACGCATTTATGCTTAACACTCCTCCATGTTATGGCTCCACCTCCCAAAGTAAACACATACACCGAGGTAGATTTACTACTATCCCTATATGATTGGAAGTCAGAATCCGTGTAACTCACAGGAAGTAAATGATCTACTTGGTAAACCAACATATAATCTCTAGTCCTTCTCATGTACTTTAATATATGCTTTACCGCATTCCAATGTCCCTGTCCTGGGTTACTTTGATATCTGCTAACCATGCCCATGACAAAATAGATATCCAGTCTCATACATAACATTGCTTACATTAGGCTTCCTACAGCCGAAGCATAAGGAACTGCCTTCATTTCCTTTATCTCCTTTGGTGTCTTAGGACACATCTCTTTAGATAAAGGTACTCCATGCCGAAAAGGTAGAAAACCTTTCTTAGAGTTTTGCATGCTAAAACGAGCTAGGATAGTATCAATGTATGAAGCTTGGGATAAACACAACATCCTTTTCTAGCGATCCCTTTTTGCTTTGATCCCAAGAATATGTGTACATTCTTCCAAGTTTTTCATATCAAACTGCTTGTACAACCATACCTTTATGTCTAAGAACACTTTGACATTGTTGCCAATGAGCAAAATGCCATCTACGTATAGTACAAGAAATACCACCACGTTTCTGTCACACTTTTTGTATACACAAGATGTTGGGATCGTCTCGGTGCAATGCGCGTGTCTACACATTGCGTAAACGTGCGCAGCGGAAATAAAACAATAATTAAAACTAATTATCATAAAACACACGCATGCTAAGAAGGAATTAAACAAGTACAAGGCATGATAGGAAATTAAAATTTTTCAGAATAAAATTATTCTACTTACATAATTAAATTTACAGAATAAAATTATTCTAAACGTGTACCTCGCGATGACAATGTTGAGCCATGTTGAATCAATCGAGCAGTCCTCGTCGGAGTCCCGCCTCTACTGGTGATCCACGCCAAGCTCCCATTTAGACAACTTCGGAAGCCACGAGTCGTGTCATCGTCTTCGGTACTAGCCGATGATCGACGACGATCGAATCGAGAGAAGCCTTATTTTGGAAACTTCGCAACAACGTTTGTCGCGATTGCTCCGGGACTTTCTAACTATCATCAAGAATCGTATTCCCGATGTAGTTTATTGGTGGTCAACCATTGACCGCCGATTAGGACAAATAACTGGAAACTTTTTCCGATAATGATGGTGTAATTATCTAGATGCTTCACAAGCTTCTGATTGATAACCCTGACATTGACACATGTCTTCGCCGACAACTAGAAACAATTTCCAATCACAGAAAATACTCTGCTAGTCAATAACAACAATCAACACATATCTTTACAACAATTTACAGTAAACCTTAACAAGAATATTGACAATTGTTGGAAATACTAAAACCCCAAACAAAGGACCAATCGGTGGATGATTGATCACCAACCACCAGCAGCTTCACAAGCCACAAAACCTCGCACAGATGGCACCGGCAGTGGCAGCTCCAAAACCAGGCGGTAGAAGAAGAAGAGAACATGCCAGCCTAGGATTTTCAGCAGCACCACGCGCAATCAGCCTCTGTTCTTGAAGGGAATTGTTTTTTCTTTCTCGTGTGCGGGAAGAAGCGCACGACGGCCAGGGCACTGAACTAGAGAAGAAGAGCACGCAAGGGGGAGGTGAATCTTGCTGACCTTCTCTGTTTAGCTTCTGGCAATCTTGCGTTCTTTCGATTGGCAATACGAAACAGAGGAGGCGCCCGTGCTCAGGAGGAAGAAGGAGAACGCCGATGTTGGAGGCTTCGGTGCTCCCTTTCGTGGCTTCACAGATCAGAGAAATCCAACCCGGGAGCAAGGGAACGCTCCTCTAGTTCTCCTCCACACGCCGGCGACAATTGCAGGGTCCAGCGGAGAACAAGGTCGGGTTGCTGGCACGCACAATTCTTTGTTGCAAGGAGGACGGGTAGGTGGCTCCGACTAGCAAAGAGGAGGAGATGAAGAGGGATTCGGTTCTCCAGCTCCTGACCGCGTGCCCTAGGGTTTTTGGCTTGCAGTGTCTTCCATCTCCAATGGATGGCCAGCCAAGAGGACGGCGACATGTCGGCTGGAGGAAGAAGACTCGTAAACCCTTAGGCCTAGTTTACTTGGAGGTGCGGAAAGGAAAACTGCGGAAAGTTTTCCTTTGCATGCATGCATCCACTGTTTACTTTTTTACATTTTTACGAGAGGAAAGAAATTTTATCCCTCAGCGGATCATTTTTCCCTCAAAATCCATCACCCCAAAATCGGGCGGAACAAGGACGGACGGATCGCAAATAAAAAAAAATTTCGCCTTTCACTCCGTCTCCTTCCTTCTCCTCTGCACTGCCGCCGGCGCACCCTCTCCTCCAGCAGCTTCTTCCCGGCGCCATCTCCCTCACCAGTGCCGGCTCCTCCAGCAGCTTCTTCCCGGCGCACCCTCCAGCAGCGGCTCCGTCTCCTTCCTTCTCCTCTGCTGCCGGCGCACCCTCTCCTCTAGTAGCTTCTTCCCGGCGCACCCTCCAGCAGCGACTCCGTCTCCTTCCTTCTCCTCTGCCGCCGGCGCACCCTCTCCTCCAGCAGCTTCTTCCCGGCGCCATCTCCCTCACCAGCGCCGGATCCTCCAAAAGCTTCTTCCCGGCGCACCCTCCAGCAGCGGCTCCTCCAGCGGCTCCGTCTCCTTCCTTCTCCTCTGCCGCCGGCGCACCCTCCAGCAGCGGCTCCTCCAGCAGCTTCTTCCCGGCGGCATCTCCCTCACCAGCGCCCCTGTCCTCGGATCCCCTGCCGGCCATCCAATGGCCGAAGTGTCTTGGAGATGGAGGAGGAGGACTGGCAGTGAAATCAGAGGAAGAAGATGGAGGAGGAGGACTGGCAGTGAAATCAGAGGAAGAAGCTTGGAGATAGAGGAGGAGGACGCTTGTGGAGTGGCTGGCAGTGAAATCTGAACGAGCGAGCGAGGGGAGTAACTTCCTCCGTTTACTTGCTAGCGAGGGGAGTAATCTTTGGGTTTCCTTTCTCTTTCCCTGGGGATTTATTTTCCTTAGGGATTCTTTTCCTTTCTTCATCCATGCTAGCAAGTAAACTGGGCCTTAATCACGATCCCATATAAAGAAGCTACTGTTGGCTTCTTAGTTGCTGCCGAACCGATTTTAGGAGTAAACAGTGCCGGCAGATTGGGTATGAACCGGGAGGAGAGAAAACCTAAACCGGATACAACCTTAAATCAAGCTGAATCGGATTTAAGTTTACTGTAGCGAACCAGGTTCAAACTTGATTTGCTTGGTTCACTAACCAAACGAACTCCGATTTGACCCAAATAAGTTTTGTTCGTTTTGTCTTTGCAAGACGAATCTACTCATCTCTTTAATTTTGCCAAAACCTCTTCCATCGTGAACCAAACCAAGTTGGTTCAATTCGGTTTAAAATCAAATCATTTAGTTCAGTAATCAAACGGTCTCTAATTTAAACGAAATCAGTTTTATTCATTTTGTCTTCGTAAGATGAATTCTATCATATTGTCCTTTGTCTGGTCTAACCAGACTTTATTTCTCTCGTTCTGAGAAATCAATTCTCAAACTCGTTTTAAGTCCTTCGGAGAACTTGTTGTGTGTGTGACCAATAGGTTCCCGGCTATGTTGGCCGTCTGAAATTAACCATTAATTATGGAACAATCATGAGTGACACCTAGTAGTATATCATGATCCCCAATTGACCAGAAAATCAATGATTGATTCTAGAACAGTTCTAAACCTTTCAGCAGCTACACTGAATCGTGTCTCGTTCCTTTCACCGTCTTATACCCGCTTGGTTCAGGACATGGTCTATGTGTCAGTCCCCACTAGGCTGACTATGTCACACCTAGCCCAAGCTGCTTTCTTGTCCTGTGGATTCAAGTTACTTGTACACGTATCAAAGAGTACTGTACTCTTGACATGTAATGCTTTGGCCACAGACTTTTAGTAACAATCCTGACAAGCGGCCGCAGGGTATACACCTGTTTTACCAAGGAGCTGTGAATCCTCAATGAGCTATTCAAACACCTTCAGACACTTCGACTTATACCCAATCATCTCGGGTCCACAACTCCTTGGAGATGCTTACTTAAGATGTCAAAGTATAAGTCTCCATGACTAAGATGACTTAAATACTGCAAGTCAAAGGAAACTCGCACTTAAGCTGCATTGAGATCTTCATTGACATATGAATCGAACCATATGAAGTTTCATGGCAGGTCACTCCAATGAACTGGTTACCTTTAACCAGCATCCACGTTTAACTCTCAACATCTAATGTCGACAGTTGTGAGATCAGCTGCTTGGCTAACCAAGGAGTTCAAAACGTGCTAGTCTCGACAGAATCGATGACGCCCGCACTCATCAATTCCTCGACTAGGGATAATTTTAATACGTTCATAATTACACGTGTAGAGATGCTTACTAGTTGTGATCCAATCACAAATTCTTTCATACTATGAATCGTATTACGGACATTCAGTATTCGACTTTAAGATCCAATCAAACACATATGGAATGTGCACTCAAATAGTGAATTGTTATTTATCAAATAAATAGTATGATCGTAAGGCGATTGTCTTAGGACACCCCTCAAATTAATAGACTCCCACTTGGCCTAAGGCCAATCGCCATAGTATCCTGTTGGGATGTATACTATAAATTCTTGTTTTTTTTATAAACATCCATTTTGAAATAATATTGAAATGAGAATTCACCTTGGTCAGAATGTTTGCATTTCTTATGTAATGCAGTTTTTCACCTAATTTATATTGTAGATAACAAGGTGGGTTGTGTCATATAGAAGATCATGTTATCAGGTTCCTTATAAATTATAAACAGTAGCTCACAACTAAAATGAATAGGGACAAACCATTGGAATGATTGTAGTGTAATTGGTATTAGTCTTGTTGGGTTGTAAGGGTGCAAACATAGTCCCACATCTAAAAACACATGAAAAAGATCATGGGTTAAAAGGATGGAAAGTATCTCCATTGGTATGAGGCCTTTTGAGGAGAGCCCAAGAACAAAGTCATGAGGGTTTAGGCCCAAAGTGGACAATATCATACCATTATGGAGATATTTTAATTCCATCGGTACGAACAAGTGGTATCAGAGCGAGACCGCTCTTCACCAGACTAATCGCCGGATGAGTCATGATCCAGATCTAACCATGTGGTTTGAACCTTAAAAACAAAGGAAGTGGGTGCTCCCGTGTCTGAATCAAGAGGACCAGACACCAGGTGAGAAGTCCTAGTAGGTCGGGTGGACCGAGGGGCAAAAAGTTCTAGTTGCGACTAGGTGGGAAGTCCTAGTAGGTTGGGTGGACTGAGGGGCAAAAAGTCATAGTTGTGACTAGGTGGGAAGTCCTAGTAGGTCGGGTGGACCGAGGGGCAAAAAGTCCTAGTTGCGACAAGGTGGGAAGTCTTAGTAGGTCGGGTGGACCGAGGGGCAAAAAGTCCTGGTGAGTCAAGGATTCAGACATCAAAAATGACGTTGAGGGGGGCCTGTGGTCCTTTGTTTGAGGGGGGATTGTTGGGTTGCAAGGGTGCAAACATAGTCCCACATCTAAAAACACATGAAAAAGATCATGGGGTTAAAAGGATGGAAAGTATCTCCATTGGTATGAGGCCTTTTGGAGAGAGCCCAAGAACAAAGCTATGAGGGCTTAGGCCCAAAGTAGACAATATCATACCATTGTAGAGATATTTTGATTCCATCAGTACTAACAAGTCTATCTTGACTATTAAATTACACTAGTACACTTTGTGTGTATTGAGCAGGACCGCTTGAGGTCGTTCGATTTATACTGACTATATAATCGAACTAGATCTCTGTTACTATGGATGTGTATGCTCTTAATCCCGATATAATAATAAACACATATACTTAGTATATATTTCTTTGATTCATCAAAGGGTGAGATTTAGCTCGTTAAATCAAGAGGCCCGATGAATTGGGAGATAATATTATTTATATGGTGTGTTGTTGATTATAGAAGGAAACTGTGTCCTATAATCTAGGTTGATGATGTCCCCTTGAGGAGCTCATAAAGATTATCATGTAAATTCTGCAGGTGAACTTAATTTCGCATGATAATAAGGTTGAGTGGTACTATTCTCGGAATCAGAAGTTAATTAATTGAGTTGTCAATAATTCAATTAATTAACGGACATACGATATCTTAAACACAGGGAGATTAATGCACTCATAGTAAGAAGGAGCCCAAACTATAATATGAGATTGGTGCGGTAGTTCAATAATAACCCTTTAGTGGTATGAGTTATTATTGATGGACTTGAGTTGGGTGTTCAGGGAGAACACAGGAAGCCCAATCCTATCAGGAGACCATAACCAATTGCTCCTCTAGGTACCTGCTGTAGCCTCTGGATAAAGCCTCGAATCCACCTAAGAGAATTCTGGAAGAGTTTCGGATAGGAAATCCTGTTAAGAATTTTTCTGGAGAAAAATTCTGTTAAGAATTTCTATTAAGAATTTTCGTTACGAAATTCAATTAAGAATTCTATTTCGTCCGCAGACAAAATTTGTTAAAAATTTTGTTAAGAAACTTTATCAGAAAATAAAGTTTCTTAATTAAGAAATTTTGTTAAGAAATTAATGAAATTTTATTAAGATAAAGATAAAATTTAAACAAGGAAATTTATTAAAAAACTAACAAAATCTTATCAAGAGATTTATTTCTAAATAAATCTAGATAAGATAAGATTGTTAGAT
The DNA here is from genome assembly GCF_044706935.1 of Curcuma longa. Classification (NCBI taxonomy): domain Eukaryota; kingdom Viridiplantae; phylum Streptophyta; class Magnoliopsida; order Zingiberales; family Zingiberaceae; genus Curcuma; species Curcuma longa. The sequence goes on from NC_133878.1 coordinate 4,251,400, forward strand.
TTTTTCTAATAAAATCTTATTAAGAGATTTATTTCTAAATAAACCTAGATAAGATAAGGTTGTTTGATTCTTTCTAATAAAATCTTATCAAGAGATTTATTTCTAAATAAATCTAGATAAGATAAGGTTATTAGATTGTTTCTAATAAATTGTTCTTAAAGATTTTATTAGATTTTTTCTAACTAAATCTGGATAAGAAAATTGGTTAGAATCTTTCTAAATTTTCTAAGATGGCTTAGCTATAAAAGGGAGGCTTGCAAAGGGGAAAGGACACAATTCTTATTCTTCTAAAAGCCCTCCCTCTCCTTATGCAAGGGCCGGCCACTACTTCTTCTTTTTCTTCCTAAGGCCGGAGCACACATGAAGTTCTTCTTCTTCCTAGGGCTGGCACACACATGAAGATCTTCTTCAAGTTAGGGCCGGCGCCCACATGAAGATCTTCTTCAAGTTATGGCCGGCGCCTACAAGAAGGCATTTTCATGTTAGGGGCTAGCATTCATCCTTGCCTTTTACCTCCTTGGTTCTTCCTAGGACTGGCGATCAAAGAAGGAAGAAGAGGATAGGAAAGGTGGTGGCTTGGAAAGAAGAAAAAGAGAGGAAAAAAAGAAGAGAGGAAGAGGAGAAGGTGGTACCTTTACCATAGGTTCTCTTTTCTCTTTTAGCCATCGGATTGGAAGAAAGGATTAGAAGGAATTTGGTGGAGTCATCTTGGTAGATCATTGCCCACACAACGTCCAAGAAGAGGAGAGGAATACAACAGAAGATCAAGAGGTCTTCGGGTATGTACAATCATCTACACAACTTACAAAGAAGAAAGGTACAACTACTTCATTCCGCTGCATAGTTATTTTTGTTTTTCTTTGTATGGATCCTGAATATCAAACACAAGAGGCCAATGATTGTAATAACCGCAATTTTCCTTAAAATAATTCTTGGATAATGAGATAATGA
>NC_133878.1:4252450-4312179 GCF_044706935.1 Curcuma longa
TGGTACATCTTCTACCACACCTCCAGTCATAACGACACAGATATATAATTTGACTGAAGAGGTTAGCCATTTGAAGGGCTTATTAATGCAAAGAGATCAGGAAATGAGACAAAGGGATCAGGAAATTAGCAAATTGTATCGACAATAAAACCTGATCATACAACATCTTCAGTTAATTTCGCACCTCGTGATGGTGACGACGATGGTGATGGTGGTGGTTCTTTATGACTTTTTTGTGTATGAATTTATTTTTTTAGAATCAGTATTATTAACATTTGTCATTTCATTAAGTTGTAAGTTCTTCATTTATACTTTTTTTATTAAAACTATTAATTTTTTTTGTAAATAGGATTCGTGAGCTCATATTAGAAGAGGTAAGTCTTTACATATTTAGTTTATAGATTTTATTTTTCTTTTTAAAAATGATACTTTTTCATTCTTTGTTTTCTTATGCAGGATGAGAAGAGATATGGAAGGAAAAGGAAGTAGTGTCTCTGGAGGAAAAAAGACCACGACGATGATTTTGTTGTATCTTTCTCTTGTCTTCAGACTTAGCTTCTTCATATTGATTTTGTTGTATTATGACTTGATGTGGTGGAATAGATTTTGTATCATGTTGTTGATATGTATTTTGTCTCATGTTGTTGATATGGATTTATATTATGAGTTGATATGGTGAAATGGATTTTGTATGAACATGATTTTATATATATAGTAGATATGGATTTTATATCATTTTGTTGTTTGTATAGTTTATGGTGGATTGTGAATGAATAGATTATTTGTATAGTTAGATTGAACATATTTGTTTGTATAATTTGTATCGATCTGATTGAATCATTTTGTATATATGGGATAATGCAAAAAAGAGCAGGTTAGGTGAAAAAAACCTTGTTTTGCGATGAATTCTGCTATGAAATCACATTCGTCACAAGTCTATTGTAATTCACTGCTTATTATCAATTAGCGACAAAAATTGATTTTCATAGCCAATTGGCGATGAAAATTAATTCATCACCAATTGGCGACGAATTCTATGACAAATGTTGGTTTCGTCGTAAAATATTACGACAAAATTTCAAATTTTCATCATAGAAATTGGCAACGACTATATTGCAACGAGAAATTTTCGTCGCAATGTTTGTCACAAAATAATTTGTGATGAATTATTTTTGAGGATTCATCGTAAAATTCATCCCTAAATGTTACTTTTTTTGTAGTGCTAGACATGGTTCGAAGTTTCAAAGGAGTGACTTTAAGCAATTAAAGTACTAACAAGTCAAGAATGACCTATACTAGGAATACGAGGAAGTCTTAGAGATGTGGGATCTCCTAGCATGACATAGTTCAATGTGAATATTATTTTCAATATTATAACTAGTGGTTTCAACATAGTAAATAGTGATTTCAACATAGTGAAGTCTGTTTAGTACGATAGTGCCCTTCAATCTACTTTGCCAGTTAACTAAATGAATAGTATTTTTAGCATGAATAATATTTTCATTATGAACAATATTTTCAATCTAAAAACGAATAGAATGTTATTCAGTTGACTTGTGTAATCAACTGATGGCTCCATAGACTGAACAAATACTTTAAAAGTTGATTAAAGTAATTCGAGACCAAACAAAAGGGTTTTTAGTTGACTAATGAAATCAACTAATATCTTTCTAGACTGGATAGAAGGTTCAGAAGATCACTTTGAAAATTGACTTCCATATATAATCGAATGAAAGAAAAATTGGAAATGATGGTGTCAAAAATGTAGGTTTTCCATTTCCTACTATATCAGTTATATCAAACATAACAATCGATTGATGGTAATGAAGATAAAAAATTACATGCTGCTTGTCCTAGACATGAACTAGCTTTTGTTAGAATCCTAAGTGGTGAAACCATGAGTGTTTTGATGGATTGTCAAATAAGGTTAAATTAGACCTTGTTGTGTTTCTTATATGTGTGTCTAAGTGTGCAGGGACTTAGGAGAATATATAGGTATTCGATGACTCAAGTTCTGGTGGAGTATTGTGAAAGGTGGTGTGGGACACCCAAGAGATTAGAAAGGATGAGGAGCATCGGAGATAGCAAACCTTGGCAAAAGACATGAGTGAACGTGAAGGATGACACGAGAAGGGAGCTGATGGGTTCAATGTATCTAAGGGACTTAAAGTTGAGAAAAAGTGCTCTGACATTTGAGAGATAAGAAGCTGGAGGAATCTTACAAATGTTTGAATTAGTATACGTCCACATTATCGTGGCATACGAAATTCCTAGTGTTTGAGATGTTGGTGAACACTACAAAAAAACAAGTATTTTGCGATGAATTTTTGGGACGAATAATTTTCGTCGCCAATCAGCAACGAATTTTGGGACGAATTAAAATTTTGTCGCTAATCTGCAACAAAATTTACGACGAAAAAAATATTAGTTGCCAATTTAGTAACTCAATAAATTCGTCGCAAAATTCGTTGCAAAAAATAATTCGTTGCTAAATTCGTCGCCAATTTGCAACAAAAAATTTATTCATCGCAAATTGGCGATGAAAGATTTATTCGTTGCAAAAAAAGATGCCATATCTCCCAATTTTGGTGATGAATCCTGTATTCATCGCCAAATTGGTGATGAACAACTTTTTCGTCGCTAAATTGACGATGAATATAGGATTCGTCGCCAAATTGGCGATGAAAAAGCTGTTCGTCGCCAATTTGGCGACGAATACAGGAATCGTCGCCAAAATTGGCGACGAATTTGGCGACGAACAGTTTAATTCTTTGTAAACAGACACCGCCAGACAAATATCGCTGAAATTTAGCGACGAATAGGATATTCGTCGCCAATTTGGTGACGAATAAGCAAATTTGTCGCCAATTTGGCGACGAATATCCTGTTCGTCGCCAAATTGACGATGAATAAGCGAATTCGTCGCCAATTTGGTGACGAATTTGGCGACGAAACAGATTCGTTGTAAAAACTTAACTAGAACCCTAACTCCGAACTCTTTTCTTCTCCCCACGCGAACTCTTTTCTGCCGCACGCGAACTCTTTTCTGCCGCACAGCTTTCTCTCTCGCCGGATCTCTCTCCCTCGCCGCCGGATCTCTCTCTCGCCGATCTCTCGCCGGATCTCTCTCCCTCACTGCTGGATCTCTCTCTCGCCGATTTCTCGCCGGATCTCTCTCCCTCGCCGCCGGATTCCCTCACGTGGTAAGCTTCCCCTCTTTTCTTCTGTGTTTTTCACCGTCGGCGCCGCTGGAGAGACATCGCCGGACGTCTGGCGGCGTCGAGTGGCGCTGCCTGTCCCTGGCCGCCGGCGGGCATCGCTGGCCGTCCCTTGCCGCCGCTGGGTGCCCCTTGCGCGTTGGCCAACCCTTGCAAAACAGGAATTCTTTAGCATTTGATGATTTTTAGTAAGCTGCAATAATATGTTTGTAAAAAATTTTTGGTTCAGATTGTATCAGAATAAGCTAATATGACAGAATCACCTTAAGTTGATAAGACAAAGTTCAAAATAATTCAAATTCAGGGGGATCGATCAGGAATCCAGTAGAACTTGTAGATCACAAATAGGATCTGCCAATTTTCTGTAAGGAGTAGGCTGATTAGAATGATCCCTGTATACTTTTGGATATCAACAAGCAGCTTGACCTATACTTTTGGATAATTAGATCCAATAACTTTTTGTACATTGGATGTTTAATTGTATAGATTTTGAATTATTTCCTCAACCAATTGTGACCGACATCATTGTTGCTCTTGGCGAATAATTTAAATTTATTTCTGTTTTGTGATTTATAATTTAGATGATGTTGTCTATTAAATTGGTGTCTCCAGTAGGAAAAAAAACATGGACGCCTCCTACATCTGTTAATTAGTTCTCTTGTTCAAATAAAAATAAGAGGAAAAGTATAGATCAGTATGTAAATTCATGAAACAGACCTTCTTTTGGCTGTTTAGTCAGCAAAAATACTACTCTTTGGCAAACCATTGTATGCTGGCCAGCCCTTGCCGGCGCTGGTCTGTTGTCTGTCAAGGTTAATTTTCCCTGTATAGGTTAATTTTCATGTTAGAAAAATTTGGATAACGACGACGACGACGGCGACGGCGATGATGGTGGTGATCCTTCATGAGTTTTTTTGTGTATGCATTTTTTTAAGCATTATTTTATTTATTTGACATGCATTTTATTACAGCTGCAAGTTAATAATTTATATATTGTTAATAATACTGTTTGTTTTTTGTTAAACAGGTTTTGATAAACAAATAAAAAAAAAAGGTTAGTCTTTACATATTTAATTTATAGGTTTTAGTATTAGTTTTAATTTTAAGAATGATACTTTCTCTTTATCTTATTTTTCTATGCAGGCGAAGACAAGATAGTGACGAAGAATCAAGCAGAGTTTTCGACGAACCACGATGATCTCTTTTATCTTGTCTTCATATATCTTCTGATTTGTTTGTATCAGTACTTTGTAGCTTCTTTCCTGTATTATGATGATGTGACTTGGTTAGACTTATAGGCATGTACATACATGTCTAATGTAGTTATTTGCCGGATTGTATTATGATTTTTATGGATTGTAGATGTTATGGATATTTGGATGTTATGGATATTTTGGATGTTATGGATTCGTATATGTTATGGATATTTAGATGAAATGAATGGATGTTATTGCTTTATTTGTATTGGATTTGATATGCTTGTTTGTTACAGGTTACATGTATTTATGAATCGATCTGATTGGATCGATATTGTTTGTATATACAGGATAATCACCAAAATAAATATTGCATTGAAATTTTTTTTTATTTTTGCAACGAAATCTGCGACGAATATAAGATTCGTCGCCAATTGGCGACGAAATTAGCAACGAAAACCAGTTCGTCACAAATATATCGTAAGTTTACTATTTATCAAAATTTGCAACAAATTTTAGCTAAATTCGTCGTTGCTAAATTCGTCGCCAATTAGCGACGAATTTGGCAACGAAATTTTATTTTCGTCGCAAATATTTGCGACAAATGTGGATTTTTCGACGCAGATTTTTGGCGACGACTTTATTGCGACTAATTTTGTTTCGTTGCAAAATTCGTCGCCAAAATTTTTGGGACGAATTTTTTTAAAAAAATTCATTCCAGATTTCATCGCAGATTGATGATTTTTTTGTAGTGGAATTTAAATTATATTATTTGAGGAATCAATATTATTTTAAATTTTAAAGTTTTGACCAAATATGTTAATTTGTGATTCTCGGGATTTTATTATGGCTTTCAATCCACTTGCTATTATTCTAAAAGAAAATAAACTTACTGGTCCTAATTATATTGATTGGAAACGAAACTTGGACATTGTTTTAATTGCTGAAGATTACAAGTTTGTACTTTTTGAGGTCTGTCCTAGCATGCCTGATAAGGATTCTAGTGAAGAGGAGATAGAGAGACATAGGAAATCAGTTAAGGTAGATGAGATGGTGTGGTATTACATTTTGGCTTCCATGTCAAATGTGCTGCAACATCAGCATCAAGTCATGTCTACTGCCTATGACATGATGTTTAATCTCAAAGAACTCTTCGGACACCAGAATCGGGCTGCCAGGCAGGAGGCCTTGAGAAAGCAGTCTGGGCATTAGAAGGTAGACTGTCCTCATAGAAAAGAAAATAATAAAGGTATATCTTATTCATTAGTTGTTGAAACATATTTAGTGGTGTTATCTACCAGTACCTGGTATGTAGATATGGGAGCCACTGATCATGTCTGCAATCCGTTGCAGGGGTTCCAGGAAACCCGACGATTACGTGAAGGGGAGATTACCGTCTACATGGGCAATGCTACGAAAGTGGCGGCTATTGTAGTGGGAGATGTTTATTTGTCTTTTGATAGGAATAAAACTTTGATTTTGAGGGATTGTCTTTATGTATCATTTTTTAGAAAGAATTTAATTTCAGTTTCTAAATTATTTAAGGATTGATATTCTGTTTCTTTTAATGACAAAGTTGTTGTCAAGAAAAATTGTGTTAGTATCTGTTCTGGTTTGTTGGTTGGCAATTTATATACTCTTAATTCAATAACTCCCACGATGCAACAAATGAAAATTAATAACACATCTTCTAATTCTAATAAGAGAAAAGAACCTTCACAAATGAACCAAACATATCTTTGGCATCTAAGGTTGGGTCATATTAACTTGAGTAGAATTCAAAGGTTAATAGTCGATGGACCTTTGGGTTCACTGGTGGTGGAAAATTTTCCAACCTATGAGTCTTGCTTGGAAGGAAAAATGACCAAGAGACCTTTTAAGGTAAAGTGGTATAGAGCCAAAGAAGTGTTAGAATTGGTTCATTCTGATTTGTGTGGACCTATGACTATCCAGGTAAGAGGTGGTTTCAAATATTTTGTCTCTTTTATAGACGACTATTCAAGATATGGGTACATTTACTTGATGCACCACAAGTCTGAGTGCTTTGATAAGTTCAAAGAGTACATGGCAGATGTGGAGAAACATCATGGTAAAAGTATCAAGACACTACGATCATGATCGTGGTGGAGAGTACCTCTTAGGAGAGTTTAGGAGTTACTTATCAGACGCTGGGATTCAATCCCAATTGTCTGCACCTGGTACACCCCAACAGAATGGTGTGGCAGAACGAAGGAATAGGACTCTTATGGAAATGGTTAGATCAATGATAAGTTATTCAGAATTATCGAATTCATTTTGGGGATATGCTCTGGAAACAGCGACGTACATTCTAAACTTGGTACCTTCTAAGTTAGTACCTTCTACTCCCACACAATTGTGGAATGGGCGTAAGCCTAGTTTGAAACACATTCAAATTTTGGGTAGTCCAGCATATGTGCTGAAGGGAGATGCTGATAAGTTGGAATCATGTACGGAAGTTCGCTTGTTTGTGGGCTATCCTAGAGGAACGAAAGGTGGTTTGTTTTATAGTCCTAAAGATCAGAAGGTCATTATTTATTAGGAAGTATATTGAAAAGACTAGCTCTTTTGTATATAAACATTTATGAAATAAAGTATCATGTTTTGGTCAAATGATTGCAATAGTGTATTTTGCAATAAAGTCCTCTTAATTTACATTGTAGATAACTTGGTGTCTGTGAGACACAGAAGACCATGATTATCGGTCCCTTGTGAATTATAAACTAAGGCTCACAACCAAGATGACTTTGGACAAACCATCGGGAACGGTTGTAGTGTAATTCGGTGACTGTCTGTCTTGACTGTAGAATTACACTAGTGCACTTTGTGTGTATTGAGTAGGACCATTGAGGTTGTTCGATTTACACTGACTCGCAAATTGAACAAGACCTCTGTTATTATAATTATGCACTCTTAATCCCGATGTAATAAATGGGCACCTATACTTAGTAATTATTGCTTTGATTTACCAAAGGGTGAGATCTTTCCGTCAGATCAAATATTCTCGGTAAGTTGGGTGATGTTACTATCTATACGGTGTGCCATTGATTATAGAAGGAATCCGTGTCCCAGTAGGGTTGATGATGTCCCCTTGAAGAGCTCATAAGGATTGTCAAGTCAAATCTTGCAAGTGGACTTAGTCCGACTGACAATAAGGATGAGTGGTACTATTCAAGGTCTTAGATGTTGATTATTGAGTTGTCAGTAGAACTTAATAATTAACGGACATACGATATCTTAAACACGGGGAGCAATGCATAAAATAATAAGAAGGAACCCATAACGTAATTTGGGGATTGGATTGGTAGTGCAATAATGATCCTCTAGTGGAATGGATCGTTGTTGATGGATGTAGGTGTGTATTCGGGGTTGAATACGGGATCCGAAACCCATCAGAAGGCCAGATCCAATACCTCCTCGAGGTCCCCACTGTAGCCTAAAGACATCTTCAAAAGGATGCAATCAAACGGATGAGATTAGTTCTCAGCCGTCGGATGAGATTTAATCTCAACCGTTGGATGAGATTAGTTCTCGATCGTAGGACGAGTTAATGGATGAGATCAGCTTGTATCCGTGGGATTAGATCAAGTTGCATCCATTGGATCGAAATAAATAAAGAAGATTGAAAGAGAATAGATTAGAACCGTTGGATGAGATTAAGTCGCGTCCGATGGACGAGATCTCTCCGGTTCGGTTTTAAAGGTTGGAATTATTTTTTAAAATAATTCTAAAAAAAATCTAACGGCTAGAAACCAAGCAAGCAAATCTAAAGGCCCGGATTTAAGAGATTTCTATAATTTAGAATTGGTTCGTGGAATCAATCAAAATTAAAGAAAAATTTTGAATGGGCTGCCAAGACTTGGTTTGGGCGTGAGGCTATAAAAGAGAGGGATGGGGTGGGCGGCAATAAGACAATAAATCCGAGAGAGAAAGAATACGAGATCGAATTCGGTTTCTCTCCTCTCCTCCTATTGCCGCCGCCCACTTTCTCTTCTTCTTCCTCTTCTTCTTCTTCTTCCTCCGCCCCTCTCTCCTATCCTCCTTGAGGTGGCCGAATCTCTTCCAAGAGGTGGTGGCCGGATCCTAGAAGGGAGACAAGAGAAGGCTAAGCTGTTGCGAGAAGAAGAAAGGCGATCCAAGGTTTCATCATCCGGAGATTGAACTTCCTTTATTTCTGGAGGTCCGTTGTCCACCCAACGTCCAGGAAGAAGTTAGGAATACAGAGGAAGATTCCGAGGTCATCTAAAAGGTTCTGGTATGATTTAGTTTCCGCATTTTAAATCGTAATAGAACTGTTAGAATAAAAACCGTAGTTAAGTAATTTAGGAATCGGCGATCCTGAAGGATCGATTGACTTAGTCTTTTGTAGACTTTGTCAATTGATCCAGGCGGGATAAAATTTTTGTCCTGTGGGGTTCTATGCTTTTCAGAGCGGATAGAATCCGAAACGCAGGACGGAGATCCAGAACGCCAAAAGAAGGAATCGATTATGAGGAAACTTTTTCGCCGGTAGCCATGCTTAAGTCTATCCAGATTCTTTTATCTATTGCTGCTCATATGGATTATGAGGTATGACAAATGAATGTCAAGACAACTTTCCTTAACGGAAGTCTTGAAGAAAATATCTATATAAAGCAACCAGAGTGATTCATTACAAAGGGCAAAGAGCATCTTGTATGTAAGCTCAATCGGTCCATTTATGGACTGAAACAAGCTTCAAGATCTTAGAACATCCGATTTGATGAAGCAATCCTGTCTTATGGATTCATTCAATGTCCGGATGAGTCTTGTCCCTTCAATTGATTATTAGGGAGAGGTCCTTAAATGGGTACCCTGTGACACAGGGTAGGATACTAGTAGTATGCTGGAGTGCCCTGGTGACAGTGGGAGAGCTATAACCAAGCTATCTGGTGTCATCTCAAACTGACAATCGTAACACTAGAACGCCATTGATTTTATTCCGAGGAAACCTTACGAGGTCTAATTGGATATTTTGGTTAAAATCCCTGTAAATATGCAAATATTGAGGAATGATAAAGGATCTATAGTCAATAAATCATAATCTTGAGGAATCCGAAGTCCTAGGATTGTTTTCCCCAATCTGTCATAGTTGATTTTTCTCTGTTTGAGGTTTAGGAGCTCGACTACACTCTCTCTTCCCCACACCAACTCATACTACATGATCTCTCTACTCTTATTGTGCTAGTTTAGTGATCAATTCCACGGTCCCTGTGGATTCGATATCTTTTATTACTTGACGACATTCCGTATACTTGCGGAAGACCCATCACGTAGGCACGACCGTGCCTACTAGGCACGGCGTGGAGTAGGCACGGCTCTGGAAATGGGGCACGACCATGCCTCCTAGGCATGACTCTGGAAATTGGGCACGGCCATACCTCCTAGGCATGGCTTGATGTAGGCACAACTCTGGAAATGGGGCACGGCCTCAAGCTATTGAGGTTCTGGAAATGAGGCACGGTCATGCCTCGTAGGCACGACCCCTGTAAGATCCTCCTCTAGAAATGAGGCACGGTCGTGCCTGATAGGCATGACCCCTGTGTGGTCCTCCTCTAGAAATGAAGCATGGTCATGCCTCCTAGACATGCCCAAGTGGTCTCAAGTAGGCATGGTCGTGTCTCCTAGACACGGTCCCAATCTAGATTAAATCTAGAAGGTGAGCATGGCCGTGCCTTTTAGCATGGCTTAGAGATGGAACCAGTCGAAACACCTTGAAGAAAAGTTGTAGATCCTGAAGTTGGCTCCATTTTGATAGGTGGCACGGCCTATGGTTCAATTGGAGCTAAAAGTTATATCCGTTTTACTTTTAGTCTGCAGAGTAGTCTAGATGGGAGACACGGCTGTGCCTCTTGGCACGGCCTGGCCATGTCTGGACCCTGGAAAGGTGAGGCACGGCGGTGCCTAGCTAGGCACGGCCGTGTTGGACCTGGCATGGGCGTGCCTCACGTCGGGATACTTTCTGGAAGCCTAAAAACTGGTCGGATGACGGGATACGGCTATGGCACCTTTGGCACGCCCGTGTGGGCCTCTAAAGCTCTCCAAATGACTTCCAAACTCATTAAAATGTGCCTCAATCTTCACTTCTTGCTCCATCATCAATATTGCATCATTTTAGCTCCGAATCACATCCTGTCAATCAAAATATACAAAGAACAGATCTCCGAACAAAAGAGTAGAAATAAGCAATAATAAATGAATAAGGTGTGATAAAGTAGAGCATATGCAATGAATTACAAATAGATGAGCGATAAATAATACTAAAATACCATATATGATCTACGCTCATCAGCATGTCCTATTGGATCTATGAAAATGTTGTGTTTCCATAGGTTCAACCGATAGCTCATCAATATGAGCGATCAGTTGTGGTTCTTCACTAGGTGTCTCATCAATATCTATTTGAGTCTCTTGAACTTCACTAAGTTCAATTCTACTCCCATTATTTTCTTACAAGAGAAACTCTTTCTTTAGGAATATAGTATTCCTTGAAACAAACACTTTTGTTCCACGGGAGAATAGAATTGGTAACCCCTTGTTTCCTTAGGGTATCTAATAAATAAATATTTATCAGACTTAGCTTCCAACTTATCCAATATAGTTCGCTTCACATAAGTAGGATAACCCCATATCTTTAAGTAAGATAAGTGAGATTTTTACTATTTCATATCTCATATAGAGTAGTAGAGACTACCTTAGTTGGGACTTTATTTAACAAGTAAATAGTTGTCTCAAGTGTGTTACCTAAAAAGGATGTGTGATGATTTGCATGATTCATCATTAACCTCACCATATCTAACAAGATTCGATTTTGCTTCTTAGATACACCATTATAGTTGAGTGTATACGGCGAAGTCCACTGAGATAATATCTCATTATCTCTTAGATAATCTTAAAACTCTTAACTTAAGGCATTCACTATCTTGATCGAATTAAAGTATCTTAATACTTTTGTCAAGCTGTTTCTCTACTTTATTTCTAAATTCTTTAAACTTTTCAAAAGTCTCAGATTTGTATTTCATTAAATACATATACTCAAATCATGAATGATCATCGATAAAGGTAATGAAGTAGTTATAACCTCCTCGTGCTTGAGTTGGCATTGGACTACATACATCAGTGTGTATAAGGCCAAATAACTCTCCCACTAGTTCACCCTTTTCAGTAAAAGGTAACTTAGTCATCTTGCCTTTTAAGCATGATTCACATGTATTAAATGAATCTAATTCAAATGATTCTAAACTATCAACTCTTTGGAGTTCGAATATGCATTTCTTGCTTATATGACCAAGATGACAATGCCACGAGTAGAAGGTTAATTGATCATCCTTTTGAGCACGCTTATTGCTTGTTTCGATATTAAATGTCTCATTGAAAATATCTAATATGTAGATACCATTATTTAATGTTCTGATCCTATAAAGAACTCCATTCAAAATTATGTAATAACAATTGTTACTAAAAGTCAAATGGAACCTTTTTATTTAAGCAAGAAATAGAAATGATATTCTTTTTTAAAACAGGAACATAATAATAAATTTTCAACACTAAGATAAGTCTTTACTATTCCTTAAACCCTATATATCATCATAATATGAGAGTCGCACTCAATATCCAATCCCAAGTGACTGAGGAAATAGTATGATATTCAATTATGAAAATACCTAAAGCGGATGGGGCATCACATGCCTACTTTCCCTTCATGGACTCATGATAAAACTTGCAGTTTCAGATTTGAGAACAATTCTTAAATTCCTATACCAATTCAAGAAGATAGGGTCAATCAACTTGTTAGTGTCCAAAATCGTTTGCAAATTCAAACACGATATACATAATCAATTAAGCCTAGAAATACAATCGAGCATATATGAAAAATAATTTGTAATGTATTTGTAAATGGCTTACATATATTAATTGATCACATTTATTTTACAAATTCAAGAGCCCTTATTTTGAATTCGGGAGATAGTAGGTTGTCTCCAAATGAGTTGATATCCATTATAGATAAGAACAACCTTGGAGAGAGTCCAACAAACCATTCTTAGCTACAATAGTAGGTATCATATACAGATTATGTATCGTATACATAACTATCATATTATGCTATCAACTAATTGAATATTTACATAAATATCGGGTTGTTAACATATTAACACATATATATCATATGTATAACACCCCACTTCACCTTTATCCACATTGTTCTTAGATAGAGTCTAACAAAATAAAGAATTATGAGATTATATTTCGATGGTACGAATATATCTAATTTCAAGTCGAGCTTGAAGAGAGTTTAACAACCAAAATAAGAAATCATACTCTGATTCTAACCATATTAATGAAAGATGTTAACTTTAATAATTTTGTAAGGGATTTATAGGTCTCATCCTCTTTTCATGAAAATAATTGAATTAAATGGAATGACATAATTAATACAACTAATCATGACAAATAACATGACATTGCATAATTAATGCAACTAATCATGATTACATCTAGTTATAGTTATCGTAAATCTTATCTGATAATAAAATGTAATTAATAATCTAATTTCACAAATCATGATCCTTTACTTAGATTAGAAAATAATTTTCATATCACATATTTTATTTTAGAAAATAAAAATTTTAATTAAGAAAATCTATTTTATTAGAAAATAATTTTCCTAATACAAAATCTCCTAACCAACTAAAAAATTTCTATAATTAGAAATTTTCAATTAAATCATAAAATTTTCCTAATCAAATTTATGACTAACTACAACACGTAAAATGATTTTACACGTATGTCTTGACTATTAGACTCTAATACCACAGTTAGGTCTAGCTTTGTGCGTTGCGCATGTTTACACGTTTCACAAACATGTACAGCGGAAGAAAAATTAATAATTACAACTAATTATTGTAACACTCACAACACACGCATGTAGAATACAACAAGTATATGACATAACTAGAAATTAAAATTTTATAAAATAATAATTTATTCAAGATATACCTAATAGATGACTTGTAACCGAGAATGTTAAGTATCTAAGATTATTTTTGCAAAAGGATGGAAGAATTGATAAGATGTGTCACATAGGATACAAGTAGAACAGTTGAAATGAAATAGAACCTTAAGTGTTCTTTATGATTATAAAATATTTTTAAAATTTAAATGAAAGTTCTACAAAGTGATGGTTAGACATGCTATATTATATGAATTTGAATGTTAAACTATGAAGCAAGCATATAAGTAGAAAATGAGAATTGTAGAGATGAACATGTTAAGGTGGATATTAAATATGCAAGAATAAATAGAATAAGAAATGAAAATATTGAAGAGAAAGTCATCAAGGTTATGCTTATTGAGAAAAAATTCTAAAAGACACATTTAAGATGGTATAAATATATACTTAGGCGATCAATAAATATTATAATTAAATAATATAAAATAATGTTAAATATACCCATTATTCAAGGAAGAGAGAGTTTTAAAAAATTAATTAGCAACAAATAAATATAATAAAATTTATTTAAATATAGATAAAGATATAATTAAGAAAATCGTATTCAATAATGTTGGAGGATTTAACCTTACTTAGTAATGACTTAGTGGTTATTGTTGTTGCCCACATGACTAATCAATATTATATCAAAGTAATATAAACTAAGAGTAATTTAGACTTTTTGTCAATCATATTAAAATCAACCGCAATAAAATCACTTAACAACTTAGTTTGATTCGATCACATAGGTTATATATTAAGTTGTAAAACTCCATATACATGCGTGTCATTTTTCGTTGGACTTTTGGACCAAAATAGCAAGGCTAGCCACTCGAAAAGAAAACAAATGCAAGCTGATGTACCGTTCTTCCAATTGCTATCAGACTGTAGATTACCTTTTCCACCCCACTAGAGAACTTCCTCAATTTTCTAGCGCCTTAGAGCGACTATTGAGTTGGCATGGACATGATCTTCAGAGATTAATATTTATCAAAATGGATATTGAGTTGATGTGGAGTTTGAGGTTTATCTATATGCAAAGCAATCATTTTGAATTGATGTCACTTTATAAAAATTTCAACTAGATAATCATTTGATACTTCATTATTTGATGGTTATTTTGAGATTCACACAAACGATTCCATACGGTCGGCTTCACACAATCAGTCTCACGACCATTTATGAAGAGATAAATCGAAAAGTTGCAGTTGATCACGATGAAAGAATACAATCTATTCCGTCGTAACAACTCAACTATGCTCTGGGGACGAGATTCACCTCTTCTATCGTGACTCAGTTTGCCGAGATAATATCCGCTTCTGTCTTGATCAACTGTAGTTTCTTTATTTACCTCCTTATATATGGTCGTGAGGACGACCATGTGAAGTCGCTGAATTGGTGAATTTTACTTTTTTACAAAAGAAATGAGGACGAGATTCACACAACAATATATTATAAATTAATGTATGAATAAATAATCTTTGGACATTGAATTTATTATAAGCAATTTTATTTTATATTTTATAAAAAATTATTTCTATAATTTAAACTAATGATCTCAAGACCATGAGAGAATAATTTTGTTTTTTGCGCCAAGATTCTCTTTCGCCAATAAAATTGCGTGATTTAATATGATCCATTTTTTTTTCTGAAAGTATGCACCGGTCTTTTTCTGAAATTATGCACCGCCGAAAACTTCTTACACTCAACTGACTTTTGTTATTATATATACAAACTAGAAGGTAGACGCAAACAAATGGTCAAAAAACACACCCTTTTAGTTTCCTTTCTAAATGCATTGTTGCATTAGCAGTGGATTTATAAAACGTTCAGATTCGCCAAATCCGGGAATCCCCATAGAATATTCCAGTCTCTTTAAATGGGTGAGCACCAGGCCTTGGAGGCGGCCGACCTGGCGGCGGCGGCGGTGGTTGCCCCGGAGGCTAAGCCCATCTGCTATGGCGAGGTGGTCCTCCAGCCCTCTACCGTGGAGCAGGCCTATGGCGAATGCTTGGTGCCTCCCCTCAATTTCGCTATGGTCAATCCCGGCGTCTACCGCTCCGGCTTCCCCGAACCCGCTAACTTCCCATTCTTGAGAACGCTTAAACTTCAATCCATATTGTACGTCATTTCTTCATTTTTTGGTGATCTCCCTCTGATTCGTTGGAGGATGGTGGGGGTGGGATCGAGGGTTTCCATTGATTGGAGCCGTATTTGTGTTTTTATAGATGTCTGTGCCCAGATCCCTACCCGGAGGAGAACATGGAGTTTCTTCAGGGGAATGGGATTCGCCTTTTCCAGATTGGGATCGACGGGTACAAGGTATTAATTTGAATTTTAAAATTCAATTTGTTTGTCTGCTTTATCTTATCTGTTCCTGGTGAAACATGTCCTTCATTTTCAATTATCTAACATCTTGGATGGTTCTTCCTAATATCTTGTTCCCCCCTTTTTGCAGATTTTGTCTAGATGCTTGCATCCTGATGTTAACAGGAAGCCCTTTTTATTTTAATCGTTCCAATTGGATTGGGAACCAATTTGATATGCCTGTCTATATTGGAAATTCCAAACCCCTTCCCATCTCCCATCGTGACCATATCTCATGTCAACAAAACTATCAAATGGTTTAATTTGATTTCCTCACGTAGAGTAGTTATCTTCTGTCTGAGATTTTGATCTTGTATATGCTATTACAGATTTGGTTGTAGATCACATGGATTGGTCATAGTCCGCCCATTATATAGACCAATTTTCCTTGTTTGTTTCTATGCTTTCTTTTGTTTTTCTTATTTCATATTGATGTTTGACTTTACTTGTTAGTTTCGGTTCATATTATTCATTGCCGTATTAGTTTAATATGTATCTATATTTTTGAGAATTCCTAACCTTCATAAGGTACTTGTCAACAAAAATTTCTAGTCTTACAACTTGCAAGCCCTTGACTTTTGACTTTCGCAAACTGATTGATTATAAATTATGGGAATTTATTTTCAATTAAAATTTCCAGTATTGCATGCAAGCCACTTGGCTTTTGACTTACCTGAACTATTGCATTTTCTTTTGCCTTATAACAATCCATTAGCCAATTTACTTGACAACACAGTTCCATATATGCTTAAGACCGATCTTATTTCTTAATATGATTTGAACAAGAATATTTCAAAACTTAGATATTTGATATATGTATTTAGTTAGCTCCAGTTTTGGGGAAGCTTTATAAGAAAATGAAATATCAAAAATTTTATTTCTTCTGGCATGCTCAATTTAAAGAGACCAAGGAAATTATCAATTGAATAATTGCACAACTTACCATGCTTATGAGAAAGTTGGAAGATCGGACACACCAAAGACATGTAAGCATGCGGGAATAGATGAACAAGCTCAGATCAACCCCAACGACTAGTTGCAAGGACACACTCACATGGACAAAGGCCATGTCCACAAGGGCGACAACGGCACGATGAGGCAAGGTGAGACACAATGACACCACAATCTGGACAGCACCAGCTGCCTCCCTAGAATCCAATGAGGATGCGACCTCGGCGAAGCAGCTTCCTAAACCTAAATTACCCCTTCCGGATCAACATTGCGAACCTCGCGTTGTACCACAACCACAAAAGCTTATGAGTACCTGAACTAAACAACCAGGAGCAGAGAGGATCAACTGTGCCTGCCAGGAACATCAACAGGAGGCAATGAACAGTCCACAAATACACGTGTGGAGCTAAGCGAAGGAGAGCCTTGTGGTCCCAGCCAAAATGACAATAATGGACTGGAGAACACGACCACATCCACCCCAAAAACTGGGTCAACGAGTACCAACAGTGAGGATAGTTCAATTGCAGCATCTTCAACTTTAGCTAGCAGCATCTTCAACTTTAGCTAGCAGCAAGCAAGAACAATCTACCCTGGTTACTATCATATGGAGGGGACGGACACGAGGTGTCCGATCCAAGGCATAAAGATTGCGTCATGGAACATAAGGGGCTTCCACAGGCCCCTTAAACAAAAGGGGATTCAACATCTCCTTCAACGATGACGTATCAGGGTTCTTGGATTATTGGAAACGAAACTCTCGGAAGGGGATCTTGATGCCTTTTAACGGCAGTTTCTAAGTATGGACATTGTCCATAATTTTGGATTTTCTAACCACACACGCATCTTGGTGCTTTGGGACCCTCAGCTAGGAGAATTGGAAGGCATTAAAGCTGATGAACAACTCATAGACTGCTAAGTTCACTGCATGGTTACCGAGCATCACCTCCTCGTCACTTTCGTCTACGGTCTTCAAAGTGTAGTGTGGTGACGACCTTTGTGGGCCTCCCTCCTTGAACTAGGGGAACAAATCATTGACCTGTGGATGGTTATTGGGGACTTCAACTCTTTATTATCGACTGGAAACAAAGTCGGAAGCATGCCGATCACTCATTATGAATTGCAGGATTTCGAAAGGACTATTCAAGCATGTTACTTGGTGGATTTGCAATCAGTGGAATGCCGCCTCACGTGGACAAATGGAACGGTCTCTAGCATGCTCAATTGAGCACTGGTTAACACACAACGACTACTTGAAGACTATTGAAGCTTTGCCGAATTCCCACCGCTCGGTTGGCTCTTGGATCACTCATGTAGTGTGGTCAGATTACTCCGATGTGAGCAGCATAAACATCAACCTTTCAAGTTCCATAACATGTGGGCACTTCATGAAAATTTCCAAGGACTAATCGTTGACTCTTGGAGTGAGCAAGTGACAAGGACTTCCAAATTCTACATGAAATAGAAGCTTGTATGACTCAAACCTCAGTTGCGTGCCCTAAACAAATTGCATTTTCAACATATATCTCAGAAAGCATAGCGAGCAACTGAGGATTTAGAAGCTGCACAACAAAAGATACTTGCTGGTGAAGACAAACCAGACAACTAAACACATTTACAAACCGCAACAAACAGTTTAGTGGAGGCGGAGTGATCTTTCTACCAACAACCTTTGGAGAGAAAACTACAAGCATACAAGAGATTGTTGGTGAGTTTGTTTCCCACTTTGAAAGATTGATGGGAACACCCGTGGACTGCACGCCGTTGGACAGCAGTCCACCTACTGCTGGGTCGGTCCTCACAGCAGCATAGCAGTAGCTCTTGACAACTCCGATCACCACCGAGGACATATGGAATGTGTTGCTCGACATTGGCAATGATCGGGCCCTTGGATCGGATGGCTACGACTGAAAATTCTTCAAATCGGCATGGCTAACAATACACTCCGACCTGTTTACTACAATCCAGGAATTCTTTACCTCCGGTCGCCTCCTTAAGCATTGGAACCACATGTTGCTAGTGTTGGTTCAGAAATCAGAGCATACCCCACATGTCACAGATCTTGGCAGCTTGTCTACGAGAAGTAATTGGTAACATATTGGATCTGGCTCAAGCTGCGTTTGTAGAAGACCATTCCATTGTCGAGAACATTAACCTCACACAAGAGCTATTGTGGAAATACGCCTAGAAGAGGGTCTCCCTAAGGTACGTATTTAAAGTCGACCTTCAGAAAGCCTTCGACACGGTGGATTAGTCCTTCCTTCTCGCTACCCTTCGATGTTTTGGATTCCGACAGCAGTATGTGAACTAGATTTATGAGTGTGTCACCACCATCACATATTCGATAGGGATCAACGGGGAAGAGGTCTCCGTCAAGGGGACCCTCTCTCGCCCTTCCTATTCGGCCATGTGTGGAGGTCTTCTTGAGGTCGCTCAAGGTGACATCAATGCAATCCACCTTCCACTTCCACCCGTTGTGCGTTGGTATTGGTATCACACACTTGGCTTATGCGGACGACCTCCTCCTACTTGCTTGAGCGGATGAGCCTACCATCACCTTGATTGTGGATTGACTTGTGGAGTTCGAAGGCATGGCGAAGGTCCATCCAAAACTCTCCAAGTCCAGCTTGTTCCTTGCCGGAGTCGAAGACTGCACACCGAGAAGATTATTGGAAATCATTGGATTTCTATGAGGTTCCTTCCCGTTTCGCTACCTTGGGATCCCACTCGTAGCCTTGACAGAGGCAATTGTGTGGAAACTAGCTTCACGGCCCTAGCAAACATTGTCTTATGCCAGTAAGCTTGAATTGGTGAAGACAGTCCTATAAGGTATCGAATGCTTTTGGCTCTCCATCTTGCCTATCCCTTGTGCAGTGATCGACAAATTGTATACAATATGCCGGCCATTCATATGGTCCATCAAGCATTCACCTATATGTTGGGCCACCATGTGTTTAGCATAGGAAGAAGGAGGCTATGGATTTCATGATCTTCATGTGTGGAACTCAGCCCTACTAAGCAAATCGCTATGGAATATTCAGCGAAAGAAAGACCCCCTCTCATCAAGTGACTCATCCATATTAGAGCAGCCATCCAAGTTTAAGTCGGCATTGCCCAATAAGGGGCGGTCACTTTGGAATCCTAGTTTGGTGGTATACAACAACGAGCTCTAGTCGTCACCTATAATTTTTTTCAAGCCACGAAGTGATGCCAAGGCGTGGTCATTAGTTGTATGGAAGCCATACTGATACAGCCCACAAATGTGTCACGAATGAGCTTCAAATTAGAATTTATAATCGAAAACCCTTAGCTCACAAACAAATGTAATATAGGGGCCACGAGTCGTATTTTCCAAGGATTAGTAGAGAATTTATCAATCAAGCTAGGATGTCATTCTATTTTTGGGTTTTTCTATAAAAATGGGGTTTTGGTGTTTTTCAATAAAATGTAAATTAAAATCAGTAAATGAAATAGAATGCAAGCATAAAGGTTTAACAAGGGCAATGAAATGAAATTAGCAATTCAAGAGAATGCAATTCATGAAACAAAGAAAGGAAGAAACTAGGCTAAGGCAATGTAATCTAACTAGCAAATGCACTTAACTAGCAACAACACCAATTCTTTAGCTAAACATGACACAATCTGATACTAGAGTGACAACACTGATACGAAACAGTGATAAGTTCTAAAACATCACAATTGCAAAATTGATCTAATGAATTCAAGTATTCAGGAACCCTACAATACAATGGAATCAATTACTTTCCCATAAATTTCAAATCAATTGCAGGCAATCAGAATTCAGCTCTAGAAATCAGAAATAGATGCAATGAACTGCAGAAAATCAGATTCAGTGAAAGATATGCATACTGAAATCAAAACAACTAATTCATGAATCAAGCATGCACATGATTAAGCTTCTAAACAAATCTGATAACAGAACTTCAGAATTTACACAAATCATAAACTGTAAACTCAACTCTTCCCTTAGCAATTCAGCTTCTGATAATCTGATACAGAATCCTAATTACTGATATGAAACAGTAACACAATGCTGAAACTGGTAGAATTGCAAAACAAGAAATTAGGGAATGCAATGAATCTTTAACAGATGATGAATTAACCAAATGAAAATGAACTTGATGAAACTTTAAACAGATCTATTTACCAACATAGGAATCAGAAATTGAAACAGAAATCAGAAACTTAACAAAAACTGCAAATAAATCAGAAACAAACTGGAGAAAACTCATATCTTCCCTTACAAATCAAAATTCAATCTAGCCGTCACACTAGATCTGGTCTAAATCAGAAATCCAGAGAAAAACAATCATCTCAGCTTGAACTTGTCTTGATCAAATCCAATCGACAGCTTCAGAAACCCTCCG
The DNA here is from genome assembly GCF_044706935.1 of Curcuma longa. Classification (NCBI taxonomy): domain Eukaryota; kingdom Viridiplantae; phylum Streptophyta; class Magnoliopsida; order Zingiberales; family Zingiberaceae; genus Curcuma; species Curcuma longa. The sequence continues at coordinate 4,273,593 of NC_133878.1, forward strand.
TTAACGCCGAACAGAGCTAATCAGAATCTGAAAATTCCAGCTGAAATCCTTCTGATCGCGTGAAATTTTAAGCTCAGGAAACCCTCAAAATCCTTCAAAGAACCCCTATGAATGGATTTGATAGCTCCGATCGTCTTGGATCTGAAGAAAAAGCAGGAAATCTGTGGCGGAACCGAATGCTCTGATGAAACCCTCACCGTGCAATCACTACCACGATTAATTGCCAAGATGTGCTTGAAGTCGTCTCTGGAAGCTGGAAAATGATTTGGAAGAAGAAAATCTGGAGATCTGGCGATGAAAAACGATGAAAAACAGAAGAAAAACCAAGCGGAACGACGATGAACACTAACTATGCTACAGTGTTTGCGATTTCTAGTTACTGTAGCATTCCTCATTATAACGGGAATTTGAATTTTGGCCGGTTCAGCACTATTTAGACCGGGTTTGACCCTGATTTAGCTCCGGTTCAGCCCATTTCCATCCGGTTCAGCTCCAAATCAAGCCCAATTTAGCTCCAATTCGACTCCGGTTCGACTTAAATCTTGATCATGAAGTTTGGAATCCATCGAATCAACAATTTTGACTTGACTTGGCTCAATTTGACTCGATCATGGTTCAATTTGGACCCTACAAACAATCAAGCTTAATTAACGCAAAATTTACCGTAAAATCACAGAAATTAGAATTAATTGCCAAATATACAATATTTCATAATTGCAATCAATTCATGTCATTTAGCATTTTATTTTCATGTAGAAATCCAAATTGAATCCATAAAATGCAATAAAATCTTAACCCATCACATACCTCATGCTGAAGCACCAATTCACAGTTTGGCTACTTGCAATATAAGACTACGCACCAAGGAGAGGATTTCGTAGGAAGCTTGCAAAACTTGTCTGCTTTGTCAAAGAGCCGACGAGTTTATAGACCACCTCTTCTTCGGTTGCACCGTAAGCAAATCTCTTTGGGATAAGGTTCAAACTTGGTTGCACATTCGGCAAGAGTTGAGCACGTTCAAGCAGTTGTTGAAGGTCTTTCATCGATGGTTCTGCGATAATAATGCACTCAATAAGGCTCGACACTTAGGGATGTGTTGTATGGTTTTATTACTTTGACAAGCATGCAATAGATGTCAATTTGAGGGTGATGTGTCCAACATAGAGAGGATGTTTTGGATGGTTCAGATGCATGCCTTTCAATTTTTGGACGCCTAAACATGTATGTCCTCACTTGAATTATAATACAATTTACCTTCATCAAAAAAAAGAAAAAAAAAAAAAAAGAGAGATCCTTCAATTGCATAGATGCATTATGGTCAACTAAGAATGATCCACGTGACAGGAAGAAGGCATGACAAGTGACATGAGCGTGTTCAAGTGCATGTCTAATTAATATTCCCTTAGTCCATCCTTAGTCATGTAGTAGACAAGGGTCCATTAAGTGTCTAACTTGGAATGAACCTTCAGTTTGACAAAGCTGGAAAAATTCATGGTATGCACAACATTGAGTCCTTATATGTCTCTGTGGTTGCCATTTAAACAAGAAAATGTAGCTAAACTCAATGCCTCTTGGTACACATATGTAGCAGTGTAGTAGAGAAATAGTTCCTTTACCATGTTTACCACATCTACATGGTCTAGATCAATTCTCTCTTGGCAACTTTTGATTGGATGAATCTACTGACCTTTGAAACTTGCATAACTAGGAAATTTTCTTATCATTATGCAGACATTCTTCACTCTGATGTTTTTGCTATTTTGTCTTGGCATGCTAATACATTGACGTGGCACGTGCCAGAAATTAATAGAATCATAGCACAAATGCTATAGGTGGCCAGTGACAAGGATCTTCCTGTACTAAGCATAATTTTTCTGACTTTAGAACTGATTGACGTAGTTAACTGCATGGTACAAAAGACCTGACTAATATGAGTATCATAATAAAGCTCGAAATCTATGCTTTAGATCTGTAAAGGCTAACTCACTGATCTTACTTGCATTTATGACAATTTCCATCTAAGTTGGTTAATGTATTTACTAAATTGAAAATTTTTACTAAAATTTTCTACTAAATACTTTTCTTCGGTGGATACATAATCTACTGTTGGTGGCAGATTTAAGATAAGGAATCCTATACCCATAATTGATCATAATTTATGCTTTTAGCAATTCTTGTACGTGTTTTCTCATAGATAGCTATTGCCTGCCAAATTGTGCATAAGATTCAAATGTTGAAGAATATTTTTTTCCACAGATATAGAGAGGGACCATGTGGAGCATCACTTTCTTGTTCAATTTTTAGCTTTAACTGTTCTCTTTGTTTTGCTTTTGTCCAACAACCATTTCTAATCACAACAGCTTCCTCTGCAGTATGCTGCAATTCCAGAAGATGCAATTCAAGAGGCCCTTAAAATTGTTCTTGGTATGAAAAGTTTGCAATTAAATACCCTTGATTCTTTACCTATTTTGTTCACTTCAGTTTGTGTTCATGAGTACTCTGTTTTGAAACTCCAGATGTCCGGAATCATCCTCTTCTTATTCATTGCAAACGAGGCAAAGTAAGCCCCCTATACTATTTCAATCAATACAATCAGTTTAATGCCTGCAATACGTGTTATCACTTTTCCAATTTTCGGTGCCAGCATCGAACAGGCTGTGTCGTGGGATGCCTCAGAAAAATGCAGCGCTGGTGCCTTGTTTCAATTTTTGACGAGTACAAGTGTATTGCCACTGTGAAAGCGAGAATTTCTGATCAAAACTTCATAGAGGGATTTGATGTAACAAGCCTGACCCAGCTCCAGTAGCAAGGAACATCAGCTTTTCCACTCCGGAAGACACTGGCCATTCTTACTGGAAATTAACAGGAAACCAATAATTCTTTCATGCAGTAAAAAATTGGAGGACTCATTTTCCCACTGAGTTTTTCTCTGACAATTTAAAGCCCATTCCTATGTTTTTCTTTCATATAAAAAAAAACAGAAAACTCATCTAATTGCAAGCTGTTCACGTTTTTGGCAGATTGCTTGCTGGCTATCTGATCTGTAAATGTTAGGTACAATTAAATATTTGATGGAATTGCCTTATAATTTGATGAACATACCCAATCCCCTATATCTTTGATTCAAATGTATACATAAATTGTGATATTAGAACTGCTCTGGCTTGGATACGTGGATCGACAAAATCATATATTGTAACTTATCTAGTTTGTATCATAAAAGGATCAAACATGCCAAAACTTGTATAGTACCTATAAACATGCCAAGAGAGGACAGAAGCCTAGCCTAACAAGTTCTCTAATTCCTATCCATCAAAATCTATTTCCGCTTGCAGCCTGATCCCAGTTGAATAAACTGAAGTTTGTGAATGCCCATTGATGATGCCAGAGCTCTTTTCCTCGTGGATATCATCAATGCCTTAGAGATACCATCATGGCATTATTTCAACTGAGGGATGAGAAGAGCAAAAGATGTTTAAAGCAGTAAATCCTGCATTTTAACATCAATTATATTTAGTGAAGAGCAGGAGGAATAAAAGGTAGGAGCAGGAAACTTTGATGTAGAGCCAAAGATTGGAGCCAAAGGTTGGAAACATCCGGCTAACAACCAAATGATATTAGTTGAAAAAGAGATGAACAATTGAAATTAATTACAAATAATATATATGGCTATACTGAACCAAACTAATTGAGCAATATAACCTCATAGCAATTTTCAAAATTTATCACAATTTATGATGGCTCTATGATAACTATTGAAACTACGATACAAGGTTTTCATCCTCGATGTTTTGTCACAACTAAAACTATTTCTTCTCAAATGGGCTTTTCTACCACATGTCGTTAATGAGTGAGCCCTATCATAAATGACCTTATGATGACATCTACAATAATAATTAGCTCATTTTAGATTTTATTAAAAATATAGTATTTGTTGGTCCTAAAATTTGATTTTGACGTTGATAAAGATTTAAGGTTAAGCTGTCTTATGAACTAACGAGCTATATTAAGTGTATAAAGTATAATAGGAAAGTCCTAATATATTAGATGGACCAGATACTAGACAATAGAGTGTTGACGGACTAAGGAAGAATATACACCAGACCAAAAATTCAGGTGAGTCAGTTGGACATTGTAGGATCGAACTTAACATTAGAGAGGGGGGTTGAATAGTGTTAAGTGTTTTACGAACTAATTTATTGAATTATCTAGAAATTTTAAAGCAAACCAAAGTAGCACAACTTAAATAAATTAATACTAACTTAATACAAATTCAATTGAGTAAAACATGTTTACAAGTAGGATGATGTAGACATGCAAAAATTAATCATGCAAGACTTAATCTCAACCAAATAGAACATGAAAGATTTAAATAGAAATTTGACACGCACGATAATAAAAAAATATGATTCTTAGTTCTAATTTTTCATTTTTAGAAAGATTCTAAAGGTGAAAAAATCTTACAGAAAAAGAATTTGAAGATAAGCATAAGTAAACAGTGATACTACAATAATTAAATAAATATAATGTTACATTAGTGTTGTCATTTAGAAGATGAAGCACGATGTTGCAGTATGTCGTCAAAGTAGTGTCCGAAGAGCACAATGAGTATGAGCATGAACAGAGTAGTAGTGCGTTGAAAAGTTAATATGAAAGTTTTACCTTGAGTCAATAGGTCTTCTTCAGATGTTGATGTGGCACTCTTCAATCAACTAGACCATCTTTGGTCGCCTAGGAGGCTACTAACATGACTACGATATTTATCCAGTAGTAATGCTATCCGTTGTCTTTGGTCGACTGGACTCCCTCCGGTCGCTTGAAACCTATTCAATTTTCATCTTTGATTGACTTTCTTGAATCACAGGATCTTATTACTACTGGTTGCCTGGAAGTATCTACAGTCGCTTGGAATATGAGATCGCCCACGCCTCTCTCTCAGTCGCCTGGTAAGTCTTGACTCTAATGATCGAAGGTTATCTCCAGTCAATTGTCCGGACTTTCCTACATTTGATACATGTAATCAGTATGATATAAGATTTAACTTTACTCACGCATACCTTGACTAGATGTTCAACTCCCAACTGGCTAATCTAGTGTGACACAAACCTCTAGGTCAATACTAAGTCTAAGAATCCTAAGACACATAGGCAGAAAATCCTTATGGTCAACAAGGATGTCCTAAGAAGAGTGTCTAGTTTAGGGGGAGGTTATTCTTGAAAGACTATTTTTAAAGACCTCCTAAAAACTAAGTATAAAAACACTAACATTTTGAAAACACTTTTTAAAACTCATATTTTAGAAAATATTATCCATTATTCTTTTATTTTGGATCAAACCCTAAGACACACAGGGAGATTGCTTTGTGGTTAACAAAGAGCCCTGAGGACGTGTCAGATTAAGGGAGAGATTCTAACTTAAAAGGATAATGACTAGTTTTTCAAAAAAAAACCTATTTTATAAATACTTTTGAAAAATAATTTTGAAAAAGCTTTGAAAAATTAACTTCAAAATTCTTTACAAAATTGTTTGGAAAATTTTATATCAAAAACCTATGTCTGAAATAGTTATGCCTTCAAAACTTATTTTGAAAATCTTTTTAAAAAATTATATTGAAAATACTCTTTCACTAGAAATCTATGTTTCAAAAACTTGGTTTGAAAAGTTTTTTAAAAATGGGTTTTTGAAAATTATGAAAACTGATTATGAAAATATTTTTATGAAAAATTCTTTTCAAAAATTTAAATTCTTTACAATCTACTATGATCTTTCAAGAATTGTCAAAGACTAAGTTATGACCATAGCAATACCCTGATTGTTGGTGCAAAATAAACTTAAACTTATTCAATATTTTTGATGTGTGAAAAGGGGGAGAAGGGACTTAAGTTAATAATATAGAATTCTCCCAAATTATTAAATCCTAATCCATATTAACTTAAAAAATTGTCAAACATCAAAAAGGGAGAGATTGTTGGTGCAAGAAGCACTAGATCTTATCTAGATTTTCGATGTTTGATAATACACCTAGGTCTGTTATTTTGACCAAGAGTTGATCCAAATAGGACCTGATGTTTGGATGTGAATGAGAGAAGTCCTTGTCGGTTAGACTAGGTAGTGGAAGTCCTGATCTGGAAGATTGGGCAAGAAAAAATCCTAGTTATAGGTTAGGAAAAGGCAAGTTCTGGTTTGGAGGATTAGGCAAAAATCTTATCAAGGTCAAGTGCATCAGGTGCAAGTCCATGTAGTGTCAGGAGGACCGGGAAGCATGGCCAATGTCCAATAGGGTACGATCAAGAGGACCAGAGGGTTGGTGAAGTCTGAGCGATCTGGAGGACCGAGTCACAGTAGAAAATTCCTGGGGACCAAGGACAAAGCTAAGTGAAAAGTCCAACAAGTTTGGAGGACTTGTTGGTAAAACTTCTCCCGAGTGGAGTGGGTAAGAGCGCGTTCCCGGAATGGAATAGTAAGCGTCAGACTAACCCAGGATTTCAGTAGAAATCCAAAGTTAGACCCACAAGGTGAAGTTAGACCCACAAGCTAAGGTTTAGATAGTTTTGTTTGTTTGTATGCTTGTCTTATAGGAACCAGAAGCTGGAAGCAAGATGGAGAAAGCAAAAGTGAAGCAAATAAAGACAGCTGAACTAAGCTCGGGGTCAACTCAGGTCAAACTTGAGTCAACTCGTTTCGATCAACCTGAGTGGTCATTCCAGTCGACCTGAGTGGATAAACTCTACGAAAGCCAAAGTTTATCCAGATCCGCCACGTCAGATTGGAGTCGACCTGAAGAGTCGTTCCAGTCGACCGGAAGGCCAAGTCAGCCGTAGAGAAAGAGGATCGTGGTCTACGTAGGGTCGACCTGAGATGAGCTCCAGTCGACCTAAGCATGCTATAAAAGGAGGGTGGGTGTGCATAATCAGGATCAACAATTACAAGCCCTCCTCTCCAACAAGTGGTGTTTTTGAACATGAACGAGGCCAGATGCTTGCAACCGGGGAAGATCCAAGAGGAGTGTGTGGTGTTCATGACTTCTAGAATGGCTTCAATTGTTTGGTTTATTCCTTCCTTACTTGTCTAATTTTGTATTTCATTATTATCTTTATTTGGACTGTAAGACGAGTTTCTCCGCCTCCGAACAATATTCGAAAAGGAGACCACTAGTGGACGGACGCCTCCCGTACATAGGCCTTGGACATACTAACCCTGGGGGTTAGGAACTAAGTAAATTCGCGAGTCCCCTACATCTGTTTCTAATATCCGCTGCATGTTTTCTGATAGAATGAACGATCGAAAAGCGACAACGCGCTATTCACCCTCCCTCTAGTGCGTTATAAGATCCTACAAATGCACCAAGATATAAGAGCTCCAATGACGTTAGCTCATATCATGCCTGACGAACTGTTAGATCTTAGCAATCGCCAAAAGTATGTTGTACATGTGCTCTCATGGGTACCATATCCATCTCTATAACTCTTCATCTCAATATCAGTCACTCTATTATATGTACAAAATAACAAGTCTGTGTCCTATGTCCACTACAAGTAGTCATGTCATCCTCCTGATATGTGAGGGTAGGCCTCCAGATGTCAGCCGAATCCTCTAGGAGCTACCTCACTTTTAGCAAGTGGCCAGCTATCAACGGATTTGACGTGTCTTTACCGTAGCCGTTTCTACGGACTAGATAGGTCATTATCGGTGGACCTATTCACCCTCATAGGCTTTTTGGCAAAGCCTCAGCCATCAACGGATTTGGGACGTCTTTACCGCGAGCCGTTTGCTGCGGACTAGATGGATCTAGAGGGGTGGATCCATGCACCCAAAAATGATTTTTTTTTTTTTTTTTTTTTACAATCATGCTGTGAGATGCCCCCTAATGTAACTACATGATATGTATGTATGCATATGGATATGCATGATAATGTACAGTACCATCTTCCTCTAGCCTATACATGTACTAGTCACTAAATGAAATGCATGCAAGCGATAACTGAAAACACATAATGTGAATAAAGAATGCATGATGCCAAAATAATGAATATAACATGGATCCTATCCCAAGACGTCCCGTATCTCCGTGACCCGCTCCTGCCGCAGCTCCCGATCCGTATAAATCCCCATCGCTCGGTAGACATGTGTCTGAACTCGCCGAATAAGTGCCTCCTCATCAAGTCTCCGCCCCTCATGCATGCTGCGGTTACGGGCCCTCCAAATGTGATGTACCAGAGCTGCCAATGCTATATGTCGTGCCCTGGAGGCGGTGCAAGTCCTCCGATACTGTCTCCTGAATGTCCTCAGCACGCTCCGGTATGTGGTCATCTCTGGCCTCATATGTAGCCATCCCCGTATCCGCCCCCATAACCGACATGTGGTGTCACATCTGAAGAAAACATGCTCCAGTGTCTCCTCCTCCTGCCTGCAGAATGTGCATCTCCGGTCCGGTAAGTACTCCTGTGGGGCGCGTACTGGCAGTCGCCCTCGTGCTAGCAGCCACAGAGTGAAGGCATGACTCGGCTGTATAGAGCTATGCCAGACTGTCCTCGCCCATGGCTGAATCGGCCTGGCATCTCGGAAATGATCATATGCCCGTCGAACACCCCCCCGGCGCTCCTGAAACCATGAAGAAAGGAGCTGTGCCGCCGCTGCCGGGCTCCCTGCGGTGCCTAGGATGCGATCTCTGATAAGTAGTAGGTGCTTCAGGAGTGGAGAGTCACCATGACAGGCTGTCCACTCCCAAAGTCCTACTCGCTGTAAGTACCGATGATGTATCCATCGAATCCAAAGTGCGTCCTGCCTGTCCTGAATACGCCACAGAACCTTAGCCAGCAAAGCAAGGTTCCAGGCCCGTAAGTCCCTCAGGCCAAGACCACCCTCATCCCGCGGTCTGCAAAGCTCTGACCATGCAATGAGTGCCCTCTGAGTAGTCCACATAAATGACCTGCAGATCCCATGTATGCGATCAATGACTCCACTAGGGATGGGCAAAGTAGACATCCAGTAACACTCCACCCCCTGAAGAACTGAGGTCACCAACTGTGCTTTCCCCGCATAAGATAATGTGGCCTTGGGCCACGACGTGATCCGCCTCGTCAGGGTGTCCAGCAGGGGTGTGTAATCTGAGATCCTGAGCTTCTGAGAAGCAATAGGAATCCCCAGGTATCTGAACGGCATCTCGCCCTGCTGAAAACCAGTAATACTCAAGAGCTGCTCCCTAGTCGCACTATCCACCCCGGCCATATATATAGAGGATTTGGCCACATTGGCCGTGAGCCCTGCCATCTGTGAAAACTGCCTCAGACACTCCACTAATCTCATGACTGATGATGTGTCACCCCGTGAAAGCAATAGCAGGTCATCTGCATAAACAAGGTGCGCAATCCGCAGGGCCTCACACATGGGATGGAAGTGGAAGTCCCGTAATCGTGTACATCTCTCAAGGGATCTGGATAAATACTCCATGCAAATACCAAACAGATATGGGGACAATGGGTCCCCCTGTCTCAGTCCCCTCCCGCCGCTAAAAAAACCATGTAGGTTCCCATTTATCACTACCGAGAAGGATGTCGTAGAAATACACTCACGGATCCATGCGATAAATCTGGTGGGAAACCGGAGGGCTATAAGTACATCCTGCAGGAAATCCCAGTGAACTGAATCAAACGCCTTCTGAAGATCCACCTTTAAAGTACAACGTGGTGAGATGCGCCTCCTAGTGTAACGCCGTAGAAGCTCCTGCGCAAGGTGGATATTATCTGTGATAAGGCGTCCTCTAACAAATGCTGTCTGGGCGGGGTGCAGTAATGTGTCAGTCACCTCTGCTAATCGGCTGGCAAGTAGCTTAGATATCACCTTATAAAATACTGTGCAGCACGATATAGGCCTATAATCATGAACAGTGGCTGCATGGTCAGTCTTAGGAATCAGGGCAATCAGCGTATGATTCCAAGCTCTAAGCAATCTCCCACTCTGGAAAAACTCAAGTACTGCTGCTGTGAAATCTGGTCCAACTGTGTCCCAAGAGTGCTTAAAGAACTTGGAACTGTACCCATCCGGCCCTGGTGCCTTAAGATCGCCAATGTCAAATACCGCATGCTTTATCTCCTCTGCCGTCGGTAATCTGAGTAATCTGTCATGCTGGTCCTCTGGGAGGGTCCTACCAACACCCATGCAATCCGGCATAAACTCAGTACGTGCCACCTGAGTCCCCAACTGTGTCTGAAAATGTGTGACAAACTCTCTGGCTACATCTGCCTGAGTGGTGGCTAGGCTCCCATCACCTCGCTCTATGGCCACAATTTCTCTCCTCTTGTTGTTTCGCTTTACCATGGAGTGGAAAAAAGTAGTGCATCTATCAACCTCCCGAAAGTAAGTGTGCTTTGCACGCTGCTGGTAAAACAAGTACTCAGCCTGTGCAAGCCTGTCTGCAGTCTGTCGGGCCTCCTGAAGCTCCTCCTCCACCCATCCCTGGTCTAGCGTCCGCTGCTGGGCCTCCTCAAGGTGCTGCTTGGCCACTCTGGCCCTCTCCTGTATGTGCTGGAAATCCTGTCTATTAAGTTGCTTAAGAGGCCCCTTGAGTTGGCTAAGCTTCTGCTTGAGGATGTACTGTGCCGCCCCTGTGACTATCCCTCCCCTCTGTGATGTCCAACACTGCTGTACTGTCTGAAGGAAGCTAGGATGAGTGGCCCACATGTTGAAGAATTTGAAAGGCTTAGGTCGCCTTTCACAATTCTCCATGATGGAAACTATGCAAGGTGTGTGATCTGAGATAGCTCCTGGGGGTCTGAACTCTGCAAAACTGCTCCTATCCTGCTCCAACCATAGGGGATTAACCATGGCACGATCCAATTTGCTCACCACATGCCCATTTGTCCAAGTAAACCTGCACCCTGTGGAACGTAATATCCTCAATACCTGCCTGGAGAACAAACTCCTGAAAATCAGCTGTCGCATGTGTGGTCACCTCCATCCCACCCTGCTTATCTGCTGGGGACAAGGGGGAGTTGAAATCCCCTAAAGAAGCCATGGCAAGGTCATGTGCTCTGAAATCTGCTGCAGTCCCTCCCATAGCCTGCGTCTGCTAGTCAGTGTGAGCTGGCCATACACAAAAGTCACTGCATATGAGGTCCCTGTAACTCTGTGCTGGATAACTGTGTGAATGAACTGATCAGCCCACTCCTGTATCGTCAAAGTAATGCTCTGACTGTCCCACAACAATAACATCCTACTCCTGTCTGAAGCCCCTGTATGTTGTTCACTCTCCCATTGTCTAAAAGAACCATTTTTGAGTTTGAGGTAAACTGCAGATGGTTAATTTAGCTTCCATGATGCACAAGGCACTTAATCTATCCCTTTGAAGGAGGCTAAGCACCTCCTTTTGTTTGAGGCCTTTGTTGAGGCCTCGAATGTTCCATGCACCGATCTTCATGGGGCTAAAGCCCGTCGGGTATGGGGTTTACTCCTCCTTTCTTGCTGCCCATGTTTCTCACTGCCTTGTTGCCCCTTCCTCCAGATCAAGGTAATCAGCAGCCTCTTTGGACAGCATATGTCCCAGCCTTGTACTTTGTTGTTGGGCTATCTCTTTTTCTATTGCTTGTGCTCTCCTCTTAGCCCGAGCTCTTGTTTGAATTTTCCCAGAGCTGTCCTCCCTTAACTGTGTACCTGCTGTGTCCCTTGATGATTTGCCCGCTTTCCTGCAAGGTTTATCAATTGTCGGCTTTTTTCTCAACTTCCTTGCCTTGGCTAACATTATGTGGTCTTAGTGTTGCACCATTATCTGAACCATAGTTTGAGTCTGATGTGCATTGCATAGGAGTGGTATCATGCTCAAAATCTGACTGCTGCCCCCTTTCTGTTAAGAGTGCAGTTGATGTGCCAATAGTGTCATCTTGTCCATTTTTATGTGTCATTTCTCCCAGTTCCAGTATTTCAGACTGTGATAGATCATAGTTGTGTGTTGCCTCTAATAATATACTGAATTTTCCACCTATTTGTTATGAAATCCTACTAATGCCCATTTTGATGCCACTGCAGACCATCCCCACTTCAACACTGTGTGCCTGTAGCAAGGAGACTGTAGAATTCTGCATAGTCATGGCTGTGTGGCTTGGAAATGTGTGACCAGACTGGTGGTACCTATCAGTTGCTGATGAGGGTTCCAGGCTCGGTAGCTGCTCCCTTCTGTTGACTAATGCAGGGCTTGCAGGTGGCACAGCTGCCTTCTATGAGGTGCTCCCATCAAAAATTTCATGTTGTAATTCAGACGGAAGTTCCAGGCTCGGTAGCTGCTCTCTTTTGTTGACTAATGCAGGGGGTTTCAGGTGGCACAACTGCCTTATCCCAACCTGTATGCTCAGTGTCCTGAACTTGCTGCTGGTGTGGTGTGATGGCCACTGACTAATGTATAAGGTTACTGTCTGGTAAGTTCTGTTCCTGGCTCTCCAATTGAAGACTGTTGTGGAGTGATTGCACTAAGATTTGACCTGCTGCAACTGTAGGGTCAGTGTTTCTTTGTTGCTAATCAGCCTGAGAGAGAAGTGAGACATCTTTGTTGCCAGTTTCTATGTGTGCAGTATCAGAAATTTGATCCCCTGCTGGAATTCCGGATGTGCTTGGCTGATGTGAGTGATGATCTGTCAGCAATGTGTTTGGTGCTGGGAAGCAACATTTAGGGTCCTGTTGTGGTATATTAGTGGACTCTAGGTGGCCTGGCATTATAGAGTTAAACAGTGCCAGTGTGTTTGTGCTAGACTGAGGCTGAGGTGTATCAGGGGGCAGTTCAGAGGGTTGGTCTGTTGGAATTGCTGCTTGGTGAGGTAGATCTGTTGGCTGCAAGTGTGAACCAGATTCAGCTAGGTCATGATCAGCACAAAGTAACTGATGCATTCCCATATGTGATAGTGGGTTTGGATCGCTGGCACTGGTCTTTTGTGGTTGCTGGGATAACTGAACTTGGGCTACCTTGCTTCCTGTGGCTCGTCTAATAGGATTAGCTGCCCTTATCGGTTGTTGCCCAGAATGTGACTTCCTCTGCAAGCTAGGAGATACTCCATTATTGGCTTTTAAATTGGCAGAGGCTGATGTGTCTGTTTCAGAAAATCTAACTGTTCTTGTCCTTGCCATGGATCCAGTGCTGAGAGTCCCTTGCTTGTCTGTGTCTGTAGTATGTTTGAATCCCAAAAACTGTGGAGTACTTCCTGATGATGCCACTGTGTTACCCGGTGAGGTGACCCCGAACCTCTGCAATGGTGTTGTATTGACTCCTTGTGTCTGAAATCTATCTGATACAGTATTCTCTTTTACAGAAGCCTCCTTTCCTGAGAGTTCAGATTGTGCCAGAGTTTCAGATTCAGCCTGTATCTGTGTGGTTGCTCGACAGATTTGTTGATGGCCTATCCTACCTTGTATCTGAGTATTGCTGATCGCTGCAGGTGCTTGTCGGCCCATGTCACGAAAATCCTGCAACTCAGGCAGTAGATCAGCAGCTCCTAATACGGACACGTGTGCCAATGCCGTGCCTGAAATTACAGAAACCTGCGTTGGCTCTTGTGTCCCCAGAGGAGTTGCACCGACTTTAGCCACTAACGCCACTAATGCCGCCCCTTGCCGAGGTGATGGTCAGCGTCCAGTTGGGTGCCCCATTTCGCGTGCCACAAGGGAATCATTGTCTCCAATTACACGACTGTGTGGGATGTCCCCCTCTGTCTGTAGTTCAGGAAGGGTAGCATCAGTGAGTGGTTGGGAGCCCCCCGTCTGGCGCTGGGGGAGAGAATCAGTTAGTCGTTGTGTGACCGCTAGAGGAGCATGTAATTTGTCATTTGTATTTTGGTGAAATGTTGGGTGCACTGATGTAGAAGGTATTTTGTGTGCCAGTGTGCTTGACGTAGTAGCAGTACAGATTGATGTTGTGTCATTCACAGTATCCCTGCCCAATTCGTGAGGAATCACTATCTGCTTCCCCTTGTCAGATGCCATTACGGGGTCCGGCACCAAGACCGTCACCTGTTGTGTGTGCCCTTGTCGTTTACAGTGGGGACTGTAGTGTCCGAGCTCCCTTCCATTCGGCAATGTGACCTCAAGCCTCGTCGGTGGCTCCTTCGTGACATCAACCTACACTAAAACCCTTGTGAAGTTGATCCTTTCTCTTGCTTTAGTAAACCGGTCTGTGTACAACGGGACTCCCACTGCCGATGAGACTTTACTCAGGCCAGAGATAGACCAGCAATCAATTGGAAGGCCGTAGATTTGCATTCATAGTGGGAGTTGGTTGTGGACCGCAGAATCAAAGGTGAAATAAGGCAGCATTGTCTTTAGATATAGAGGGGAGCCATAAACTGTGTACGGGCCACCCTTCAAGACGGTATCACAGTTGTGTTTCGTCGGGAATTTGAAGACCATCCAGGCAGTATCATGCATGAGTAGCTTGTGAGGGGTCTCCCATTGTGCTGTAAGGCGTTTGACAGCCTTCCATCTCGGAAATCTACCCAAAAACCTCCCTACCAAGCAAAACCCAAAACCGTCTTCCATTGATTCCGCATCAATTCCAGTGAGAGTTATCTTATCCCCTTGGTTCGGTATCAGTGTGAGCGTCGTATCTTCCGCACATACCCGGTTCCTCGTAAACAAATCCGACCACCTCCCTCGTGGCTGCGGCTGGCCAGTCTGGCTTCGTATAACATGCGCTTGTGTGTCCTGATTCAGGGCCGCCGGCGCCGGCGCAAGTGGCGCCAGTGATGGTGCTAATGGCCTACCCTGTGGTGCTCCTGCTGTAGCGCCATCCATCCCAGAGGTACCATTCCGTAGATCAAGCGCTGGTCATCCCGCTTCCATTCGCCGTTGGGTCGCATGCTGCGCTGCAGTGCCTGTGTTAGAGGGGAGGCCAACACCAAACGGGAGCGGAGCCCATCGTCGGCGCCGAGCGGGGCGGTTCCGCTCCATGCACACCTCCGAGGAAGATGTACAGTGCGCGGGGCGTGCAGGAGTGTGGTCGTTGGATGATCTTAGTCAACATAGTCTATCAATCCACCAACGTCCGATCTGGTCAGCAGTAATTGGTGAGGGACATACAGTGCGTTGACCACGTGTGGCAGGGGATTCAAACTGATGTTGAGTAAGTTAAACAGGCTTTGGGTCTCTTCCAATACTCTGCCCAATCTTGTGCATACCCGATCCAAACCGCAGAATTCAAATAGTGGCTCGTTCCATCCTCCTTGGGGTTCACGCTATGTAAAGGCCACGTCGCCGCTTCTGATTGGCCAATGCAGGTGGTGCTGACCAGAGCTACAACGGTCAACTTTTGAATTTCCCGTGCTCGTCTTCATCCCCAGCGATGGCGGCCATCTGTTATAGCAAGCAACGTTTCTCAACCACAGATCCTCTGACGCCTTAGCTCCGATGGAGATCACCAAGGACAGAAGTTGTCAACTTTCACACCCCACTGGTCACCGGTTGGAGATCAGAGTGCCAAGGACCATTGGTGCCCAGATAGGACTATAGGCTACAACCTCATAAGGATTATCTTGTAAATCTTGCAGATAGACTTTGTCCGGCATGATAATAAAGTTGAGTGGTACTACTCTTGGAATTAAAAGTTAATTAATTGTGTTGTCAGTAACTCATTTAATTAATGGACATACGATATCTTAAACACATGGAGATTAATACACTCATAATAAGAAGGAGCTCATATTGTAATATGGGATTGGTGCGGTAGTTCAATAATAACCCTTTAGTGGTATGGATTATTATTGATGGACTTGAGTTGGGTGTTCAGGCTAAACACAGGAAGCCCAAGCTCATCAGGAGGCCTAAATCAATTCCTCCTCTAGGTCTCTGTTGTAGCCTCTATATATAAGCCTCATATCCACCCCAACAGAATTCGGTTAATCTTAAGAGAATTCGGTTAATTCTAAACTTCCTAGGGCCGGCGGGAAAGCTATAAAAGGAGGAGAGGGGGCGCCTAAACATAACTATTCCTTTGGTTCTATCTTGTTAGGGTCGGCACCCCTATCCCCTTAGTCCTCCTTGATTCTTCCTTTAGGGTCGGCGCTCATTGCATCTCCCCTCCTTGGTTCTCCCTTAGGGTCGACACCCTCCTTTGTTCTCCCTAGGGCCGGCACCCAAAGAAGGAAGAAGAGGAGAGGAAGGTGGTGGCTTGGAGAGGAAAGGAAGAGAGGAAGAGAGGAAGAGAAGAAGAGAGGAAGAGGAGGAGGTGGTGCCTCAACCATAGGTTCTCCCTTCCCTTGTGGCCATCGGTTTGGAAGAAAGGAAAGCAAGGTGGGTAGTTATTCTCTTGGTAGATCGTCACCCACGTGACATCCAAGAAGAGGAGAGGAATACAACAGAAGATCAAGAGGTTTTCGAGTACAAACTCTCATCCATACAATCTCAAGGAAAGGTATGACTTGTTTAATATTCTTCTGCGTAGTTGTTCCTTTTTATCCCTTTGTATGGATCCTAAATACCAACACAAAAGGTCAGCGATCTTATGCTTCGATCAAGGTGTGCTTCGATTGGTCAAGAACTTGCTTGATCAATCAAACACATGTCTGATCGAACATGTGGGTTGCTTGGAAAGGTTATGTCCTTGTACAATTTTTTTTTGTCTAGGAGAAATTGAACAAGATAAAATTCCAGCGCCTTCACAAGGAACGTCTCATTATAGCTGCTGAAGGGTTTAGAAATTATTCTAGAATCAATCATTAATTTTTCGGACAATTGAAGATCATGATGTACTACTAGGTGTCACTCATGATCGTTTTGTAATTAATGATTAATTATGGACGACCAACATAATCGAGAACCTATTGGGTCACACGCACTACAAGTTCTCCGAATGACTTAAAACAAGTTTGAGAATTAGATTCTCAAATAGAGAGAAATAAAGTCTAGTTGGACCAAACAAAGGTAAAATAATGAACTTCATCTTATGAAGATGAAATAAACAAAATTTGTTTGGTTCAAATCGGAGGTGGTTTGGTTATTGAATTAAGCAATTCAATTTTGAACCAAATTAAACCAACTTAGTTTGGTTCATGATGGAAGATATTTTGGCAAAATGAAAGCGTCTAACAAAACTTCTTATGGTCAAATCAAAGGTCGTTTGGTTATTGAATTAAGTGATTTAGTTTTAAACCGCATTAAATCGGGTCCAGTTTGCTATAGTGCTAGTTTGGTTTGCAACATTAAAATCTATGCCGGCTAGGTTGGGTTTGGGTGTAGTTTTCATGTGAAAGAAATAAAGATAGGTGCTGGCTCCTGTAGCTTCTCAATCGCGCGAGAAAACAGGGTGCAATGGTCACTCACGAGGAAGAAAGGGTCGTGATTCTCCTCCTCAAAATCACACCCGCCGCCTCCTTCGACGCCTGATTGAGAAACCCTAGATCCTCATCCGTCGGTGGAGACCAAGTTCCGTAGCCGCCCTCCTTCTTCCTCACGTGTGATTCGGTCGCCAGCTATAGCTGATCATTGTGGGAAGGGAGAGCGCGTGTTGTTTGTCGGAGAAGCACTAGCGTAGATGCCCTTCTATTTCTCCCCATGGTCGGAACCCTAAGCGCACCACCTCCTCTTTTGTGAGCTCCTCCTTCGCATTACCGACCACGAAAACAGTGCATGTTGTCCTCTACTTTTCCCGATCACCATAAACCAAAGCTAGAGTCGTGTTTACCCAGCCGCGTCGGAGAAGGAGGAAACCCAAGCTCGGCCACGTGGAGAAGAGCAGCACCAGAGCCCTAGCCACTGTCGCTGCCATCCTCTACCCCTGCTGCCCGCATGGGAGAAGAGCAACGCTGGAACCCTAAATGCACTGCCACCTCATGAAATCGGAGGCTTATGAAGCCACCTGAACTTGATGTCCACAACCGAAGTTGGCTTGTGAAGCCGCCAGAGTAGCTTGTGAAGGTGTCGGAGCCTTGAACATGCTACCGAAATGCCAGAGTAGTCACAAGTTATTGTCGGGTTTGTGGTTGGGATTTGCTATCAGAGTTTGGTTTGTTGTCGAAGGTTCATTGCTAGGTTGGATGCCGGAGTTTGACACCATAAGCTTATGAAGCATCCGGGCAATATTCCATCAACGTCAAAAATGTTCTAACCATTTGCCCTAAATCTGTGGTCAAAAGTTGACCATCGAAAATTACACCAGGAATACGATTATCAGTGATAGTTAGAAAGCCCCAGAAAATGATCCTGACAAACGTTGTTGCGTGTTTTCAAAATTAGGTTTTTCTCTCATATCGACCATTGTCGATCATCGACTAGTACTGAAGACGGTGTTACGACTCATGACTTTGGAAGTCGTCCAAACAAAAACTTGGGGTGGATCACCAATAGAGGCAGAACTTCGACAAGGACTGCTCGATTGATGCCAACCCTATTCAACGTCATTTATCAGGTACGCAAAGAATAATTTATTATTCTATAAAATTTTAAATTTTCAACTATGTCATGTACTTATTATATCATGTATTTGCTTGTGTGTGTTGTAATTATTAATTTATTTTTGTTGCGCATGTTTGCAAAACGTGTAAACACGTGCAATGCATCAGGACAATTCCAACAGTGGTATCGAAGCCTAATAGTGCAAGGTATACACGTAAAATAATTTTGTGTATCTTAGTTAGTCATAGATCTAATTAGAAAAATATTATAATTTAATTTAGATTTTCTAATTATAGGAATTTCCTAATTAGTTAGGAAATTTCATATTAGAAAAATTATTCCCTAATTAATTATATTTTCTTAATTAAACAATTTTATTTTCTAAAAGAAAATATTAAGATTTAATTTAGAATTTCTATTTATAGAATTGACTAATTTATTAGGAATTTTAAATTAAAAAATTATTTTCTAATTAATTAGATTTTCTTAATAAAAAAATTATATTTTCTAAAATAAAATATGTGATTAGATATGAAAAATTATTTTCTAATCTAATTAAAGAATTTTCATTTGTGAAATTAGATTTTTAACCATATTTTATTAAATAAGATTTACGATGACTATGGTTGGAAGTAATTATAATTAGTTGCATTAAGGATATCATTGTCATATCATTTGCCATGATTACTTGCATTAATTATGTCATGTCATTTATTGACATGTCATATAAATAATTTGATTGTTTGCATGGAAAGAGGATGAGACCTGAAAATCCCTTATAAAATAAAGCTAACATCTTTCGCTAATATGGTTAGAACCAGAGTTTAAATTCTTATTTGAGTTGTTGTGTTGGTGCAAGGTGCACTAGGTCTGGCCCTAGAGTTTCGATGTTTGACAATACACTTAGGTCTGATCAGTTTGACCAAGAGTTGATCCAAAAAGGACCTGATGTTTGGATGTGAGTGAAGTCTAGTCAAGTCAGTTTGACCAGATGACTAGCGAGAAGTCATAGTCGGTTAGACTGGGCAGTTGAAGTCTTGATCTGGAAGATTGGGCAAGGACGTCCTGATGAGTGAAGCTAGATAGGGAAAGTCCTAGTTGTAGGCTAGGCAAAGGTAAGTCCTGGTTTCGAGGATCAGGCAGAAGTCTTAGCAAGGTCAAGTGCATCAGGTGCAAGTCCAGGTTGTGTCAGGAGGACTGGGAAGCATGGCAAAAATCCAAGCAGGTCAGGAGGACCAAGGCTTGGTGGAAGTCTAGGCGGTTAGGTGGACCGGTAGCCTAACAGCAAATCCTGGGAATTGAGGATCATGGCTAAGCGAGAAGTTCAACAAGTCTGGAGGACTTGTTGGCAAAATAGGAATTCTCCTTAATGGAATAGGTAAGGGCGTGTTCCTAGTGTGGAAACGGAGGCGTCAGATTAACCCAGGATTTCGGTAAAAATCCGAAGTTAGACTTACATGGTAAGGCTTAGGTTGTTTGTATGTTTGTATGCTTGTCTTGCAGGAACCAGGAGCTGAAAGCAAGATGGAGAAAGCATAAGTGAAGCAAACAAAAACAATCAAACCAAGCTAGGGTCAACTCAAGTGAAACCTGAGTCAACTTGATCCAGGCGCCTCTATTCAGATTGTTGGTGCAAGATGCACTAAGATCTTGCCTAAGAGTTTCGATGTTTGACAATACACCTAAGTCTGGTCAGTTTGACCAAGGGTTGATCCAAACAGGACTTGATGTTTGGATATGTGGAAGTGAGCGAGAAGGCCTAGTCGGTTAGGCTAGGCAATGGAAGTCCTAATCTGAAAGATTAGGCAAGGGAAGTCCTGGTGAGTGAAGCTGGGCAAGGGAAAGTCCTAGTTGTAGGCTAGGCAAAGGGAAGTCCTGATTTGGAGGATCAGGCGGAAGTCTTGGCAGAGTCAACGTGCACCAGGCAAAAGTCTGGACTTGGTTAGGAGGACCAAGTTGCAGAAGGCTGGACTTGGTCAGGAGGACCAAGTTGCAGCAGAAGAATGGACTGATCAGGAGGATCAGTTGCGTTCCAAGTCCTGGGGGCAAAGACAGAGCCGAGCACAAGTCCAACAAGTCTGGAGGACTTAGTTGGCATAAATTCTCCTGAGTGGAGTGGGTAAGGGCGCATTTCTGGAGTGGGACAGGAGGCGTCAGACTAACCCAGGATTTCAGGAGAAATCCGAAGTTAGACTCACAAGGTAAAGGTAGGTTTGCTTCTTTGTATGCATGCTTATTTTTCAGGAACCATAATGCAGGCTGAACTTCAAACGGCCATAACTTTTGACTCGGGACTCGAAACGAAGCACGGTCAGATGCGTTGGAAAGCTCTTTCAGAGATCTACAAAAAAGGTTTTTTGAGTCGACCCAGATTCGGGCTGGAGTCGACTCCAAGGGCTGGAGTCGACCCAGAAGCCCAGTTGGGTCGACCCAGGCAAGAGATAACGTCCAGAATGAAGATTTATCCACCACATAAGCTGGAGTCGACTCAGGGCTTGCTGGGGTCGACCCAGGGGCAGTATAAAAGGAGGTGAACGCCCAGAAACGAGATAATTCAAGCCAGAAACCTCCCAACTCATTCTGTAGTGCTGTGAAACGCAAAAGAGGCCAGTTCTTGCAACCGGGGAAGATCCAGGAGGAGTGCGCGGCGCTCAGGACTTCCAGATCGGCCACAAGAGTTTGCTTTTAATTTATTGCTTTTAATTTCTATTCTTAAGTTATTGTTTATCGGACTGTAAGACGGGTTTCTCCGCCTCCGAACAAGGTTCGGGAAGGAGACCACTAGTGGACGGGCGCCTCCCGTGATTAGGCCTTGGACGTACTAACCCTGGGGGGTTAGGAACCAAGTAAAATCCGCGTGTCCGTGTGTTTTATTTTTAATATCCGCTGCTTAGTATTTTGATAGAAAAATAAACGAATTCGAAAAAAGCCATACGCGCTATTCACCCCCCCTCTAGCGCGTATTCCGATCCTACAAGGATGAATTTGCATAACAAGGAACAACTTCTGCAAGTCATTCTCTTCTTCTAGTGGTGTTACTGAACGTGAATGGGGTCAGGCTTGTGCAACCGGGGAAGTTCTAAGAGGAGTGTGTGATGCTTAGGACATCCAGATCGACAATCACTTGTTTGGTTTAATTCCTTGTCTTACTTTATTTTATTTATTGTTATATTCTTTATTGGACTTCCAGATCGGCGGCTACATGTTTGGTTTAGTTTTTCTTACTTGTATTATGTTTTACATTTATTGTATTCTTTACTCTGGACTGTAAGACAGATTTCTCCGCCTCCGAACAAGGTTCAGAAAGGAGATCACTAGTGGACGAGCACCTCTCGTACATAGGCCTTGGACTAGACCCGACCACGGGCCGGGTCCAGTCCTGACCCGGCCCGGACCCGGACCGGTTGGCCCGTTGACCCGGTTAGCCGGGCTAAACCAGAACCGGCCCGGTAGGATGCCAGGCCGGTTACGGTTCAAGCCGTTTGGAACCGGCGGACCGCCGGTTAACCGGCGGGTTGAACCACCAGTTTGGTTTTTTTTAATTTTATGATTTTTTTATATATTATCAATACATTTTTATATAAAATATATTTATTTTTATTTAATTAAATTATAATTTAACATGTCGTTACTAGGGATCGAACCAGGACATCCCAAGACACAAACACATATACTTACCACTGTTCTACAACGACTTTTGTTTATAAAATTAATATAATTATATATATACTATATTTATATTTATTTAATTCAATTTTAATACGCCGTTGATGGAGAACAATTCTCACCGGTCAAAGACGTAGACACTCACCACTGTACCCCAATGACTTTTATACATAATTTCAATACGATATTATATATAATATGGTTATATATTTATTTCAAATATATTATAATATGCGATTGGTGGAGATCGAACGCGAGAGTTCCGCATGAGAAATGGATACATAGACCACTATACTACAACATCTTTAATAAACTTATTCAATAAATTTATTTATATATTTATTTTAAAATTATATTTACATGTCGTTAGTGAGGATCAAACCAGAGTCTCCCGCGTGAGAGAAAGGAATACGCACCACTAAACTACATCGACTTTTCTCTCTTTTTTCAATATTTCTTTTATATACAATTTAAATTTTTAATATAATAATCTCGAACCGTCGTGAACCGTCGTGAACCGTGAACCGAACCGTGAACCGGCGGTTCTGAACCGTGAACCGTAACCGTCTTGGGCGGTTAAGGTTAAGGGTCGACCTGTCATGAACCGTCAAACCGGCAGTTCCGAACCGTGGTCGGGTCTACCTTGGACGTACTAACCCTTGGGGGTTAGGAACCAAGTAAAATCTGTGTGTCCCTGTATTTTGTTTTCTAATCCGCTGCTTAGTTTTTGATAGAAATGAACGAGTTTGAAAAAATGATAACACGCTATTCACCCCCCCTCTAGCGTGTTCTAACGATCCTACAATTGGTATCAGAGCCGGTGCACTCTTGATTGGACTAACCGCCAAGGGAGCAAGACGGCAAAGATGGAGGGGGAGAATGGTAATTTTAAAGTTCATTTTAAATTACATATTATTTGTTTTAAGTGCAGGGAGAGAGGACACTACAAAAATAAGTGTCCTACTCGAAAGATTCGGACGTCACCATCGGTTGCAAAGGTGCAACCGATGCAAGGAGCCCGAAGAAACAAGGATCACATCCAATGCTTCAAGTGCCAAAGACGTGGACACTACAAGAACCAGTGCCCGGAAAGGAAGTTGGCGGAAAAGTTAGAATTAGGGGAAGCGATTCTGGTAAGTAAATTAATTTACGAAAATACCCCTAGGTTGTATGCGCATGCTAGATTTACATTTTCTATAAACTTAGATAATATTTCTAAAAATTTAGAAAAATTAAAAAAATCACCTTGAATAATTCAAATTTAGATAAATATTAAAATTTAGATAATTTAAACATTTTAAATTTAAATAAGATAAACTTGACAAATTCAAATTTGAAAAATTAAATTTGGATAAATTAGAAAATTCAAATTTAGATCCTAAAAATAAGGAAAACTTACCTAATTTAGATAAATTAGAAAATTCAAACTTCGATATAAATTTAAATAATTTGACTAAATCAAATTTGAACAATTTAAATTTGAAAAAGTCAGATCTAGAAATATTAGATAATAATTTAAATAATTCAAACCTGAATTTCTCTAATTTGAAAAATTCAAACTTAGAACCAAAAAATAAAGAAAATTTATCTAATTTAGATAAATTAATTAATAAATCTAAATTAAAAAATAATTTGACTAATTCAAATTTAACGAATTTAAATATTAATAATTCAAATGTAATTAATCTAGATTTATCTCAAATAAATAAAAAATTGGATCAAGTCTTTAACTTACTCAACCAAGATAAGGATTTAACTTTACATAATTTAATAATTTCAAAAATTAATAATAATTCAATCAAATAAGATAAAATTAATAATCATCAAGATAAATTGAACAATTCAATTTTACTAAATAATTTAAAATTAAAAATTCAAGATAATTCTTACAATAAGAAAAATTCAAACTTCAATAAGATAACTTCTAAAATAAATAATAAAAATTTGAAATTAAATAATAAAATTAATTATAATTGAATATATTTTAATTATGATACATTGAATAATTCTCAGAAAATAAATAATAAAAATTTAAAATTAAATAATAAAATTATTTATAACAATGTATCCTTTAATTATGAAATATTAAATTATTTTATAAATTAAATATTAAAAATTTTAATTAAATAATAAAATTAATTATAACAGTGTACCCTTTAATTATGAAACGTTAAATAATCTGAAAAAATTAAATTCAAAAATTTGAAATTAAATCCTAAAATGTAGAAAAATAATTTAACAAGTCAAATCTAATTTATAAATTATTGAAATATAAATTAAATTAAATAAAAATTAAATAGATCAAATTAAATTAAATTAAAATTGAATTAAATTAAATAAAATTAAATTAAATTAAAATTGAATTAAATTAAAATTAAATTAAATTAAATTAAAAAAGAATTAAATTAAATTAAAATTAAATAAATTTTAATTAAGTTTAAATTAAATTAATTAATTAAATTAAAAATAAATTAATTAAGTAAATTAAAAATAAATTAAATTAAAATTAAATAAAATTAAATTAAATTAAATTAAAATTAAAATAAAATAAAATTATTTTAAAATTAAATTAAAACAAAATTAAATTAAATTGAAATTAAATTAAAATTAAATTAAATTCAAACGTAAACTTAAAACTAAAATTTTAAATTCGAAATTAAAATTAAAGTAAAAATAACTCAAATTTAAAATTCATGAACTTAATAATAAATTACTTTTAATTATTTAACTAAATTAAAATATTATCAAATGATACAATAAAAATAAAATTCAAAATGTATCAAAGTGGGTTGGCACAATCGCGGATCCACACGAAATGTATCAAATCGAGAATTTGATACATTCTTAGAAATTAAAAAAATACATGAATTGTTTGACACATGCATATTTTCCATGACATGCATCTGCATTATTTTAAATGCATATAACATGCCATCATGTTTATTTTTTTGCTTAATTTAAAACGGTTAGTTAAGGACATATGAATAGTTGACATATGACAACATAGTATCAGGGTGGGGCGAGATGATAGTACGTTAGGGAAGCTTGGTCTGGGTGGTCAAGTGGGGTAAGGTGTACCTTGCTTGGTCTGCTTAGCTAAGTGGAACTGACCGAAGCTACCTCGCTACATCCTAGACTAGTTAGACCAAGGTTTCTCAAGAAATTGGTTAAGGTCATAATTCTTGAATCAGTTTTATCTTAGAACGTGGTCGTTGTTCCGATACCCAAGAAGGCCTCTGTGCCTCGCCATTGCCTGGAAACTGATTTTTAAAATGTGAACTTAATTGATTGACGGTTAAACCTGAATCAAACACAAGGTCAAACATTCATTAGAACTTAAACTTAAACTTAATCAAAATAAAATTGACAACTCATCTCACATAACCTATAAGGTAACCCTTGTTTGCCATGTACTGAGACACTTAGAATGTGTGAGATGATAAGGACATTAAAGTACAATGTTTTGAAAAAGGCTTTCAAAAATTATTATAAATACTTTTATAAAAACTATTTTTAAAAATTTGATATTTAATTGAGATTTATGCTTGTTGAGTGTATCTATACTATGTCTTTCAAAACATTATATATTTGAAAATTGGTTGACCAACACTTAGACACAAACCTCTAGGTCAACACTAAATCAAAATCCTAAGACACATAGGTAGAAAATCCTTATGGTCAACAAGGATGTCCTAAGAGAGTGTAAGTTCAGGGGGAGGTCATTCTTGAAAGACTTTATATTTAAAAGACCTCTTAAAAATAAACTTTAAAAATTCTATAATTATTTTGAAAACTATTGTTTTGCAAAATATATTATAAATTATTCTTTTAACTTGGAACAACCCCTAAGACACATAGGGAGATTGCCTTGTGGTCAATAAGGAGCCCTAAGGGAGTGTCAGATTTAGGAGGAGCCCAAACTTAAAAGTTCAATTAAAATTATACTTTGAAAATTATAAAACTATTTACTCTATTTGATTTAGATTAACCTCTAAGACACTTAGGGAGTTTGCCTTGTGGCTAACAAGGAGCCCTAAGGAAGTGTTAGATTTAGGGGGAGGTCCAAATCGAAAGAGAAAAAATTAATTTAAAAATTATTTTTCCTAAAATTATTTTCAAATTTATTTTATACATTATTCTTTTGATTCAGGATCAAACCCTAAGATACATGGGGGAGTTTGCTTTGTGGTTAACAAAGGGCCATGAGGACGTGTCTAGTTAAGGGGGAGATTCTAATTTAAAAAGGATAATAAGTAGTTTTTCAAATATCTATCTATTTTGAAAATACTTATTTTTGAAAATACTCCATTTCAAGCCATATTTCAAAAATTATTATCCATTGTTCTTTTAATTTGAGTCAAATCCTAAGACACAGAGGGAGATTGCTTTGTGGTTAATAAAGGGTCCTGAGGATGTGTCAGGTAAAGGGGGAGATTCTAACTTAAAAGAATAATGACTAGTTTTTCAAAAACTATCTATTTTAAAAATCCATGTGAAAAACTATTTTAAAAGCTATTGGAAATTTATCTTGAAAAGGTTTTCATGAAACTTATAAATATATATACTTTTCAAAATTACTTTCTAAATTCTACTATGGTCTTTCAAGAAGTGTCAAGACTTAGTTGTGACCATAGAGATACCATTATTATTGGTGCAAGAGAAAATGAACTTAAATTGATTTAAATCTTTTTGATGTGTGAAAAGGGGGAGAAGGGACCTTAAGTTAATTTTATAGATTTCTCCCAGATAATTAAACCCTGACCTATATTAACTTAAGAAATTGTCAAACATCAAAAAGGGGGAGATTGTTGGTGCAAGAAGCACTAGATCTTTCCTAGGGTTTTGATGTTTGACAATACACCTAGGTCTAATTCAGTTTGACCAAGGGTTGATCCAAACAGGACTTGATGTTTCGATGAAATGAGTGAAGTCTAGTCAGACCAGATGACTAGCGAGAAGACCTAGTCGGTTAGACTAGACAGTGGAAGTCCTGATCTGGAAGATTGGGCAAGGGAAGTCCTGGTAAGTGAAGCTAGGCAAGGGAAAGTCCTAGTTACGGCTAGGCACGAGCAAGTCCTGGTTTGGAGGATCAGGCGGAAGTCTTGGCAGAGTCGAAGCACTAGGTGAAGTCTGGGCTGATCTGGAGGACCGAGTCGCAGCAGAAGTCTAGGCTGGTCTAGAGGACTGAATCGCAGCAGAAGTCTAGGCTGATCTAGAGGATCGAGTCACAGCAGAAGTCTGGACTGATCAGAGAGGACCGAGCCGCAACACAAATCCTAGGGGCTGAGGACAGAGCCGAGCAAAAGTCCAACAAGTCAAGAGGACTTGATTGGCAAAGGTAAATTCTCCTGAGTGGAGTGGGTAAGAGCACATTCCTGAAGTTGAATGGTAGGCGTCAGACTAACTTAGGGTTTTGGTAGAAATCTAAAATTAGATCCACAAAATAAGGATAGGTTGTGTTGCTTTGTTTGCATACTTGTCTTGCAGAAACCATGATGCAGGGGCAACACATGAGGAGTCCAACTTCAATAGGTCATAACTTTTGACTCGGGACTCAGAACGAGGCACGGTCGGATGCGTTTCGAAGCTCTCTCAGAGGCCTTTTAAACTTAAAAAAAAGTTACTGGAGTCGACTCAAAAGTTAGAGTAGACTCAAGATGGAGTCGACTCAAGCAAGATTGGAGTCGACTCGAGCGGCAGAAATTTGATCGAGCTCGCGGAGAAAGAGGATCTTGGAGTCGACTCAGATCCCAATTGATTCGACTCGAGTGCCCTATAAAAGAAGGTGAACGTGCACAGATGGGAAATATAAATATACAAGTTCTCCTTGTTGGCGTTCTGGATCTCCGTCCTGCGTTCCAGATTCTATCCGTTCCGAAAAGCATAGAACCCCACAGGACAAAAATTTAATCCCGCCTGGATCAATTGACAAAGTCTACAAAAGACTAAGTTAATCGATCCTCAGGATCACCGATTCCTAAATTACTAACTACGGTTTTAATATAACAATTCTACTACGATTTAAAATGCGGAAACTAAATCATACCAGAACCTTGTAGATAACCTCAAAGCCTTCCGCTGTATTCCTAACTTCTTCCTGGACGTTGGGTGGACAACGGACCTCCAGAAACAAAGGAACTGCAACCTCCGGATGATGAAGCCTTGGATCGCCTTGCTTCTTCTCGCAGCAGCTTCGCCTCTTCTTGTCTCCCACCTTAGATCCGGCCCTTCACACCTTGGACAGGTTTTGGCCACCACAAGAGAGAAAGGAAAGGGGCGAAGGAAGAAGAAGAAAAAGGAAAAGAAGGAGGGGAAGAGGAAGGGGGCGGCGACACCAAAAAAGAGAGGAGAGAGTTTTCTTTTCCCCTCCAGTTACTCTTCTCCCTTTCATTTCTCCTTTTATAGCCTCACGCCCAAACCAAGTCATGGCTGCCCATTCAAAATTTTTCTTTAATTTTGATTGATTCCGTGAACCAATTCTAAATTATAGAAACCACTTAAATCCGTGCCTTTTGGTTTCTAGCCGTTAGATCTTTTCAGAATTATTTAAAAAATAATTCCAACCTTATCTAGATGTGGTCGGCCACTTATGGATGGGTTTGGTTCAATCCGTGAACCAACTTTATATTAAAGAAGAAAATAAAACCGAACCGAAGAGATCTTATTCGTCGGATGCAACTTAATCTCATCTAACGGTTACGATATAATCTTCTTTAATATAACTTAATCCCTTTGATCCAATGGCCCTGATCTATTTTCTTGGGCGTGTGGTTCATTGAACCATGCTTGGTTCACCTCGTGAACCGGTTCTTCCTTCCAAAGAGAATTAAAACCGAACCGAAAAGATCTCGTCCATCGGACGCGACTTAATCTCATCCAACGGTTCTAATATATTCTCTTTTATTCCTCTTTATTTATTTCGATCCAACGGATGCAAAACTACTGAAAAAACTACGGTTTACGACTAGTTCTAGGTAAAAAAAAACTGTGGAAAAATAAATCATACCAGAACCCAGTTTTAACCTCGGAGCCTTCCGATGTATTCCTTTCTTTTTCCTGGACGTTGGGTGGACAACGATCTTCCAGAACTAAAGGAGTTGCAATTTCCGGATGAAGATGCCTTGGATCGCCTTGCTTCTTCTCAGCAACTTCGCCTCTTCTTGTCTCCCACTCTGGATCTGGCCACCACAGCTTGAAGGAGATTCGGCCACCACAAGGAAGAAAAGAATACGAAGGAGGAAGAAGAAGAAAAGGAAGAAGAGATGGAGGGTGGCGGCGGCAATAAGAGGAGAATAAGAAAAGAGAGGTTTTCCGAAATCGTTTCGATCTCTCTTTCTCTTTCTTGATTGCTCTTGCCGTCCACCCCCTCCCCTCTTTTATAGCCTCACGCCCAAGACCAAGCTCCCTTTGCCAATTCAAAATTTTTCTTTAATTTTGATTGATTCCGCGAACCAATTCTAAATTATAGAAACTTCTTAAATCCTGGCCTTTAGATTGTCTTGCTTGGTTTCTAGCCGTTAGATCTTTTCAGAATTATTTTAAAAAATAATTCCAAACCTTATCTAAAGTGGCCGGCCACCTATGGATGAGATTTGGTTCAATCCGTGAACAAACTTTATATTAAAGAAGAAAATAAAACCGAACCGAAGAGATCTCATCCGTCGGATGCAACTTAATCTCATCTAACGGTTACGATATAATCTCCTTTAATATAACTTAATCTCCTTGATCCAATGGCCATGATTAACTCCCTTGGGCGTGTGGTTCATTGAACCATACCTGGTTCACCTCGTGAACCGATTCTTCCTTCCAAAGAGAATTAAAACCGAACCGGAGAGATCTCGTCCATCGGACGCGACTTAATCTCATCCAACGGTTCTAATCTATTCTCTTCTATCTTCTTTATTTATTTCGATCCGATGGATGCAACTTGATCTAATCCCATGGATACAAGCTGATCTCATCCATTAACTCATCCTACGGTCAAGAACTAATCTCATCCAACGGTTGAGATAAAATCTCATTCGACGGCTGAGAACTAATCTCATCCGTTTGATTGCATCCTTTTGAAGATGTCTTTAGGCTATAGTGGGGACCTCGAGGAGGTATTGGATCTGGCCTTCTGATGGGTTTCGGATCTCGTATTCAACCCCGAATACACACCTACATCCATCAACAACGATCCATTCTAGAAGATCATTGTTGCACTACCAATCCAATCCCCAAATTACGTTATGGGTTCCTTCTTATTATTTTATGCATTGCTCCCCGTGTTTAAGATATCATTATCTGAGTTAGACAACTCAATAATCGGTGCTTGAATAGTTCAACCTTATTGTCAGCCGGAACTTGCAAGATTTGACTTGACAAGCAAGGGGGGGCCAATTCCTTCTATAATTAATGGCTTGCTTACTAAGAATATTTGATCTGACGGACCCTTTGGTAAATCAAAGCCAGGTGAGGAGTACACGTGTAAATGAACAACCTCAATGGACTTGCACTAGTGTAATTCTACATCAGTAGCTACAACCGTTCCCGATGGTTTTATGTTAGTTTTTCACTTACCGATAATTGTCTTATGACACCAAGTTCTACATTTATTGTATGCAATCATTTGACCAAAACATGATACTTTATTTCATAAATGTTTATATATAAAAGAGCAAGTCTGTAAGACTAGTGGTGCTTCTGAACGCGAGCGGGGCCAATCGCTTGCTCTGAATAAGGTTCAGATCAGTAGCTAAAGTTTTCTTACTTGTCTTATGGTTTACATTTATTGTATTCTTTACTCTGGTCTGTAAGACGGGTTTCTCCGCCTCTGAATAAGGGACGAGGCTAGTGGACGGGCACCTCCCGTTCTGTTGGTGCAATTTTGCCCCAAGTGATTTAGATTTTAATGTTTGGCTAAATCAGTTTAAGTTAGGCAATGTTTGTGATCTGACATGTGTGACTTGAGTTCACAGGAAAGTCCAGAATGAAGTCTTGGCAAAGGTGAAGTCCCGGAGGTGCGGCCTCTTGGCAAAGGATGAAGTCCCGGAGGCGCGGCCTCTTGGCAAAGGATGAAGTCCCGGAGGCGAGACCTCTTGGCAAAGGATGAAGTCCCGGAGGCGAGGCCTCTTGGCAAGGGAAGACTTAGCATGACGAAGCCGAGGGAAACGTCTCAAGCTAGTGCAAGGAAGTGCACGAGGCTTGTGGAAGGCGTTTGAAGACTTGAGTCAAGGCTAAGGGGTGAAGAATAAGCTGAAAGGGAAGTTTTCAGCTTGAGCAGTCGACTGGCCCTGCCAGCAGTCGACTGGTGATTGATCAGAAGCACACACAAGCGAACTCAGAAGCATTAGTCGACTAGCACTGTAGCTTCAGTCGACTGGGGCCAAACAGAAAGTTCAGTCGAGTGAAGCAGTCGACTGGTATCAGTCGACTGGCATTGAGCAGTCGACTGATAGACTACCGTTGGGTGACAGCTGGCCAATTAAATGCGAATTAAAGAGCCGTTTGAAGCCCATCAGTCGACTGGCCTTAGGAGCAGTCGACTGATGTACGAAATTTTATAAAAAGAGC
Organism: Curcuma longa; assembly: GCF_044706935.1. NCBI lineage: Eukaryota > Viridiplantae > Streptophyta > Magnoliopsida > Zingiberales > Zingiberaceae > Curcuma > Curcuma longa. The sequence goes on from NC_133878.1 coordinate 4,305,180, forward strand.
AGTCAACGTCGAAGACAAAAACGCTTGCTTCTTTCATCTTTCTGATTGCTCTCTGATATTGTAAAACTCTCCATCTTCCTCCTCAAAACCTAACTACATATCTTGTACGAGGAAGAGAGCTTTTTGTAAAGGTTTCTCCGCCTTCGAAGCTTGCTTTGAGAAGGAGGTTTCTTCATAGTGGAATCGTCGGCTGTGTGTGTGGATCCTTGGATTAGTCACCTCGTTGAGGTGGATACCAAGTAAATCGAACGGGTTAGCGATTGGAATTTTCTTTCTTGTTTTATTTTGCTTCCGCTAACATTTTCGCAGGCAAGATCGAAAAATCGCTATTCACCCCCCTCTAGCGAACGCACCGATCCCAACAAGTGGTATCAGAGCGGGTTACTTTCGGAAGAACCAACGCTCAACCGAAATCATTCATGGCATTTCAAGAGGGATACAGCACCGCACGACCGTCCTACTTCGATGGCAACGATTTCGCATATTGGAAAGGTAGGATGGAATACTATTTGATGAATGACATTGACATTTGGTTTAGTGTTATAGACGGATTCGAGAAACCAAGGGATGCTTCTGGAGCGCCTCTCCCCACAAAAGAATGGTCCAAAGATATATGCAAGAAGGCACAAGCGAATGCGAAAGCCACGACTACACTGTAGTGTGGACTTTCAAAGGAGCAACTAAGCAAAGTGGGTCTTTTCAATTCGGCCAAGGAGCTTTGGGAGAAGCTTATCGAATTGAATGAAGGATCGAGCGAAACGAGACGAGCCAAGAGGGATCTCTTGGTTGGTCAATTACAATCCTTCGCAATGAAGACCAACGAAAATGTGAGTCAGATGCACGGACGGTTCAAGGAGATTGTTAACGGGCTCCACATCATAGGTGACAAGATCGACAACCGCGACTTAGTGAGGTATATCTTACAAGCTTTTCCTCGAACCACTCTATGAGCATTAATGGTCGATGCTTATATATATGTTGAATATATAAGAATGTTGAAATTGTCACTCAAAATTCCCTTTGAATTTGGCTTCTATGGTTGTGGGTCATAGGTCGAAGTTGATTATAATAAAAAAGATTTAAATTTATTTAAGTTGTCTATGTATTTCTTTAGGATAAAAGAGAATTAAAGTGTGTAGTTTATTTTTTTTCTCTTTTATTATTTCACCTGTTGGGTTACAAGTGATACAATTGATTGTGAATCTCAAATTGGCTACCATCTTGACGGCTGAAATTATGGGTTGCCGGTGTTGCATGGCTTGTAGACTAAAGTGTGTCATATGTTGTCATTGGAGCTTGATGGATGAGATATTAGGATTGAGCCTATGCTTGGCCATGGGTACTCCAAGTGTCGATATTGTGTAATATGTATTGTCGCTAGATGTTGTAGCTGTCATTGTGCTTCATGTGCCTCATGGTGTGTGTGGCACCATATCGAATGAGAACTAAGAGCATGATGTGATTCATGGGCGAATGGATTGACAAATTGAGTTAGGCCCGTTGGATCATTTTTGCACCAAGGCCACAAAAGCTATGATAAAGATGACAATAAATGAAGGGAAAATTGTGCCTCCCATTTTAGTTTGGTTGGATAGTGACAGATTTAAGATAGGGATGTCTTCGACTCAAGTTCAATCTAAAAAAAAATTTACATAAGTATTTTATAACTTATAACTTGACACCAAGATGAATTAATGGGTTTTTTTTTCTTTTTTTCTTTGTTTATTTTTTTGGGTACTTAGTCCACTCCTTTCACACTAAAGCCCAATGCACTTCTAATTTCTAGATTCGTCACTAAAGTCTAAAGCACTTCTAATTCTTGGATCGGTTCCTGATTGAATTTTTTATCATTTTTTGTTAGATGTGATTCAATATTTAAGAGTTGATCAATGAAATCTCATTCTTCTACAAAAGGTCTCTATAAGAAGGAATAATGCATTGCTAGAACGCTTACAATGATAAACTGCGGTTGAAAATTCGAATGGAAATAATAAGAGAGGGTTAAAGGAGATTCTATTGTACATGAGTTTTTTAGTTTCACATTAGGAGTCTTATGACTTTATTATTGATTTATATCGAATCACATGTATGTATGTTGTGAAAAATACATGGAGAGAGGTTCTCTCTCTCATGCATGGATGTGCAGGGGGTGCAAATCCAGGGTTTGATTATGCTGAACCAAGTTGACTTGTGTGCGAGCATGATAATATTCCATGATCTTGAACAAGGGTGTGCAAGCAAATACTCTTGTCTTTCTATATATCGTGCATTCGCAAGATGGATTCATCCGTGATAACATTCGGATATAATAACATTCGGATATAATCTTAGTTCGTTGCGACCAACCTGTGCTTGATGGTGATTACAATCCGCCGTTGTGACCTTCAAGCACCGCCAAAGGAGACAAATTTATTTTAAGGAAACTACGTTACACAGGTCTCAACAACTCTTTTAATTTACCAACTGATTAGTTGCAGTATGCTCGGTTGACACAGCCTCAGCAACTCAACCTCGACACTAGGCCGACTTAGCCAAGTCAATTCAGTCATATAAGACAGTCATTCCAAGCAACTCAACTCGATCTCGACACTCGACCAACTCAACCAAGTCAACTCGTCCATATAATTAAAGACAGTCATTGCAAGTAACTCATCCTTCCCCACTTGACAGTTTGAGTTATCCGTTCAAGTCATCTCAGCAGATAAGTCTACATTTGATTTTTTATAAATTTAGATATTTTCATCTATCTCCAGCAAAAATTGTCTAACCGCTAGAAAGTTTGTACATAATGTGTGTAACCCTCCATTAGAATTTTGAAAACCCTTGATCTAGAATCAATACCACATCAAGTAACCGTGGAGTTGGGTATCTTCCACCCATGACAATTATGGATTGTCTTGTTGAAGCTTACTAAAGTCGCAAGCTTCCATTATTACCAGAGGTCTTCTGAACAACGATCACAATAAAAATTCATACAAACTTCTAGATGCCCTCTAGAACCACCGCAACACCTCCGCGACACTAATAACAATTAATTTCCTTAAAGATGCATGGAACAGCACAAGGGGGGAGAAAGAGATTACCAAGAGCTCGAAGTTGAAGCCTTCTGCCTTGTCTAAGCTCTTAAATTGTTTTGAGCGCTTTATCAATGAAGAACAGTATATTAATTAAGGAAGATATTTAATAAGACTCCGAGGTATAGCTAAGTTGATTATGACGGAGTAGAGTTATAGAAGAGGATAAGAGTTTGAATCCCGGTGAAGCTGAGACAATACCTTTCTCCGTCGTGGCCAACAGTAATTTCTCAAAATACCTCTTCATAGATGATCATGGGACCGATCGTATGAGATCGCTGGAGTGACAAATTCCATCTTCTTTACAGAAAAGAAAAGTAAGATATTCAATGAACTTTAAGTGTCTAAAAGCTGTCCAAGAACTTTTATACCAACAAATTCAATATTCACTTAGAAAAGGATAATCAAGACTTCTTCAAGTCATTGGTTAATCAATTAATTGTCCAAAATGAATGTTATATTGTAACAATAATATTTTTAGTTGACTAGAAACCCCTAGTTGATTGGTCTACCTTGCATTCTATATATTGATTGATCTTTTCAATTGATAATTGCTCGACTTCTTAGTTAATTAGAGTTCAAATAAAACATTATGTACCTAAAAAATAACTTCAAGTTAATTACTATAATATTTTTGAATCAGCCGCAGAAAGTACTACAATGTTTCCACCCTTGGTTATCTTACGAGCTCCATAATCTCACAGCAAGGTTCAAGACCTGAGTCAGTCAACAAGTACAACCTCAGAATACTATAGAGTGGCAAGGCTCTCCAATCTCTTAAGGAATCTTTCTAACAAAGGTTGACCATCCGAGGAGTCTTTCTAATAAAGACCGACCTCCTGAGAAGTCTTTCTAATAATGACCGACTTTTCAAAAAGTCTTCCCAATAAAAATGAACCTTCCGATATACAACGGGATATGACAGTTACCAACATGAAGGGATACGATGGTTACAATTGAACCCTTTAGGATGGTGCGCCCCTTGACCTTTTCTCAATGAGATGTACCTTTTGGGCTTCCCTCCCTGTATAAGGGAGGGGTGTTGAGGCAATCATGCCCTAGATGAGAAGTTTCAATGATTAACAATTATTTAAGCTTAGGTTAATAAGTTGGATCTCACTTGAGTTACAAGTGTGCAGGATAAAAGAAGTCCAAGAAGTTCGAGGGCCACTTTCTTAATAAGAAGAAATCTATGCAGGTTGGAAGACCATATATAAGGCACGGGAAGACCAAGAAGGTCAAGGACCAATTAAATTCTTGGTAAGAAAAAGTCCATGCAAGTTAGAAAACTGGATGCAAGGCAAGGGAAGACTAAAAAAATCAATGATCGAATTCTTGGGAAAATAAGGAAACCCAAGCAGATCATGAGATCGAATGTAAGGGTAGATGAAAATTTGGAGACGAAGAAGCTCTAGACACAAACTCTAAGGAACTGGAGATTCATCTAGTATGAGGTAATTGAGAAACGAGGAAAGAGAAGCTTACGTTTGAGAGTTTAAGGATAAAAACTCCATTTTAAGATTCACCGATCGATTGATGTGGTACACTAATCGATTGGTAAGCCAAAACCCTAAACCCTAAACCTAGAATTCCAAATTTAGCAACACGACAATCGATTGGGTTAAACTCAAAATTTAGGATTTATGCGATTGATGTATCAATCGATTGGTACATATTACTAATCAATTGCTAAGCAATTTTGAGTGAACAAAAATCTGCTAAATCGATTGGTAGATCGATTAGGCATTGCTAATCGATTGGGTGTAATCGATTGATAGAGGTTTCTCGAATGAACAGAAGTCTATCAAATCGATTAGGCATTTTCAATCGATTGGTGTAATTGATTGACAGAGATTTCTGATGCGTTAACTCAGATTGTCGTCTAAATGAGCACGTCAATTTAATTAATACCTAATCCCATAACTAAAGTAGTATAGGGCAACTCGAGTCGTCTTCCAACGATTGTAGACGGTGTGTGATAATTCTAGTGGTTATTACAATAGGGGATTTGGATTTTTCTCTTTTTGGTTTGGATGGGGGGGGTTGTTGTCTTAAGTTCTAGTTCTAAGCAATGGAAAGAACAATAAGTATCAAGAACAAATTGCATTAATGAAGTGAGTAATGATTCATAGCATGAAGAATGTCAGCATGAATGCAGCATGACACTCACAACTGCATGCAATGGATCCCACTGACATGCAGTCCACTGACATGCAGTGGGACTCACTGCCAATGTGAGTGTCATGCTACATTCATGCTGGCATTTTTCATGCTATGAATCATTACTCGTAGTCAGCCTGCATGAACACGACATATAGACCATGTCCTGAACCAAGTGGGTATAAGACGGTGAAAGGAATGAGGCATGATTCAATGTAGCTGCTGAAGGGTTTAGAAGATGTTTTGAAATCAATCATTAATTTTTCGATCAATTAGGGATCATGATGTACTATTAGGTGCCACTCATGATCGTTCCATAATTAATGGTTAATTATGGACGGCCAATATAGTCGGGAACCTATTGGGTCACACGCACAATAAGTTCTCTAAATGACATAAAATGAGTTTGAGAATTAGTTTCTCAGAATGAGAGCAAAGTCTGGTTAGACCAGACAAAGGACAATATGATGGAATTCGTCTTACGAAGATGAAACGAACGAAACTGATTTCGTTCAAATCAGAGGTCGTTTGGTTAGTGAACCAAATAATTCAGTTTTGAACCAAATTAAACCAACTTAGTTTGATTCATGATGAAAGAGATTTTGGTAAAATGGAAGAGATGAGAAACTTCGTCTTGAGAAGATGAAATGAACAAAATTAGTTTGGGTCAAATCAGAATTCGGTTCGTTAGTAAACCAAGCGAACCAAATATGAATCCGGTTCGCTACAGTGTTAGGGGTTTCCAGCTAAATTGCGACCACTTCTTATTCAGCCGGTTCACTCATCTAAACTTAGTCGACTACTGTAGCCTCCATATTAAAACATGATTGCGGCTTTTGGGTGGGACTGTTAGTCTCTGGCTGAAGGGGTGCCGCCGCCCTCTCCAAGCTTCCGCCCACTCGAAGCGCCGGCGACCCTTCTCCCTAGCTACCGCGTGTGAGAAGGCTTCTCATCGTGTGCCATCCCTGTTCTGCTTGCGCGCGAAGGCTACTGGAGAAGAATCCTAGTTGGGGCGGAACCCTAGCTAGCTGCGATGACGAACGGGAAGAGGAGGAACCCTAGTTGCTGGAGAGGCCGCTGGAAAGGCGAGGAGTTCCACCGATTCCTGTTTCCGGTGAGGAGCAAGCAGCAAGAGAATCTGTTCTTCCCGAGTTCTCACCGGCGTGTCAAGCTTCCATTTGCACAAGGACTCTGCCAGAGCCGCCAGCCTCGTCGTGGGCAGCTTGGAGATGAAGAAGATCACTAATCAGGCATAGTTTTGACCGATTGCAGCACCGTCGGTAATGGTTTCTCCCGATTGCTTGCAACATCGTCGGCCATGGCTTCTTTCGATCGTGATGCCACCGGCAGCGTGGGAGGAGGGATTCGCCGGATCTTCAACACCGATCATCTTGCTCCGATCAGCTGCGTGGAAGAAGAAATCAGATCTTGGTTGATTGGTGTTGTTCTTCCTTTTGTGCTAATTGTATTGCTGATTGATGTTGTTCTTTGTGATTGTCGCATGTCGAAATGAAACATGAGGGCGTTGTCCGTCGTTCGCCGACGAGAGTTGTATCGCTAGCCAAAGGTGCGAGTGTCGCAATCCTTAGCTTTCCGATCGCACCGTCGTGCGCCCCTCTTTCTCCCGAGTACGATGGGTGTTGCTATCATCACCCCTCTTTCTCCCGAGTACAATGGGTGTTGCTATCATCTCTTGTCCTGTTTCTTTTGTCTAGTTGCGGTTAATCAAAACCTCGGTCGTTCGACGATCGTTTGTCAATTTCGTG
>NC_133878.1:4312279-4313829 GCF_044706935.1 Curcuma longa
TTGGCTTCTTGGTGGCCGAAAAGTCCCAGGCTTCCCTTTCCCCTAGGGCCGGCGGCCACAAGTAAGGAGAAGAGAAAAGGAAAGGAGAAGGCTTGGTTCGTTGAGTTTTTGGTGGAGTATTCTCGAAGGACCGTTGCCCACACAACGTTCGAGAAGAGGAGTGGATATACAGCAGAAGATCGAGGGATCATCTCTCCTTCAAAGACAACCCGAAGAAAAGATATAATTTAATGTTTTTGCTATAATTAAATTAAACATCCTCACACACAACCAACAAAGCCAATCCGTTTCCTTCCGAGTCTAGATAACTATCTTAGTGACATCACTATAGCTAATACATAGTCCCTGTGGTTCTGATATCTTTTTATTACTTGACGACATTCCGTATACTTGCGGAAGCCTATCAAGTTTTTGGCGCCGTTGCCGGGGACTGTTGCTATTAGCTTTAGTGACTAGCAATTTCAGTTACTCTAGACTTTGAAAAACAAAAAAAAAATTCAAATATAGAAAACCCAAAATATTTTTCTTGAGGATTAAATGGATGCTTATATAGTGAGGTTATTCGAAGTTGGATATTCAAGATTTGGTGAGTTGTATGACGATGATGATGAATGTGTGTTTTGTGGTGCTGATTGGCATGTGATAGAAGCATGTCCAACTTTATATGATCCTGATTACATGCCTGGTGGAGAAAAATATGGATGTCGCCCTACATTTGAAGAATGGGCTAATTCGCGTATCTAGTGTAAAAGATGTTTAAAAATAGGGCGTGTAGGTGGAAATTACAGCAAGAACATTTGTATCCTTGATGATATAATGGAGGAATGGATATCATCACAATCCCTTTTGTGTAAGGATTATTTTAGACAAGTAAAATATTGTGATGATTGCTTCAAGGATTATTTTGATTCTGTAAACAACCAGCATGATAATGATTATGACACTAGTTCATTTGTGAAAGATGATAACTTGGAGGTGTCTACTAGTATGGTTGGTAATTTTGGTGCTGAATGGAAAGAATTTGTATCATCACAAATGTGGTGTAAGAATTGTTTGAGACAAGTAAATTTTTGTGATGATTGCACCAAGAAATATTTTGATTCTAAACGTAAGAAGATTGATAATCTTGCTGAGGACTTATTTGAAAATCTACTCAATCCTGCTATTGATGACATGATGGATAATGATGGTGTAAGAAGTTATATAGGGATTCTAACTGAGGTGAGAAGGTCCAAAGAATTCCAAGCTTCTATTCCACCCTTTGTCCTAGTAAGAGTTATAGATTTGGCAGGATTAGGAGACGTTGAAAGGGTTAGTGTAGGGACTTGCAAATTAGAGGCCAAGCCCGAAGAATCACTTCTCTTAGTTGATTCTCCACCCACACCACAGCGCACCCTACCCTCAAATATGTTTGATGACTTACTAAACTGTGTGATTGGTAAAGATACTATTTCTTGTGATATACCTATGCTTACTAATCTATTTTTTCTCAAGCATATTTGTGGTAGGAAATTTTTTGACTATGATTGGCATACAAAACTTTCACAGCT
>NC_133878.1:4313929-4319585 GCF_044706935.1 Curcuma longa
GCTTGATGAGTTAGGGTTTTATACATTTTTAATCGATTTATTTTTGGGCTTTTACATGAAAATAAATTATAAAATGAATCGATTTGATCATAATTGTCCTATATTGCATAATCTGAGGCTTGATTATAATTTTCATGATTTAATGGTAATTTTTGCATTAATTGGATTTTAATTGATTGTAGGATTCAAATCGGACCAAGATCGAGCTAAATCGTGGTCGAATCAAGCCAATTTGCCCAAATTGATCAAGCCCACATGGAGGACATGACCTAGATCAAGTTTAATCAAGATCCCTAAATTTTTTGGAAGCCCTAAGCTGCCCTAAAGCCTAGATCAAATCTGCACCATTGGATCAGAAATGAAGGGCCCAGATTATTCAATTAATCAACCGGTATATAAGCCAAAAATCAAGAAGTGAACAGTGGCTGCGCCACCACTGTTCACCTTCGTCCCCGACGCCACACCCCTGTTCACCGACGTACGCGCACGGCCAGCCCCATCCTCCCAAACCTTTCCCATTGTGATCCTTGATCCACGAGGAGTACTAAGCCGGCCGATTGGGTATTTTTCGGCGACTGGAAGGGCTCGACGGAGAGGGTTTCTCCGGCGATTCCAACCTCTGTTTCGGCGTTTCCGACGGCCTGCTGCATAATCCGAGCATGAGGTTCGAGGAGGGGTTCTCCTGGGATCGCTGAGCTCGCCTGTATCACCAGCAACACCATCGAAGCATTCAGAAGCTGAGGATTCCAGATTTGCCACTGCAATCCAGCTCGTGCAAGGCACTGTTTCGTTCGGAGAGGGTTTTTCCGGGCTTTTCAGACGTCGGGCAATGAGTAAACGCTCAAGAGATCGACGTGAAGACCCCCATTGGATCAGTGAAGCTGCTTGACACCCAGTTGAGGAGAAACAAGGGAAAAGGATTGTCGTGGATGTGTTTACTGCATTTCTGTTTTTGCTTGTTTCTGCTTAACTTTGATTCTGTGTTTGTGTTCGAATCAAATATTGTGGATGTAGTTATCAAATTAATGCTTAGCTTGTGTTTTGATTTTGAATTGTTTCAGAGTTTGATTAGCTTAGTATAACCTTTTAAATCCAATCCCCATTGTTACTGAATTTCTGATACCCTGGATTTGGCACTGTTCCGTGCCAATCCTAAGTCGACTGTATCACAGTGAGTTAGCTTAGGTTAAAAGCTCTCAATGCATTCTAGGATTTAGCCATCAAGTTCCATTGAATTGAATTGTTTCAATTTTTCTTGCATCAATAGCATTGAAATCCATTTAGATTGACAATTAGGTTTAGGTTTGATTTAAACAGTTAGGGTTTTTATTGAATTTTGATTTGCATGCTTAGGTTAGATTGATACTTAGGATTTCTTGCTTGTCTTCATTTTTTTATGCATTTGTCATTAATACATTGAATTTAAATTTTCATTACCTTTGAAAACACCAAAACCCTCATTTTATATGTAAAAACCCAAAAAGAACGACACTTGAGCTCGATTCACGCAATTGCCTACTAGTCCTTGGAAAAATATGACTCGAGGCCCCTATACTTCATTTACTTGAATTTATTATGGGTTTTTGATAAAAATATAAATTCTAATTTGCAACCCTACTCGTGACACATTGCAAATCTAGGGTTGTCACCGCCCACCAAGTTTGGTGGAGTTGTTGCCACCAGCCAAAGGTGATTTGTCCAAGCTCACCTTTGGCCAAGCATCCTATCATAGGTCAACAACTTCCCATGGTCAGCCATCCACTAAGTCAAAGGAGCTAAGTTCGGCTGTGGAAGGAAGGAGCAAGAGGAGAAGCAACGGTTGTTTCTTCGCCACTAGGTATCCTTTCTTCCTTCCTTTCTTCCTCTTTGGCCTTTATTCTGACGGGCAACCATTGTTCTGACGGGCAATTATTATTGCCGAAACTACTACGCCATTATGTTCACTGTTCCTTGTTGATAACAATCCGTCCAACTTTCGAACAGTGGTGTTATCACCTTGGTTAAATCTGATTCGTATCATTGAGTTACCTTGAATCACCGGATACCGAATCAGATCGTAGGTCCTATCTCATATTGCTTGTCTCCCTCCTTTGACTTGTATCGAAATGGAGACACGACACATGACTTAGAAAAGTCATCTCAAGGAGATTTCGGTGTGGATACGAGTATAGATATTTTTTTTAAGGTTGTAGTTGATGTCATTTCCACTTCGCGTCTTTTAAAAGATATAAATTGTTTATGCTTGTTATCTATGATTATGTTTGCATGTGTGCGTATCATTATGTGGGTTTTATGCATAAATAGTAATAAAATTATTTATTACGTTTTCGTTACATGTTTAGAGAAATATAAAATTTTAAAATATGCATACCGAAACCCAGCATGTACACTCCCTTACTCATTTCTAAAGCTCTTTGGTTTAATGCCAGCATGGATTTTGTGTTGGGCTTACCCCGCACCGAACGAGCCTCAGATTCAATTCTAGTTGTGGTTGACAGAGTTTTTCAAGATGATTCATTTATAGCTTACAGGAAGACTATGGATGTTGTATGGATTGTGTTGGGATCGGTGGTTTCGCTAGAGGGCAAATGAGAACGAATGATGTATACCGAAAGATTTATCTAGGAATATAAGATTATAGCAAAAGCAGGATCTTTCCAACATGAATACATGAAGGTTCTATCTAATGTGTATAAAGGTTCTAACTAAACAACCATCAACAGTAAATGGCGAAATAAACAACCTAGAAATAATTAACCTTATAAAGTTTCCTAGTGAAGAATGAATTATATGTGTTTCTCATATTCAAACACAATGCATAAATCAAAGTTTACTAAATCCTACAATTAACCATGAGAAGTCTTAGTAATTTTCAAATGTATAAGAAACCTCCTTTTCATGGTTTGCAATTGTACAGACCCCTTTCTCTACAAAGCTTCTCCTTTACTTGGCCAACACCCAACCAGAGGCCGGTCGGCCGGCCAACACACCACCAGTGGCCGGCTGGCCGGCCAACAACCCACCACCCACTGCACTGTCGGCCAGCCAACAACCCATCACTGCACTGCCGGCCGGCTAGCCCCAGCAACCCGCGCGCCCCAACAGCCCACCGCCAACGACCCGCCGCCACACCAACGGCTGACCAACGGACCGACGTCGGCCGACCACCTTCACAGCACCACTTTCCAGCCCCACAAGCGAAGAAACAACAGAAAAAATGCAAAGAAAAATTAGATCTTACCTTCGAGCAGCCTTGCCTAACACCTATCGTCGTCGTTAAAGTCCCCGGAGGGGTTTGAAGTGGAAGAAATGGCCGGAGCACGGGATCGCAACGCAGAAGGAGAAGGAGAAGTAAAAAATCATGAAGGGAGAAGAAGAAAGGGGATCGGGCGGAAAGTTAAGTTAGGGTTATTGGCGATGAAAGCGTTTTTGTCACCAAAGTCGTTGCCAATTGGCGACGAAAATTAGTTTTCATCGCCAATTTGGCGACGAAAATGTATTTTCATCGCAAAATACCCTAATTTTATTACCGCATGGATACCCGCATTTCTCTTAGTCAATTGGGACGAAAATGATTTTTCATCACCAATTGGCGACGAAAAACCTTTTTCATCGCCAAATACGCTATTGTCACCGTTGGCTCCACTCGTGATTAGTCAATTTGGCGACGAAAAACCATTTTCGTTGCCAATTTGGCAACGAAATTGTGTTTTCGTCGCAAGTTTGCAACGAATTTGGCGAAAATATTTTTCATTCCAAATTGGCAACAAAACTTATTTCGTCGCAAATTTCGTTGCTAATTAGCGACGAATATTGGTTTCGTCGCAAATGTCGTCCCTAATTTGTGACAAATGTTTTTCGTCGCTAATATTTGTCGCAAAACTGTTGTATTTTTGTAGTGAGAGGAGGGGGGTGAATAGCGCTTTAGTGTTTTTCACACGGTTTTCGATATTTGTTCGATTGTATAAAACATGAGTGCGATAGCGGAAGACTTAACTGAAATTAAGAATAGTAAAAGAAAAGAAAGGAGATGCAAGTTTTTTTACTTGGTTCACAGCTAAAGGCTGTTACTCCAAGGCCCACGGTCTTCGACCGTTTCCGACGAGCAATCCACTAGTAAACTTGTTTTCTTACGGAAACAAGTTCAATCGATACAAAGATATCTCGATAACATAATTTATCAAAATTATAAAATAAACAATTGAAATGTGTTACCCAAATGCCTGAAGTCCTTGATCTTTGAGTGAGTGCGATTCCGGTGTTACGACGGCATTACGGATGCTTCTGGTTGCTCAGGGCGCCATTGTCACGATAGGGTTTGCTCATGGAAGATTAGAAGTTGATGTTCCAAGCCTCTGGTCGAGGTTGCTTATATAATGTGCTTAGGTCGACTCTAGCCAATCTCAGGTCGACTCCACCTAGGCAGCGATCCTCTTTCTCCGCGCTGACTTCGCCTTCAAGTTAACTTGAGTCCCTACTCAGGTTGACTTAAAGCTGATGTGGAGCTTGCCGATAAGCTTTTCCTTCCGCTGCACTATCCGGTGCTCAGGTTGACTGGAGTACCTACTCAGGTCAACTCCAATCCGACGTGGAGGGCTTTTGACATACTTCGACTTCCATTGTGGTTATCCAGGCTTAGGTCAACTTGACTGTCACTCATGTCGACTCCAACATCTGAACCATGGATAACTTAGCCCGAAGTCTAAGTACTCTTACCTCTCCAACCTGCATAAAAAGCTAGCTCCAAAAACATGTAAAGTACAGTTGGAGAGTCAGTTCTTAGAACTGTCTCTTGGTCTTAATTTAGGTCTCCAGTAAGACCTTGGGTTAGACCTATTGGGATGTATACTATAAGCCTAGTTTTTTGTATAAACATCTATTTTGAAATAAATTGAAATATGAATCATTTTAGTCAAATGTTTGCATTTTATGTTAATGCAGTTGTTCACTTAATTTATATTGTAGATAACATGGTGTGTGGTGTCACACAAAAGATCATGTTATCGGTTCCTTATAAATTATAAATAGTAGCTCACAACCAAGATGGACTGGGACAAACCATTGGAATGGTTGTAGTGTAATTAGTATTAGTTTATCTTGACTATTAAATTACACTATTACACTTTGTGTGTATTGAGCAGGACCGTCTGAGGTCGTTCGATTTATACTGACTATATAATCGAACTTGACCTCTGTTATTATGGATGTGCATGCTCTAAATCCCTATATAATAACAAGCACATATACTTAGTATGTATTTCTTTAATTCATCAAAGGGTGAGATTTATTCATTAAATCAAAAGACCTGATGAGTTGGGAGATAATATAATGTATATGGTATGTTGTTGATTATAGAAGGGATCTGTGTCCTAATATTTAGGCTGATGATGCCCCCTAGAGGAGCTCATAAGGATTATCATGTAAACCCTGCAGGTGGACTTAGTTCCGCATGATAATAAGGTTAAGTGGTACTACTCTCGAAATTAGAAGTTAATTAATTGAGTTGTCAGTAATTCAATTAATTGACGGGCATACGATATCTTAAACACAGGGAGATAAATGCACTCATGATAAGGAGCCCATATTGTAATATGGGATTGGTGCAGTAGTTCAATAATAACCCTTTAGTAGTATGAGTTATTATTGATGGACTTGA
>NC_133878.1:4319685-4321281 GCF_044706935.1 Curcuma longa
GAGATTTATTCGTTAAATCCCTATATAATAATATGCTCTTAATCCCTATATAATAACAAGTGCATATACTTAGTATTTATTTCTTTGACTTATCAAAGGGTGAGATTTATTCGTTAAATCAATAGGCCCGATGAGTTGGGAGATAATGCTATGTATATGGTGTGTTGTTAATTATAGAAGAAATCTGTGTTTTAATTATTTAGGTTGATGATGTCCCCTTGAGGAACTCATAAGGATTATCATGTAAACCCTAGAGGTGGACTTAGTCCGCATGATAATAAAATTGAGTGGTACTACTCTTGGATTAAGAGGTTAATTAATTGAGTTGTCAGTAATTCAATTAATTGACAAACATACGATATCTTAAACACAGGGAGATTAATGCACTCTTAATAAGAAGGAGCCCATATTGAAATATGAGATTGGTCCGGTAGTTCAATATTAACCCTTTAGTTGTATGAGTTATTATTGATGGACTTGAGTTGGATGTTTAGGGAGAACACAGTGTAGGATCGCTGGAACACGCTAGAGGGGGGAGTGAATAGCATGTTGTCGCTTTTCAAACTCGTTCGTTTTCTATCAAAGTACTAAGCAGCATAATTAGAAATAAACACAGGGACACATGGATTCACTTGGTTCCTACCCCCAGGGTTAGTACATCCAAGGCCTATGTATGGGAAGCGCCCGTCCACTAGTGGTCTCCTTTCCAAACTTTATTCGGAGGCAGAGAAACCCGTCTTACAGTCTAAATATAAATAAATAACAATAAAAATAAATAGGACAGTAATAAAATTCAGACAAACACTTAACGCCGCTCAAGAAATCCTGAGCGCCTCGCACTCCACCTGAATCTTCTCCGATTGCAAGCGTCTGGCCCTGTTTGCGTTCAGAAGCACCACTAGTTGAAGAGGAGAATTTATGAATTGATTTTTCCCATCTGTGCATGTTCACCTTCTTTTATAGGGCACTTGAGTCGACTCCAATGGGATCTGAGTCGACCCCAATATCCTCTTTCTCTGCGGGCTGGATTAGATTTCTATCGCTCGAGTTGACTGTAATCTTGCTCGAGTCAACTCCATCTTGAGTCGACTCAAGTAACTTTTTTCTCAGGTTTGAAAGTCCTTTGAGAGAGCTTCGAAACACATACGATCGTGCCTCGTTCTAAGTCTCGAGTCAAAAGTTATGACCTATTGAAGTTGGACTCCTCATGTGTTGCCCCTACATCATGGTTCCTGCAAGACAAGTATGCAAACAAAGCAACACAACCTACCCTTATTTTACGAGTCTAACTTCAGATTTCTATCGAAATTCTAGGTTAGTTTGACGTCTACCATTCCACTTCGAGAATGCGCCTTTACCCACTCCACTCAGGAGAATTTACCTTTGTCAACCAAGTCCTCTTGACTTATTGAACTTTTGCTCGGCTCTGTCCTCAACCCCCAGGATTTGTGCTATGGCTCGGTCCTCTCTGACCAGCCCTGACTTCTGTTGCGACTCGATCCTCCAGATCATCCCAGACTTCTGCTGCGACTCGATTCTCCAAACCAGTCCAGACTTCTATTGTGACTCGGTCCTGTTGGGATGTATACTATAAGT
>NC_133878.1:4321381-4327021 GCF_044706935.1 Curcuma longa
TATATTATTTTCTCTATTATATTTTGCTTCCGCTAACATTAGACATTTTAAAGACTTGTTTATGATACTTGTGACTTATGGTTTGACTTGACTTGTGTTGGATTTGACCTAGCTTACTTGGACAAAAGAAATTCTGCAGTTTTACTAAAAATGTTTCATAGACCTGTTTCAAATCTATTATTAGTATATTTCAAAATGATTTTCAAAAGTTATTAAGTATATTTTCAAAAGTTATAAGTTTTTTTTAAAGTTTATTTTCAAAAATAAGCAAATGGAGATTTTGCCTTAGACTAGAAGCAAACCCCCTAGAAAGCATGTACCTATAGATCTAGGTGGACATCTCACAAAGCACACTAGATACCTTGTTTGTGATTGCTAAACTTAGAACGGTGTGAGATGTATAGGAATCTAGTCTAAGCAAAACAGATGCTTTAAGTCAGTGCATCAAACCAAAAAGCTTAGACTTTAATTTCAAATTGATCAAGTTAAGTGTCCCAAAATAAAAAGACAATCTTTTAAGTTGGGATCAAACACTTATACTTGGCTAACTGGGTCAAGCTACTACTTTCTAGTAGATAGCTAAAACCTAAGTTGGACACTCGCCCCAAAGGAATATTTTTTTTGTCTAACTATATTTATTATTTATTAAGCTTGGACTCAACCCAATAGAACCTAATAATTTTTTGATTATGTCAAAGGGGGAGAGAATTGAGGTTCAAGTTAATAAAGAAATTTTCAAGTTGAAAAAAAGCTTTCAAAAAATTATTTTAAAATCTTTGGATAAAAGTTTGTTCTGAAAAGAGAGAAAGCATAAGTTACTTGAAAAAGGGGGAGTGAAGGATTCAGGGGGAGTAACACACATGCATGCATTGAATTTCTATACTTAGCTTATTTATGCAGAATTGTTATACTTGCTTTAAGTTGTGATTTATAACTTAACTTGAAACCTTAAGTTGCCATAATCAAAAAGGGGGAGATTGTTAGTGCAGGAAGCACTAGCAGATCAAACCTGAGTTTTGATTATGGAACTAGGATCAAGTTAAGTATGTGGTTTGGCTAACCAGGTTGAATTGAGCTTGCAGAAAACAGGTTAAGTCCTAGTGCTGCTAGGCATGAAGTCTTGGCAGAGTCAAAGTGCACCAGGCAGAAGTCTGGACTTGGTCAGGAGGACCAAGTTGCAGAAGGACTGGACTTGGTCAGGAGGACCAAGTTGCAGTAGAAGAATGGACTGATCAGGAGGATCAGTTGCGTTCAAGTCCTGGGGGGCAACGACAGAGCCGAGCACAAGTCCAACGGGTCAGGAGGACTCGGTTGGCATCAGGTAAATTCTCCCGAGGGGAGTGGGTGAGGACGCGTTCCTACGAGGAACAGTAGGCGCCGGTCTAACCCAGGATCTCACCGGAGATCCGAAGTTAAGACTCGAAGTTGGTTCGGTGAACCGACTTGCTCCTTTACATGTTATATTTGAGCTAACTTGTTGTGCAGGAAGGAAAAGCTCGACGAAAGCCAACTCCGGACGAAAAACTTGATTTTTCGGGTCTGGAGTCGACCCAGATGGCTCTGGAGTCGACTCCAGCCGAATCAGCTCGAATCCGGAAGTCAGCGCGTCGAGTTTTCTGCCAGATCAGCCTGGAGTCGACTCAGGTGAGGTTTTGAGTCGACTCAGGTCAAAAACTTATCGCCGCTGCCGCCACCGCGACTGGAGTCGACCCAGAACGGGATCAGAGTCGACTCAGGAGGGATAAGCGACGAAAGCGATAAAGTTTTATCTGCCACATCAGCTGGAGTCGACCCAGATGGCAATCTGAGTCGACTCAGGTCGACTATAAAAGGAGCCCGCGACCAGCCTTCGGACACAACACTTTCAACGACTCCTTCGCTCGTTCTCGTGACTCCCAAGCGCTCCAAACTTGACGTCGGTGCTGTGCCTTCTCCAAGCCATCTTTCCATCACACCGAGGCGACAAATTCGACTTCCGGGGAGCGAACGCGAGCACAAAGATTTCGGTAACAAAACTTGTAATTAATTTCTGCAATTCTTGTACTCAAGTTTTGTAACGAGTTTTTTCGACACACTTGCTGCCGGAAAGGGGCAAGTGGTTTAGTGGATTGCCCAACGTAAACGGTCAAGGACCGTGGGCCTTGGAGTAGCAGCGTTGCGCTGTGAACCAAGTAAAACAAACGAGTCATTTCCTTTCTGCACTTAAGTTTCTATTTTCGCTGCTTATTTTTTCGCTTCCGCTTCCGCACTCGGGTTTATTCGAAAAATTGAAAAGCGTGCAAACACGCTATTCACCCCCCCTCTAGCGTGTTTTCGATCCTACATAATTAAATTATCCTTTTTATAATTGGATCATGTAAACCAAACACAAGATCCCAACAATCTAAATGTGTCGGGCAACTTGAGATCGTTTCCGGAAAATTTTTGTCCTGCAAGAATCTACTGGAATGGTTTTTCAAGACTTTCCCATCAGATCATTTCTGACAAAGATGGGCATTTCACTTCGTACTTTTGGGAGTGCGTTCATACAATACTAGGCACTAAACTCAAGTTCAGCATAGCCTTCCATCCTTAGACCGATGGACAAACCAAAAGAGTAAATCAAGTTTTAGAGGACATGCTTAGGGCTTGTGCACTAGAGTTTAAGGGCAATTGGTGCAAGTATTTGTGCTTAGCTGAATTCGCCTACAACAATAGCTATCAGGCCCTATCAAGATGGCACCTTACAAGGCACTATACGGTCGAAAGTGTAGATCACCCATATGCTGGCTGGAAGCTGGAGAAAGAAAAGAGATGGAATCAGAACTAGGCATGCAGACTGAGTTTATAGATGAGACTACTCAGGCAATCCAAAAAATCAGGCAAAGAATTGAGACTGCCCTGTTGGGATGTATACTAGAATTCTATCTATGTAAATAAACATTCTGAAATAAGAATCACTTTTGGTTAATATTTGCATTTAGTTTTTATGCAAGTGACCATTTAATCTATATTGTAGATAAACATGGTGTGCGGAGTCACACACAGAAGACCATGTTATCAGTTCCTTATAGATTATAAATAGTGTTCACAACCAAGATGGATTGGACAAACCAATGGAGTGGTTGTAGTGTAATTTAGTCTTAGTCTGTCTTGACTATAGAATTACACACTAAGTGTGTATTGAGCAGGACCATCTGAGGATTGTTCGATTTATACTGACTATATAATCGAACTAAACCTCTGTTACTATAAATGTACAAGCTCTTAATCTCGATATAATAACAAACACATGTCTAGCCGAATACCCGAAACCGAATACTCTTCGGATTGCCGAATACCCATTCGGCTGGCACCTAGCCGAATACTCAATCAGATTGCCGACTATCCATTCGGCCGGCACCTAGCCGAATACCCGAAGCCGAGTCCTCATTCGGCCGTCGAATCCTCATTCGGCCCTAACTCAGCCGAATCCTCATTCGGCCCTAGCTCAGCCGAGTCCTTATTCAGCCGCCGAATCCTCATTCGGCCCTAGCTCAGCCGAATCCTCATTCGGCCCTAGCTCAGCCGAATCCTCAAACGGCCAAGGTTAATTGATACTATAACGCAACCCTGAAGAAGATTAGGGTTTGGGTCAAGGCTGAATATTGTTAATCATAGGGTATGTTATACCTCATGTCAAAGATATGTAATGCGAATGTTCACCATGTCATGACATGAAAATGTTAAAGAACATTCATGTGAAAATGAAAACGAAAGTAGGAAGTTATTTTACTTTAATGAAAGGCTTGTACCGGAACCCGAAAGGGATCCAAGGGATGGGCACCTTTAGAACGCCCCTAGGTTGAAGGACATTAGAGAAGACCTAGTATGCAGGTAGGTCGAGACTAGCTATCTCGTACTTACTTGAAGGAATGCGCGCGAGAAATGAATGGGTACAAGCCAGGGGACCCCAACAATGTTGATTATGTTTATCTAATAAGATAATATATTTTGAAAAAGCAAATGGTTATCATGCTAAAGGTATATGCTATGAATGTTAAAGTAAGTGAATATACATGATTATGAATTGTTAATATGCTTCTATGTTGTATGCCAGGAATGATATGTTTTTGTGACATTCGGATTTTGTGAGTAGGAAAGAAACTTACTAAGCCCTGTGCTTATTGATTTATTCCTTATATTGCAGATCCAACTAACAGGCACTGAGTTAAGGGGGGGGCATGTGTGTGGTGGTGACTTGGACAAAGCTGGAATGATGTGTGTGGTGGTGACTTGACCAAGTCTTGGCCATACAAACATTTTCTATTATTCTTGTGGGTTGTAGTTGACTAAAACTATCATGTTATATTTGTTTCCTGATGTAAACTTAGCATCTAGACTTATCATGTTTTTAAATTTATTTATTGTATACGAATCTATGTTTTGTCGTAATGCTTTAGTTTCCGCTGCAAAGTTTTTAGATTTTCGTATATGATAGATAAATGTATGAATGAATGAATAAACTGTGACGTCCGTTAAGGCCCACGTAAGGGCGGGCGTTACATGATAAGTTCAAAAAATTCAAGACAGATGTGGAGAAACATCTTCGTAAAAGTATCAAGACACTACGGTCTGATCGTGGTGGCGAATACCTCTTGGGAGAATTTAGGGATTACTTATCAGATGCTGAGATTCAATCCCAATTGTCCGCACCTGGTACACCCCAACATAATGGTGTGGCGGAGCGAAGGAATAGAACTCTTATGGAAATGGTTAGATCGATGATGAGTTATTCAGAATTACCAAGTTCGTTCTGGGGACTTGCTCTAGAAACAGCAGTATATATTCTGAACTTGGTACTTTCTAAATCAGTACCCTCTACTCCCACAGAATTGTGGACTGGGCGCAAGCCTAGTCTAAGACGTATTCGGATTCGGGGTAGTCTAACACATGTGTTGAGGGGAGATGCTGATAAGTTGGAATCACATAAGGAAGTTTGCATGTTTGTGGGCTATCCTAAAGGAACGAAGGGTGGTTTGTTCTATAATCCAAAAGATCAGAAGGTCATTGTTAGCACGAATGCCCGATTTTTAGAAGATGACTGATTTGCGTAAGATTTATACTCGTATTTACGCTTTATTTGCACATCTTTCTAAGTTTATTGCTAAATCTTGTGTGCATTGTATCCCTTATTTGTGCATTTAGGCATGTATCTTGCATTTCCTAGTTCGAAGATCTGCTCGTGTTTTTACTTGTTTCAGGATGGAATTTAGAGCAAAAGCGGGCAAAACGGAGTAATAATTGAAGACAAGGCAAGACAGGGCTGTGCCTCATAGGCACGGCCGTGTCTACTCAGCCTCCTGGCCGTGCTTCAAAGGGCACGGGCGTGTGCACAAACAGAAGACCAACAAGCCTGGGCCGTGCCTCACTGGCACGACCGTGCCAACATCCCCCCATCGACAACAGAAGGGGGCTGTGTCTACCAGACACGGTTGTACTTTAAAACAGAAGCCAGTCGAGACTTGGTCGTGCCTCATAAGCACGGCCGTGTTTCCAACAAGAGAGAAGCAACTGCTGTTGGTCATGCCCACCAGGCACGGCCGTGTGTCAAAATAGAAGGGTCCCAGCAGCCGTGCCTCACAGACACGACCGTGTCCAAAAAAGGAGAAGAGTCAGGCT
>NC_133878.1:4327121-4328053 GCF_044706935.1 Curcuma longa
TAGTATACATCCTAACAGGATAGATCCCATCTACATCACTCACATCCCTCCGCATAATTTGTTACATACCTAGTAATCGCCTTTATAGTCCACCCAGTTACGGGTGACATTTGACGAAGCCAAAGTAAGTAACTCCTTATGTAGGGAACCATGGTGACTTCAGGTCCAAGGACTAATAGTCATACTAATAGCCACATGAGAAAGTATATGACACTCATATAACGATCCATGATACTTTCTCATGGCGGGTCATTCAGTATACATTCTCCAATGCATACCCATGTGTCAACTTGATATCTCATATCCATGACTTGTGAGATCAAGTCATCATGTTGACCTACATGCTAGTCTCGTCGTATTAACATTGTCCTTGAATGTTAATACTTGACTAGGAATCATTTAGAGTAGTGTTCTCTATATCATCTCACTATCGATTCAACCAATCGATTGATATAGATATCAAACCTACTACTCAAGGACATTACTATACTTAGTTATTTGTACCAATACAAGTAAATATAATAATCACAATGAACGTCTTTAGAAACGACACGATACAAGGAGTCCATACAACAATCAAATGATTGGCTCTAGGACTCTCACTAACAATCTCCCACTAGCACTAGTGTCAATCACTATAGGGTCTAAGCCCTAATGACCTAGTGTGACCATCATGCTTTCTCTGTGCCAAAGCCTTGGTCAAGGGATCTGCGATGTTAGCCTCTGTGGGTACTTTACAAATTTTCACATCTCCTCTATCGATGATCTCTCGAATGAGATGAAAGCGTCATAGTATGTGTTTGGTCCGTTGGTGTGAGCAAGGTTCCTTAGCCTGTGCAATTGCTCCATTGTTGTCACAATAGAGCTCTACAGGCTCTGCAATGCTAGGAACCACCCCAAGCTCAGTGATGAACTTGCGGATCTAAACAGCC
>NC_133878.1:4328153-4364707 GCF_044706935.1 Curcuma longa
CTAAATCATCCATCTTTCGTGTTATATAGGCTTTGGTTGAGGGAGACATCTATCAACATGGTTTGTTGATAGTGGTTGCTCCAAACACATGACCGGGAACAAATTGCTATTCACAACCCTACAAAAGAAAAGTAGAGGTAATATTTCTTTTGGTAATAATGGAAGTCTTAAAGTTATAGGAATAGGTGACATGCAAATATCCGAGTGTCTTAGGATCAAGAATGTCCTTCTAGTCAAGGGGTTGACCTGTTAATCTCCTAAATGTCAATTGTGTGATGCGGGTTACACAATTGAGTTTCATCCAAGTCAGTGTCTGGTTGATACACAATGACACACTTGACACGGTACTAGTAGGCACAAGAGTAGATAATATTTATCAAGTATCATTTAAAAGTGCTACTAATGGTGTTGTTAAGTGTTTCGTGTCACGAGAAGAAGAGTTACAACTTTGGCATAGGAGGTTGACCCATGTAAACATGAAGAACATTCAAAAATTGGCCACGAAGGGACTTATTAAGACTTACCAAACATCAAATATGAAAAGAAAAATTTTGTGATGCATGTCAAATGGGTAAGCAAACAAAAGCGATTCATAAAGGTAAAAGCGCTGTAAGTACTTCTACCGCACTTGATTTACTGCATATGGACTTATTTGATTGTAGTACTATAATCTCATTAAATGGAAGTAGGTATTTGATGTGCGTAGGGTTTATATACGTATTTACGCGTTATTTGCACATCTTTCTGAGTTTATTGCTAAATCTTGTGTGCATTGCATCCCTTATTTATGCATTTAGGCACATATCTTGCATTTCCTAGTTCGGAGATCTGCTCGTATTTTTACATGTTTCAGGGTGGAAAATGGAGCAAAAGCGGGCAAAACGAAGTAACAATTGAAGACAAGGCATGATAGGGTCGTGCCTCATAGGCACGGCCGTGTCTACTCAGCCTCCTGGCCGTGCTTCAAAGGGCACGGGCGTGTGCACAAACAGAAGACCAACAAGCCTGGGTCGTACCTCACTGGCACGGCCGTGCCAAAATCCCCCATCAGCAGCAGAAGGGAGCCGTGTCTGTAACGACCCGGCCCAGCCCATTTGGCGGTCCATTCGGCGG
The DNA here is from genome assembly GCF_044706935.1 of Curcuma longa. Lineage (NCBI taxonomy): Eukaryota > Viridiplantae > Streptophyta > Magnoliopsida > Zingiberales > Zingiberaceae > Curcuma > Curcuma longa. The sequence continues at coordinate 4,329,267 of NC_133878.1, forward strand.
CCCATTTGGCGACCCTGGTGGTCGTCGACCGTCGACCGTCGGCCCGTCGACCGTGTCGTTACTCATCTGGACTTCCCACCCCTGGAAGTGGGTTTTTGCCTTCCCCAGGATTCGAACTCTAGACCTCCAGGCTAAGTACTAAAGTTTATGAATCCTGGTACCAAGTGTTCTCGAGAACACTTGGTACCAGGATTCATAAACTTTAGTACTTAGCCTGGAGGTCTAGAGTTCGAATCCTGGGGAAGGCAAAAACCCACTTCCAGGGGTGGGAAGTCCAGATGACGACACGGTCGACGGGCCGACGGTCGACGGTCTACGGTCGACGACCACCAGGGTCTTCTTGAGGCTCCAGGTCAAGTGAGGAAAAGAGAAAAAAACAAGCAAGGGAAAGGTTTTATAGAGCTTTAGGGAGGAGGGAATGGGAGTAGTGGGGATAACCACCTAGTAACTACTCCCTCCAAAACTCTTCCCTATGATTTCCTATTCCCTAACATTTAGCTAAATGGTTCTCTATCCTTTTCTCATTAAATCATGCTATCTCCTTTGGTTAATCTTGGCTTGCTTTGTGTTGGAGGTCCAAGGATCAATCCCTGGCACCTCCACATATATTATATTTTTTTTTCTTTTTATCCTTCTCTTTATTGCCAAGTCTTTAACCCATCATGAAATTTATTCAAGCATGATTAACCATTATTTTTATTTTTATTTTTTTAACCATCCCTTATAAGGGATAACCCTTAGTAAAACATTTAAACCATAGGGCCATTAGGGGAATTATCCTGATTCCTCTGTTAACTTGGACTCTAAGATGCAAAGTGCACATAACTTTTCTCGCAAGAGGAGGCTCTCTACCTCCTTTTGTTTGAGGCCTTTGTTAAGGCCTCGTATATTCCAAGCACCAATCTTCATGGGGCTAAAGCCCTTCTAGTGCTTATTCTGCTTCTCTTCTCTTGTTTCACTTGCTTATCATTTCCTTGAGTATTCATTTCTGTGCCTTCTGTTCCTTGCTGCATCTCTTGAACATTTTGCCCATTTGTAGTGCTAACAACTGATGGTTCAGTACCTAGAGTGGCTGCTCCTACCGGCCAATGTAGGGCTGCAAGGCCCACAATGATAGGTTTGCAGGTTACTGCTTGCTGTTGAGACTGTTCAGCCTCCTCTTCACTGCTAGGTATCTGGTCTAGGTCCATCCTGTCTGCAGCTTGACCAGTCTGTGGGACAACAGTAGCATTCTGTAACTGCCCAGTTCCCATTTCTGCTGTGTTCTGTGCCAAGTGGCCTTGTGCTGAGCTGCATTCTGTGCTTGCTGCTGCATTGTCCGAAATTCTCCCTTTACAACTCAGTTTACTCCTTGTTTGTACTCCTTTGACACTTCCTGAGGCCCTACCTTGCTGATGGGGAGTTCTTGCAGGCCTTATCTCACCTTCCTCCAGTTCAAAACTATCTGCAGTCACTTGGTTCTGATGTGGTGTGGTTTCTGTGAGGAGGTGACAGTAAGTTGCTGCTGCAGTTGCTTGTTCTTTCCTTTTTGCCCGTGCTCTAGTTTGAATCCTTCCGGAACTATTCTCCTTGTTGTGTGGATTATACCTTCCAGTAAGTTTGTCATCCACTTTCCTTTGTGCTTTGCCTTTAGGCCTCTTATGTTGTTTGATTTTGGAGGATGATAGAAGGTTCTGTATTTGATCTGCATAATCAGAGTCATATGTATACTCTGAGTTGTCACTGATTGAGGTGTCATACTGTTCAGAGTCTGTAAGCAATAAGTCTGTAGTAGGTGCAGTTTGAGGTGGCCTGGTTGTGCCATTTGTGCCATGTTGTTGCTGCAGATCCCCCATGCTTGCTCTGGTATTGCTATGATGAGTTATCAATTCTGTAGTCTGGATCTTCTCCTGCAATTGAGTGTCTATATGCTTCTCTTCTAAGATGCCAATTGTTTCTGATTTTCCTGTCATATCTGTCAGTGCAGTATGCTGCTTCTCTACATGCTTAGTCCCAGTATCCGTGCCATTTCTACCTGTGCAGAGGTAAGTATTGTGCTGTTGCAGTTCTTCCACATTGTCTTGTGTCTTTTGTGCCAGCTGTATCATGTTTAGTCCTTGATTCTGTATCTGCCGAAAGTTCTTTGTTGCAGGGGTTTCAGGGGTCTGTTCTGATTGCCTTTGGTTGAGATCATTTTGCTGATTGAAGTGGTTTGATGTGCTGTCCCCAATGGCTATTTGAAGTCCCTTAGCATCATTTGTTTTCAATTGTTTATGAGGTGGTGTGAGTGCCCTTAATTCCTTCATAACTACTGCCATTTCAGTTCCATCAGAAGCCACTGTTACTCCCAGGTCTGTACCACTGATTTGTTTAGTTAAACTGTTAGTTTTACTGTGTGCAGTGTTGGAACATGAGTCCTGCCTGGGACTGCTAGTGTTACACCTGATTGTAGCTGTAGAGTTGTGCTGGGATGTCTGATTCTGCAGATTATTCCTCAAGTCTTTGCTGGCTGCATGAACCCCAGGAATGAGTTGGGTATCCTCCTGCCCTGCAGGTGCTACATGATTTCCACTTAGATCCTGATCTTGATCTGGATTTTTATGTTGCATTCCACCTTGTAGAGCAAGATTTGTAGTTTTATGTTGCATTCCTCCTTGTAGAGTATTGATCCCTTGTGCCAAAACTTCTCCATTTGATGCCTCCATTTGTTTCTGCAAGTTAGCAAAGGGAACTGATGTTTGAATTGCCGGAGCCATTGCACTGTGTGCAGAACCAGATTGCCTTTTGAGCAGGATGGGAGGGGATCTGTCAGCTGGGTTCTGGAAAACCTTTACAGGACTGTTAATTGCATGCATAGCTGAATTAGTTGGTGATGTCAGTTTGGCAGAAACAGCAGTTAGTCCTTCCTTACAAGACAGTATTTCAGGCTGCAGTGCAGTGCACTGTTCGGTGCCAGGAATGTGCCTGTTTCTTGTGGCAGCTTTGCTAGAGTTTGGTGACTTGAGATGGCTCCTTTGATTGTTGCCTTCCATTTCTTTATTTTGAACCCTTGGTATGCACTCTAGTGCTTTGTCTGCTTGATGTGAATCCTTGCCTTTGCTAATTCCCTGTTTGTTACAGCTAATCTGTGGGTTCTCCATTATCCCAGTTATAGCAGTATCTTCATTTGAGGTTTTCCTGCTTTGTTCTCTGATTGTACTTTCCACCAATCTTATACCACAGTGAATATGAGTAGTTGCAGCCTTCTCAGATGTGAGGTCATGAATTGGTTCCTTACCCTTTGGCCCTAAAAATCTGCTATCAGTGCGTGCAGACTGAATCAGTTCAGTTTGTGCCACAGATTGTTGTGAATTCTGTCGATCAGTCTGAAGGCTTCCGAATGTGACTCTCTTCCTATTTGCCTTGCCATCACCTTTTTCTGTGAGTTGCAGCATCATGGTTTCCTCACCTCTCAGTGTGCCAGTCCCCGTGCCATTTGCCTTATCAGAGCCTGTAACTGCAGTAGTTGCCCGTATAGCAGATTCAGCATCAGTGTTCAGGTTCACTGCCCTCTCCATTTGAGGTTGTACTGCCCGAGTCTTCCTCATCAGCGTAAGGGATTTCTCTTGCAGAGGGCGCTTGCCAGCATCATTCGAAGTGCCCTGCTGTGGAGGTCCTGTAGTCTGTTTATCTGAAACTGATTTTGGACAGGTTTGCGAGTAGTGGCCCAGTTGACGACAGCTAGTGCAAAGTTTCAGTGCTGCCTCGAAACGGAGTCGGAGGGTGACTGTCCGGCCATCAGGGAGAGTCACAGGAAGAGTCGCCGGCAGTACATTAGTAATATCGACCTCAACCAAAACACGCGCAAAATTGATCCGCTCACGTTCCTTAGTGAATCTATCAGTGTACAGAGGTGTTCCCACCGCAGAAGCAACCTTGCTGAGCCCCGTTGTTGACCAGCAATCAATCGGTAATCCGTAGACCTGCATCCACAGAGGTAGCTGGTTATGGAGAGCTGAATCAAACGTAAAACAAGTCGGCATGGTTTTCAGGTACAAAGGACAGCCAAAACTGATATATGGGCCACCCTTTAAGACTGTGTCACAACTCTCTTTGTCCGGGAATTTAAAAACAATCCAAGCGGAGTCATGCGTAAGCATTTTGTGTGGCTGCCCCCAACGCCTTGTGAGTGCGGTAACAGCTTTCCACCCTGGGAATCGCCCAAGAAATCTCCCTATCAAGCAAAAACCAACTTTATCCTCCAACATTTCCTTGTCTTCTACTGTTAACGTGGTGGTGTCCCCTGTCGGCTGCATAAAACTCAATTTGGTATCATCAGCATAGACACGATTCTGTTTGAACAAAGAGGACCATCTGGTCTGCGATTTATTTGCCGTAGGCCGCCGCGCCTCTTGCGGCGCACTGCCTACAAGTTCAGAAATTTCAAGCGCCTGTGCCGGCCCAGCCGCCTCCGATGAATTAGCACCTTGTATGTGGTTTCGTACATTCCCCTGTGCGGCTCCTTCTTCACCTGTTGACAATGTGCCTCGTTGCGCTGCCTCACGTCTCATGGTTGCATGCCGCGCCGCCTCTCCTGTGTCCGAGGGGAGGCCAATACCATAAGGTAATTTTGTCCAGTGTCTTCCCCGGCCCCCTCTCGCCGGAGCAGCGCGCATCATGTAGGACGTTGAGGACGAAGAACAATGTTAAACCCTTGTCGCCATCCAGCCGATGAAACCAAACTGCGATGACTTCTCGTTTGAATCACGGCCGTCGATTTAGCAGCCAGTGTGAGGAGAGTCAACAACCTTCCGACGTGGCAATGCAGTCAGACGAAAATATTCCAGTCAACCTCCTCCTTTGCCTTGCAACATGTCTTAGCGGATCACAGTGGTGAAATGCGGGTCCTCACTAATTATTCGGAGCGGATCCCAAATTTGAAAAGCTGGATTTTGATGTTGATGAACTATGTGCAGAGAAATTCAAATCTCAAACTTCCTCGGGATATGGTGTCTGACGTGGTTCGTTCCTTTTCCCTGATTCGTCACCATCAGCAGCTGTGGTCCCACCCCAAACGGGACGATTCCAGTCAGCCTCCTCAGGGATGTTACTGTGGATCGTCTTCCTCTCCGGTGTTCAGAGTATCCCGTCGGCGACGCCACAAACCAGAAGCCACCGTCGTCCGTCTATCGATCACAGGCTCCGCCCTGATCACCACCCCTCGGTGAAACACCGCCGGAGCCTCTCCTTGAAACCCCTTCAACTTATTTGAAAACTGATTTCGCCGCGTTCCCAACTTCCTTATAGTTAGTCAATGTCTGTCACCTGGATCTCACGCCAGTAGTACCTCGCTTCGCAGTAGGCTGAGCAGCACACAGTCCGACGATAGCTGCAAATAGCCCTCTTCCGTTTGCACAGCGGCAGCGGCAGGTAAAAAACCCCCGTGGGCGCCTCGTCTGCTTGAGTAAGGCCGTCTCTTGCACCGTGGGAGACTGCTACCCTTGGCAAGCAGGGCGAAGACGCACTTCTCGCAGTTCCAACCTGGTGTATGCCGGCAGGTTTAGCAGGCCAGAAGCTGCCCGTGCTCTCTGTTCCGTTGCTCTGCACAAACACTCCAAACCTCACCGTGCTCACTCCCTCACCTCCGGCGTCGCTCACTCTAGAGAAGGCAGAGCCTCTCTCTCTACACTTTGGTCTTTCTTTTAAAAAGGGAAGCATAACCGATTAGATTGTTTTATTTATAATTGATTTTTATGATAATTAATAAATGTATCGAATTTATTTATGCCAATTTGTCAATATTAGTTATAATTATTTTACAATTATACTTCTTATTTGTAATCACAATTATATGTCTTCTGAATGAACAATGCTTGCAATTTTTTTTTACTTATTTTGAATTTAAGAATTTACTATAAAATATTTATAAATTCATCTATACTAATTATTAGTTAATTAATTATTTGATACAAAGAATTATCATTTATATAGAAAATCTAAAAAAGAAAAGAAAAAGGAAATTATATTTTATGTATATATCGTTTGTCTCTAAATTTGTAAGCGTGTTCATTTCATTTGTTAATTATCAGGAATATAATTTTTTAATTTTTTGACGAAATGAAAATAAAATTCATGTGAAATCAATCACAATATCTTTATTTGTTTCATGACTACTTAACTATAAATAAATTCTCATGAATATTTACTCTTTAAAAAAAATTGAAGTTCACTTACAAGTTTTAAAAAATATATATTTAAAAATTGTTATGACGTATTAGGTATTGATGTAAATTAAATTTGTTTAATTAAAGTTATCAGATGAAAAACTACTAATTTTTAAGAGATATAGTTAACCAAACACGGATTTAACGACTGAATTTGTATCGGTCCTTAATTTTGTAATTGATATTGTGTTTTTGAGATGTTATAGTCGGATCCTGTCGATATATTATAGTTGGATCTACATACGAACTCTTGCATATTTAACATTATACATCTCAATTTTTATAAAGACGTAGCGATTCTTACCAAGATACCCTGTAACCTATTCCTTTCAATAAATAATCTAGCATTAACATAATAATTTGATGGATCTATTAATTAAATATTTATCTATAAATCCACGTTGATTGGCAATATAACGTGTAATCCTCATTTTTTTTTTTTATTCAAATTTGGGATTGATATTGGTGGGGCTAGATAGACCAATTCTAAATCTGACAAAAAAATATAACCCTAAAAATTTAGGAAACCAATTCACAATAATAAAAAATAATCAAGTTTTAAATAATTTAAAAATCATATTAATCTTGTTTGCTTATAGATATGTTTGTATTATTATAAATTATTATTATTATTATTATTATTGGGTTCATCCGTCTACCTCCATGGATGTAAAATGGCAACTCAGTCTAACAATTAATGTTCTTGGATCCACTACTCATTTAAGAGAAAATCCTCGTAAATTCACTATAGCTGAGTTTCGAATTTCATAGATACTTGATCTGTTGTTGGGAGATTTAGCCATCTCACCATTGTCTCAGGAACTACATTATCTTATTATTGAATGAATGGTACATGAGAAAACTTTCTATCAATTAAGTAATATTGAAGATACCTATGTTTTAAATAGGGATGATGTTGCTAAATCTTCATTGTGTTAAGTCATCTGTCTATGTTTTTACTATGCAAGAATAACGAATAAATCATAAATATTATGATAACAATTTATGAGGTATCTACATTTTTCTTAAGCAAGATTATTTAACAAATAAATCATTAAAAATATCAGATATATATAACAAATATAAAAATATATCAGAAGCAATTATAACTTAATTCTTTTCATAATTTCGTATCTTCTCATTATATATATATATATATAGTTTATATTATTTTATATAATTTTTTTATTGATTAATAAGTAACAAAATTTATTTAGTAATATGCCCCATGCAAGCATTTAATTTTATTTTTAACAAAAAATATGTTTAATTTTAAAAGCGAGCTTTTCACCTATTTCAAAATTTCTAAATGAAAATATAATAAATAAATATATGAATGAAATAAATTGTTCATATATGAGTTTTTTAAGTATAGTTACAGACTTTACAACCGATTTATCTATTCATTAAATACATATAAATTTTATTTGTTAATATTCATGTTCACATATAAATTTTTCTGTGATACATGTATCGATTTAATTAGTTGTGTATAAAAATAAAAAGTACATTAAGAATGATAAAAAAACATATTAATACTAAAAAGTTCTAGTAATAATAATGTAAAAACTGTTAATAATGGAATTAATTTTATCTGCCCCTAGGTGATAATTTTTAATTACTAATTTATGTTAAAGTGTTATTACTAAATGATATAATAATGATAAAGTTCATTTACCATACATAAAATCTCATCTTTTTTAATGTCAATATTAATTTTAATTATTTTTGATAGATTTAGTTAATTAAATTTTATTATTAGTTAATTAATTGTGATCGACCTTGTCATTTAGAGTGAGTTCATTACTTAGAAAATCTAAAAAGAAAAAATAATAAAATTTTATTTTATGTATACATATCATTTGTCTCTAAACTTGTAATTGTGCTCATTTCATTTGTTATGGGGAATATGATTTCCAATTCTTTTGATGAATGAAAATAAGATCCATAAATGTGAAATCAATCGCAATCTCATTAATTTCTATATATATATAGTAAAAATTAAAAAGACATCTTAATTATTATTTTATTCAAAAGGATGTCCTTTTAAAAAATCTAATTTTTTTTGCAAATTAAATTATTTTTAGTTCAATTGGTAAAAAAAACATATATATAAAATATTTTTATACAAAAATTTATTTACTAATTTATCAAAATTATTTTAGCATGATCAAAATCATCTTGAAACAGTAGCAATCATTTAATAAAGTTGAACCAATTTTAATTAAATTGTTAAATATTTTTTTTATAAAAAATATTCTATATATAATATTTTTATCAATTAAATTAATATCAAAAAAATATCTTTTGGCTATTCTAATAATCATGAGGAGGGGCCTAGTTTGTTGAATCAAGATCTAGATATATGATTCAGAAGCACTAAATCGCTCCTTAATTAATATAAAATTATTTTTTACTATGAAATCAAAATAAGATCGGTAGAATAGATAGAATCAAAATAAAATCGATACAATATAACGACGTCCCTTTAGAGCCGATGGACAGCAAGAAAAGCAACTATTTCAACTTACGCTACGCCAGCTTAGGCAGCTTCTTGGAATTGACTCTTTTCCCGTCCCAGTGGCTTCTGTTTGGGATGAATTTACCGTGCCTTACGCGTACTTTCTCTCCCTGCTGCGTACTTCTTGTTAGGAATTGAAAGTAGTGTTCGTTCCTATCCAAAGAGTCGAGCTACCGAGCTCTTCTAAGTCTTCTTCCTATCCCGCTACTGAGCCAGGGTAAACTTTCCTTCTTCAACCCTCTGTAAATTCCCTGCAGCAGTTTGGGATGAGAAAAGTCTCTCTTGTTGTCGCTCGAGCCCTCCTTGACTGTCGTCCCTAGATGATGAATGAGTACCTACCGACTCCCGTAAAGAGGGTGTAAGTTCTGGCGTAGCACCTTCAGTTTGATTCTTTACGTTTTATCCTGTTGCAGCAGCCCTTGCCCTTCCAAGTTCAGGAGATGTATTGAAGGCCCATGTTAGCTCAGCTGCCGGGAATTGGAATGAAAATAAGTCAGAGTGCGGGCCTAAAATGAATATAAATAAATTTAGGTACTTCTTAAATTAAAAAGCAGGTTGCCTGTAGAGTCTCCCCTTCCGAGTGTTCCCTTAATCAAGAGTTCGATCGGTACCTCTTAAGTTTGAGGTCAAAATATCATTCCAAAGCTAGGGACCGTTAACGCTTTTGCCCTTCTCCAAGAGTGAATAAGAAAGGCACCCCAGACCATAGGGATAGGAACGAAGAGACTTATTTTCTTATGAGACTACTTCTCGGACTTCACCAACGGGAGTGAATAGTTCAAGTTAAAAAGACAGAGATGAAGGTCTTTCGTAGTTTCGAATGCCCGAAGCGAACCCCACTACTAGAGAATCCCGTGCAATCTCACCTCAGAGTTCATTCCTTATTGTACGCGTGAGGAAACCAAAGAAAGGAACGAATCTTCCTTATTATAAGTTGCTCGAGGATATAAAATAGCTCGAGCGACTTCTCAAGGATTGGATTGTGGTTCTAGCAATGAGATATGGTAATTGCTGACCCGGTAATAAACATAGGGTAGGTGGTGCCAGTGATCGCTCAGAAGGACAGATGTGAGGTACCAAAGGTCAACTCCCTTTCTATTAGTCCAATGTCTGTGATCAAGTAATGCCAGGTCGAGTTGCCTTGGTCTGCCCTGTGCTAGCTGAGGCTGGAAGCTAGTCAAGGCATTTATCCGCCAGTGAAGTAGATCTCGAACAACCAATACCGAAGGACTGAAGAAAAACCTCTCTTCGGAAGATAAAGAAAGGTACTCATATTTATCATAGATGGAGAGCGCTGGTTGATGGTGAAGAAGATGCTCAGGCTTGAATGCAATGCATGCACACAAACAAGATAAGGGATGAGCGTCTCACGATCTGACAGTAAGTAATAATATGTATATATATAGAGAGATAGATATTAGATCCAGCCTTTCGAGAACGATATGCCATATAGCTATTTTCATAGCCGGTAGTTTCCGTTGATGGTTATGTTCATCGGTCGGATCAGATCCTTCTTTGAAAGGATCGGCCAGCAGACCTCCCCTCTATCCCTTGTCATATAAACTCTCTTTAAAAGATGGAATGTGATTCGCTGCTCTAATTCTGAATAATCTGACTTTAAGTGAGAGACTTATTCACAACATAGCACTTTCAAAAGACGAAAGACCAACATGAAGATTTAGTGAGACAGTCAAAGAGGGCCGAGTGAGCCTTACTATAATATAACTCGATGTGCGATAGAGTGAGAGGAAAGAAGAGCAGCAGCCGCCTCGAACGAAGTTAATGAACGATCATGAATCTCTTTCGGAAGGAAGGGCAGCTGCAGCAGTTTAGGAGGAGTCTGAGGGTGAGTGTGAAGTCGGGACTCTCCCGAAAAGTAGAAATATATAGTAAGGGCCTCTCACCTTCTTTCCCTCTCATAATAATGAGAAGTAGAGCTAGAAAGCGGCGGAATTTATATTTCTTTTAGGGCCCTCAACAGACAGCATTTCCAGCACATCTCTCAGAAGGCTAGTCGAGCACAAGAGGAGTTGGAGGCTGCTCAGAGCATGATCTTGGATCAGGACTCGAACAGGTTAGACGCCAGGGCCGCTGAGGCGGATAGGCAGTTCCAAAGCAAAGTGTGCCTACGCAGCACCAAGTTCTTCCATGACCTGGTTAAGCGCAAGAGTAAGCGAAATACCATAGTTGCGGTTGCCAAGGCATCAGGGGAGTAGACCACCGGAGGAGGTAGCGGCTGAGTTTGTCCATCATTATGAAAGACTTCTAGGGACGGCCATGCACCGGATTGAGACTGGAGGAGAGTAGCTGTGGGCCTGTGCTTAGCTAGGAAGAGAGGAGGAGTCTGATGCAGCGCAGAGGAAGCATTATTTTACATTTGGAACGCGCCTGGTCCAGATGGATATGGAGCGAAGTTCTATAAGGCAACCTGGGACAGGGTGGGAGCAGGAGGCAGTTATTGAGTTCTTCACTACTGGCAGGCTACTCAGGCAGTGGAACCACACACTCATTGTCTTCGTTCCCAAGCATGCTCATGCCCCAGCAGTTAGAGACTATAGGCCCATCTCCTCTTGCACAGTCACTTATAAGGTAATCTCCAAGATTATGGCAAGCAGGATGGCGACATGGCAGCATCCTAGATCCAGCTCCCTTTTTCTGGTCGATTGCAGATAACATTCACCTAGCGCCGGAGTTGCTGAGGAAGTACGCCAGAAAGCGAGTATCCCGGAACCCTAAAGCTTTTGAAAGAGTTGACTGGGGCTTACTGAGGACTGCATTGCATGGGTTTGGATTTCCCATGCGCGGATCTGCTTCACTCCCACCTCATTTTCTGTTGCGGTCAATGGCGGGATGTATGGCTTCTTCCGCGGAGCCAGGGGTCTGAGGCGGGGGGACCCATTATCACCACTGCTATTTGCTATCTGCCTTGAGGTATTCTCCAGACTACTCCGTGAGGCGACTAGAGAGCCAGGATTTCGTCTCCACCCGATGTGTGCTGCAGCTGGAGTCAGTCACCTGGCAAACGCTGATGATCTGCTGGTCTTTGGGCGAGGAGATGAGTCTGCACACATATCAGACTCTTGACAGCGGGGACTCTGCGGGGCTTCTGGCGAACCTTAATAAGTAATGTATTTAGATGGCAGGAGTGGATGGACGCACGAGGGAGCGACTGCTGGAGATCTCTGGATTTCAGTTGGGGTCTTTCCCCTTCCGCTATCTTGGTATTCCCTTGGCTGCGGAGAGATTGCGCACAGCTGACTACAGTGCATTGATTGAGGCAGTGGTCGGTCGGCTCACCTCTTGGCCGAGAAGGACCCTATCTGATGCTGGCAAGCTGGAGCTTGTTCGGACGCTGGGCATTGAGTGCTTTTGGCTCTCTATCTTTCCAGTTCCCAGTGGTCTGATAGACAGACTCCATCTGCCGAGCTTTTGTATGGACGACGAAGCACCCTCCCATCTCATGGGCAGCCATGTGCCTCCCAAAGGAAGAGGGCTGATATGGTCTGCTAGACCGTAACTCAGCACTTTTGACCAGAGTGCTTTGGTCTATCCAGCAAAAGAAGGACAGGCTATGGGTACGGTGGATCCATCACTCGGGCCGATCCAACCTTTGGGAGTGGGAGGTGAAAAGGCTTCGGACTCCCCGCTTGTCAAGCGGCTGCTGCAGGTTCGGGACCCTATCCTTGATCTGGGCCTTGCACTTGCCTCTTGGCTAGCTATTGCTGTGATGGGCTTTATGATTGGATGAGATGCTGCCTGGTTGATCCTGCCAGTAGTAAGATGCTTGTCTCAAAGATGAAGCCATGCATGTGTAAGTATGAATTCATTCAGATTGTGAAACTGCGAATGGCTCATTAAATCAGTTATAGTTTCTTTGATGGTATGTCCCTACTCGGATAACCGTAGTCATTCTCGAGCTAATAAGTGCAACAAAGCGGAGGGATGCATTTATTAGATAAAAGGTTGATGCGGGCTTTGCCCCATGGTAACTCGACGGATCGCACCGGCCCTCGTGCTGTCGATGCATCATTCTTCTGCCCTATCCACTTGCGATGGTAGGATAGTTGCCTACCATGGTGGTGACGGGTAAGGGAGAATTAGGGTTCGATTCCGGAGAGGGAGCCGGGCAAGGAAGGCTGCGGGCGCGCAAATTAGCCAATCCAGAATCGGGGACAATAAATCGGTCTCTTCGAGTGGAATGAGTACAATCGAAACCCCTTAACGAGGATCCATTGGAGGGCAAGTCTGGTGCCAGCAGCCGCGGTCATTCCAGCTCAAAGTTATTGCAGTTAAAAAGCTCTTGGACCTTGGGTTGAGTCGATCGGTCCGCGTGTGCATCGGTCGTCTCGTCCCTTCTGCCAATGATGCGTGCCTGGCCGCACGTCAGAAAGACAGATAAAGAGAGAAATTAAAGTATGGAGCGAGTTAGCTGTCCTAGTCTCAACCGGGATCGGCGGATCTTGCTCTTAGGACTCAGCCGGACAAATCCGGAAGTGCACGAGTGGAGCCTGCGGCTTCATTTGACTCAAGACGGGGAAAGGGTCCAGACATAGCAAGGATTGAGAGACTGATAGCTCTTTCTGATTTTCGATAACTGAGTTAAATATATTAAGAACTCACAAGAGGTATACAATCTAAAGACATGTGTATGGATCTTTATGAACATCCTATCAATCTTCGGTACATCCCCATCAAAATCACATCGGTTCCTGGATTGCCAAAGAAAAGAGTTCATACATGACGTAGCCAATGTCCTAATCTTTGTCACATATCCTGCACCCCGACTCTTCGCATCCGTCTCACTGTGCTCATCTCCTGGCAAATGCCCAGCCAATCACGCACTCTGCTCCATAGGGTCCTGCTGATCAAGCATCTGAAATCAATCCAAGAAACCCCACACAAACACTAAAACAACAACAAGAACAAAGACGTAATAAAGACAAGAAATACATAAATAGCACGTCTGAAAGACTCCTGACCCTAAAGCAGTAAAAGAGCGCTGTAGTGCGATAGAGTATGATGTGTAGAAAGATAGATAGCCTGGGTAAATTGCGTGTATTATAGAAAGCCTTTTTATTCTTCGGCGAAAATTCTTACTTTATATAGGGGGGGTGTCGGGTAGGCCTTCGGCGTCTTCGGCTTGGCTCTGCTATTATGCATTTCTATATAATAGAAAGCATTATTCTTCTTCGGCGTCTTCGGCCAATAATACATAACAACGTATTCTGCTATTTCGGATTGGCGAAAGGAAAGGAAAGGAAAGTAGGCTATGAGGCATATTTAGATAGCTTTTTTCTGCTATGAGGCATATTTAGATAGCTTTTTCTGGGTAAATAGCGTATTATGGACTGCGCAGATGTAAATCAACGATTCCTGCGGATAATATACCCGCGTATAAGAAAACTGTGGGTCCGGACCTGCAGATGTAAGTAGGCTAATCGTGCAGATAATAATGTGTATTGAGTTAGTCAATAGCAGAAGTGAATAGCGTACGGAGAGTACTTTACGTCTGTAGGGGCCCCGTCACCTACCTTATTCCTTAGCACCCATAGATAGTCTGATCAAGCAAAGAAGTAGAAGTACAATAGCAGATGTTAGGGCCTACTACAAAGAAGTAGAATAGGAGATATACTCCATATGTAAGTCGACGAAAATGACTTCTATATTGGCGGATACAAAAGTCGACGAAAATGACTTTATATTGGCGGATAATAATACTGCATCTGTAAGTCGACGTACTATAAGTTAAACGGACGACGAAAATGACTTTATATAGGCGGATAAAATACCGTAGATTAGCTTCTCTTTGGTGTCTGCAAAGAAGTAGAATAGCAGATGTTAGGGCTTAAGCCTACGTGGGTAGATCTTTGAAGTAGAATAGCATTGAAGAATTACGGTATTGCGGGTAGATCTTTGAAGTAGAATAGCATTGAAGCCGTATAACGCGCACCGTTCAGCGTAATTTAGTGGCATCTAGATTACTTAGATTAGTACCACTACCCCCTAGACTTCGAAGCCTTATGCAATCCATATGGATGCGACATTCCAGTCTAGTATACTATTTATGCGTGCTATAACTACAAAACAAAGACTCAGGAGGATATAAAAGAAGGGCATCTCGGCCTCACCCTTTAGTAGTGCACATCTATAGGCCCTGTATATATATTGGGTCTCTACATTTCGGCTTGATCGGCGTCAATTAGTGGCTGTGGTCACTAACCGCTCACCTAGCTCCCTAAAAGAAATCTAAATTCGCTTCTATAATATATACAATTGAGGAACTTATATTATAGTAAGGCGGCCCTGTATATATATTGGGTCTCTACATTTCTTTATATACTTTATATAGTAGTAGGTTATTTTCCTCTAAAGATGTGCACAATCTGTGTATGCATTTATTTGGTATGCATTTCTGCAATAAGTCGACGTAGAATATGAGGAAAAAATCTTTTAAAATCTTTACCTACTCTCACACCACTTCCCACATATGTACTATGATCTCTCGTGCCCGGTGAAGAATGCTCACAACAGGGTTACCTTCTACCCGAAACTCATCCTCAAATAGAGACTTGTTTCGCCAATTCCAGATCATCCAACTCGCTAGCCCGAACTGGCCACTGAAATTCTTCAAACAAGCCAAAGCTACTTCTTAAGTTAGCAAGAGTCCAGTCATGAAAGGTCCATGTCCATTGATAAGAAAGTCAAATAATCTTTTTGATTAACTAGCTGCAGATATATGAAAAAGAAAGCACTTTTTACAAGTCTATAATTGCATGTAAGGAAGATTTAACTACACCGTGAGCAAAGAGTCACTTAGTTCCCCAAGAATGCTTTCATAGCCCCTGTCCCTCCGTACTTCCCCTTCACTAGGTAAGATTGTGTCGCTTACCCAGGCGCCTCGGCCAACCACCAATCCCCCCGCTATCTTTCAGCCTCTCCAGTTCGCTTCTGGCCTATTTCTCCGCTCGCTGGCGAAAGAAAGAGCGACTGCTCTAGTACCGGAAGCCAACCGACTGACTTGCAGCTGCCAAAGGAGATAAATAGCCCCAAAGGCGTAGACTAACTGTATATAATATAAGATAAGTACCTCTGCTATGCAGAGCAGATAAATAGCCTTTGGGGCTATTTACGACTAAGCCTGACTTTCTTCTCTTTGACGCTCGATGGGAAGTCAGCATCTAGGTTACTACACTGAAAGCCTAATAGTAGGATAGATAGCCTAATTCATATCCTTTTTCTAACGTCCTACCTCCAGGCGCATAGGAGCTTGTTTTCCAACCGCGGAACAATATCTTACACTTATATTCCACCATAGTGCTAGATTAACTAGGCCTTCCCTCCACTTCTAGCACTTAACGGATTCCATCGTAGTGGATAGAAGTCTTTCGACTAAGGGCAGAGATAATATTAAGGTGTGGCAAAGATTAGGCATTGGTTCCGAGGACGGTAGCTACTGAGAATGCCCTAAAATATATAAATTCCGAGTGAGAACGACGGGAAGACTTTCTACGAGATTTCCACGATCAATATCGACTTCCAAGATAAAAGATAAGGTCCGAGTGAGAACGACGGGGCGAAAGGCTCAAGACGATGTCCTCAGTTACTTACTTTAATCTTTTCCGGTAGTAGGCAACTCAAAAGAGAGAGTTGAGGGGAGCAAAGGTGAAGAAAGAGTGAATTCCATGGTTTCAGTTCTTTATAATAAGTACTCGTTCGCAACGCCTTTCCGCTCGTGCCTTCTTTTTTGTGTCCTAGCTTTGATCCGTAGGAGCTGGGGCAGGGGCAGAGGTTTCCGTTGCTTGCTTTGTGCGTACGATTCTTTTCTTAATTCTTTCCGTAGCTTCAGGTGAGGAGTGGAGAATCCTACACTTCAACTTCTAGGCAAATAATCTTTCTCCCATACAACTGCCGGAGGAGAAGAAGAGCGAGAGAACTGCCCTCGTCTCACGTGAATATCTCTTCCTCAGGTTCAATAGGTTGTCTCAGGCATGCTTAACGTTATCGCGGGTAATGTAATGTACACCCTCTCCTCCTGTATTGTTGTTAAATAATCCCGTCAAGGTCTTAAGGAAAAAGGAATGAAAACCACTGCACTGATAAAGCACTTTCATGGATCTTGATTCATTATCTTTATCAAACAGAGGAAAGGAAGAGCTTACTATAATATCAGGGCCAATTAGCCCGATTTTCTATTCCAACTGCCCTAAAATATATAAATTCCGATCTAAAGGAGCGAATGATAATGACGCCCCGGAATATATGCTTGATCACCGGCCGGAATGAATTGAGTAGATTGAGGATAGTATCCAACCATAAAAAAGTTCGCCAGGGCCCTCTGGAAAGACTCCACCTGGCTCTTTTAAGAAAGCTCTATAATATAATATAATATAATATCCGGCTTCTTTCTCTATTCCCGCAGGCCTGTGCTATTGATAAAGGTTCCATATTTGCTGGAAAAGGAAATCTTCGGCTTCAGTTTAACAGCGTCGTCCCTCTCCCTGGCAGGTCGAGACGTCGTTGTCACTCGTCCCTCAAGCAACAGTCTAACATGGAAAGAGTGAATGGGGCGAGTGATAACGACGCGGTAGTTTCGTATTCACGACGGAGGTATGCAATGCCTAAAAGATATTCGACTACGGTTAAAGCACCGAACTCAGACAACTTATAATTCCCGGCAGCTGAGCTAACTCGGGTGGGATTCACAAAGAGGGATTGAGTCACTCGTACGCTGCCCTTGCCCGTGTTTTTGTATTCCGAGTTCGGGACTCAGACGCACAAGTTGGCTAACTCACTTGCCCAACCCGCCCTGCCTTCCATGCAAATAACAGAATGGCTTCTCGTGAAGAGAAAGAGTATGGTACATAAAAATGACATATAGTTGCTTGTGCCCGTTCTTCAGCTGACCTAACCTGTAGACTTCAAGGAGAGGAGAGAATCTTACGAGCTACAGAGACAGAGTTAACACGTTTATGCACAGCGAAGGTTTGGTTTCCTTGCTTACCGACCGAGGCACTTCTCTGTTCTGTGCCGGTAGAGTCCGTATAAGTTGCTGCTGCACTCAGTGTTACTTAATTCTCTTGTCTTCGTGCCTTTGATCGGAGCTACACTCAAAGTCTGTAGGCAGCTTATCCTCTCTTTTCATTTCACGCGCTCGTACCTCTTCTCTTTCTTCCATTACCGCTCCGTGGGAAGTACTCCACCTTTGGGAGCGGTAGAGGAAGCTGTGGGATAAGGAGAGAGTTCCTCCCGAGTCAGAGAGAGCATTAGATAGCACAATCTCGCACCAGTCCTCAGACTCGGACTACCTTTGAGTCCCTCGCACATTGAGGAACTGAGTTCCCCCTCTCTCTCGAGTCAATTCTATTCTGTTGAGCTGAGTATCGCACATTCCTGCACTTCGTGCCATTATCGGCTCTTCGTGCCTTTTTTCTCTCGAGTCAATTCTGTTGAGCGAGGGCTCATTCCTCTTTCTCTTAGCTGCATTGCCAAAAGATTCTTACTAGTTAGTCTAATTAGGTCTTTGCTTAAGATAGTGGTTTTGCATGAGGAGTGGACTAACTGGAAAGGAATTATCGGAGGGGAGCGTAAGGGCAAGGTTCGGAACTCCCGGACTCTTGATTAAGGTCGGGATCCCTTTCGGTCTAAGGCGGAGCACCTTCAGATCTTGATAGGCATTGAGGTCGGGACAGGATACTCACTATCCCCTCTTTCACTTCTGCTATCTGATCTTCATTCCTGGCTGCAAATTGACACTCGTACGAGTCCGTATTGAATTTACCAGACGGAAGAGTCAGCCAGCAACCCCGGGCAATAAACTCTAGAAGTGCCTGTCCAGACTGAGTCAACCCCTAAGAGTTAATGGAAGGAGTCTAAATGGAATAAGTAAGTAGAACTTAAGTTCTATTATAGTTGGAGTATAAATGGCCCCTGCTGCTATAAGAAATGAATTAGCATCCCGCCTCAGCTCTCGATCCGTGTAGATGCCCATCGCTCGATACACATGAGTCTGTACCCGTCGAATGATGGCCTCCTCATCTGCTCGTCTCCCCTCATGCATGCTACGGTTGCGGGCCCCTCATATGTGATGCACTAAGGCCCCAAGTGCTATGTGTCTCGCTCTAGATGCAGTAGATAACCGCCGATACTGTCGCTGGAATGTCCGCAATGTACTCCTGTAGGTGGTCATCTCCGGCCGCATATGCAGCCATCCACGAATCTGTCCCCATAGCCGGCATGTAGTGTCGCATCTGAAAAAGACATGCTCCAGCGTCTCCTCCTCTCGTCCACAAAAGGTGCATCTCCGATCCGGCAAGTAGTCCTGTGGGGCCCGCACCGGTAGCCTCCCTCGCGCAAGCAACCACAGCGTGAAGGCGTGGCTCGGCTGGATGGAACTGTGCCAAACTGTCCTCGTCCATGATGGCCTCGGTCTGACACCTCTGAAGTAGTCATACGCCCGCCGTACACTCCCCCGGCGCTCCTGAAACCAAGAGGATAGGAGATGTGCTGCCCCTGTCGGGCTCCCTGCCGTGCTCAGGACCCTATCTTTGATATAGAGCAGCTGCTTCAGGAGTGGGGAATCACCATGACAAGCAATCCACTCCCAAAGCCCGACTCTCTGTAAGTATCGGTGATGGATCCATCTAATCCATAATGTGTCCTGTCTATCCTGAATACGCCACAGAACCTTGGCCAATAAGGCAAGGTTCCAAGCCCGCAAATCCCTCAGACCAAGACCACCCTCTGCCCTCGGCCGGCAGAGCTCTGACCACGCAATGAGCGATCGCTGAGTAGTCCACATAAAAGATCTGCAAATCCCATGTATACGATCTATGACTCCACCGGGGATGGGCAGGATGGACATCCAGTAGCACTCCACTCCCTGCAGAACTGATGCAATCAACTGTGCTTTGCCGGCATATGATAGCGTAGCCTTGGGCGATGACGTGACCCGCCTCCTCAGGGTATCAAGCAAGGATGTGTAATCTGAAATCCTGAGCTTCTGCGAAGCAATGGGGATCCCGAGATATCTGAACGGCATCTCCCCCTGCTGAAACCCAGTGATACTCAACAGTCGAACTCGAGTCACACTATCCACCCCTGCCATATAAATAGATGATTTGGCCATATTGGCCGTGAGCCCTGCCATCTGAGAAAACTGTCGCAAACACTCCACTAGCCGCGAGACTGACGAGGCGTCCCCTCGTGAGAGCAGTAGTAAGTCATCTGCGTAGACAAGGTGTGCAGTCCGTAAAGGCTCACACATGGGGTGGAAGTGAAAATCTGGCCATCTCGTATGCCGCTCAAGTGACCGCGAGAAATACTCCATGCATATGCCAAAAAGGTACGGGGACAGTGGGTCCCCCTGCCGCAACCCCCTCCCGCCACTAAAGAATCCATGCATGTTCCCATTTATCACTACCGAGAAAGATGTCGTCGAAATACACTCACGGATCCATGCGATAAAAATGGGGGGAAACCGAAGAGCTGTAAGAACGTCCTGCAGGAAGTCCCAGTGTACTGAGTCAAAAGCCTTCTGAAGATCCACCTTTAATGTACATCGTGGTGATATGCGCTTTCTAGTGTATCTTCGCAGGATCTCTTGTGCTAGGTGGATATTATCTGTGATCACACAGCCTCTAACAAATGCAGTCTGTGCGGGGTGTAGGAGCATATCAGTTACCTCTGCTAATCGGCTGGCTAATAGTTTAGAAATCACCTTGTAGAATACTGTGCAGTACGATATAGGCCTATAATCATGAACCGTAGCAGCATGGTCAGTTTTGGGTATCAAGGCAATAAGAGTGTGGTTCCAAGATCTAAGCAATCTCCCAGTCTGAAAAAACTCAAGTATAGCAGCAGTAAAATCTGGACCTACCGTATCCTAGGAGTGCTTGAAGAACTTGGAGCTGTAGCCATCTGGGCCCGGTGCCTTAAGATCCCCAATATCAAATAGTGCATGCTTTATCTCCTCAACTGTCGGTGTCCTGAGTAGTCTGGAATGCTGATCCTCTGGAAGTGTCCTACCAAAACTCATGCAGTCCGGCTGGAAGTCAGAGCGTGCAACCTGGACCCCTAACTGTGTCTGGAAATGCATGACAAACTCACGCGCCACATCCTCCTGTGTAGTGACTAGGCTCCCATCTTGTCGCTCTATGGCAACAATTTCTCTCCTCTTGTTATTTCGCTTCACCATGGAGTGGAAAAAAGTAGTGCATCGATCAACCTCCCGAAAGTATGTGTGCTTCGCCCGCTGCTGATAAAACAAATACTCTGCCTGGGCTAGCCTGGCTGCGGTACTCTGAGCCTCCTACAGCTCCTCATCCGCCCATCCCTGCAGTAAAGTCCGCTCCTGGATCTCCTCTAGATGCTGCTTGGCCACCCTGGCCCTCTCCTGGATGTGCTGGAAATCCTGTCTATTTAGTTGCTTAAGAGGCCCCTTCAGTTGTTTGAGTTTGTGTCTGAGGATGTACTGTGCAGCTCTTGTGACTATCCCTCCCTGTGATGATGATGTCCAACACTGCTGTACTGTCGGCAGGAAGCTAGGATGAGTAGCCCACATGTTGAAAAATTTGAAAGGTCTGGGCCGCCGCTCACAACTCTCTAAAATGGAGACTATGCAGGAAGTATGATCTGAAACGGCCCCTGGGGGTCTGAACTCTGCAAAACTGCTCCTATCCTGCTCAAGCCACAAAGAATTAACCATAGCCCGGTCTAACTTACTCACCACAGTCCCGTTTGTCCAAGTGAACCGACACCCGGTAGAGCGTAAGTCCTCAACACCTGCCTGGAGCACAAAGTCCTGAAAATCCGCCGTGGCATGTGTGGTCACATCTAACCCTCCCTGTTTATCCGCTGGGGACAAGGGGGAGTTGAAATCCTCGAGTAGAAGCCATGGCAGGGTCATATGCTCTGAAATCTGCTGTAACCCCTCCCATAGCCTACGTCGGCTAGTCACTATGAGCTGGCCATATATGAATGTCACTGCATAGTAGACCCCTGTGACTCTGTGTTGGATAACCGTATGTATGTACTGGTCAGCCCACTCCTGAATCGTCAACGTAATGCTCTTGCCATCCCACAACAGCAGCATCCTGCTCCTATCTGAAGTCCCTGTCTGTTGTTCACTTTCCCAATGCCTGAAAAGACCATTTTTGAGCTTGAGATAAACTGCATCAGTCAATTTAGCCTCTATGAGACACAAAGCACTTAATCTCTCCCGTTGAAGGATGCTAATCACCTCCTTCTGTTTGAGGCCCTTATTGAGACCTCGAATGTTCCATGCTCCAAACTTCATGTCTGCTTGGAGGGTATAACCCTCTTGGCACTGGATTTTAGCTTCCCTTCTTATTTCCTGAACTGTTCTTCATTACTGTTCTGCCCACCACTCTGATTCTGTTGGTCAGTGTGATCCACTGTGTTGGAGTGTCCTGTGATGCCTTGATACCAGGGTGCGGCAGCCAAGCCAACAATAACATGTAAACAAGCTTCTTCTGTCCCAGAGTTGTGCTCTGCACTCTCATCATTTTGTGCAGTTTGTGTGGTACTCGGAGCCTCTGCAGCAGCCACAACTTTGCCTGTAGGAGGCTGGCTGATCTCCAGGGAGTTACCAGTCATGGTGGTACTGTTTCTTGGATGAGAGTATGTTGTTGTTAGTCCTTCCCTTTCCTTCCTTCCCAGCTGACCAGTTTTGGCAGATTTTGCCCGGGTTTGAATTCCACTAGTCCTTTGCTGTTGATGCTTCTGGTCAGGCATGAACTCTCCATCTTCCAATTCTAGGATGGCTGCAAATCCATTTGACAAAGTGATCCCTGCTTCATTGGTGTGTTCAAAGTTGGTAACAGGAGAATGCCTTATCCTTTTAGTCTTTGATCTTGTCTGGATTGTGCAGAAGTTTCTATCTGAGTGTCCTCTGTCCACGGGGTTGCTTTATGATCTTGTTAGATGTTTGGATCTCCCAGGTTGTGTGCCACCTTGTTGCAAGCCTGTGGATGTTGTCTCACTGGCAGAGTCAGTTGAGTTGGCATCTGATTCCATACTTTGATCAGAGGAATGACTGGGAACTGAGTTACTGCCCTCAGTTATATCTGTGGGAATACTATCCTGTGTATCCTGTGATTCTGAAACTGTCATTGCAGCAATAGGTGATAGCTCAAAACCAGTAGGTGCAGCAATAGATTCTGTCTCTGCTGGAGTCCCACCTCTGAGTTGATGGGCAGTATCATTTTGACCTCCTGTGATAGGTGCTGCATGTTGAGGCCCGTGTTCCCTTTCAGATGTTTGGGGTACAGCCTTGGTTCTATTTAATATCAAAATATCAGATAGTTGTGTAGAGACCAGCATTGTGCCATTACTGAGTGGCACAGCCAATGGATCAGTCCTTTTTGCTGCACTTTGAACATCAGAAGTGTGTGACAAATTAGTATTTATGTCCTGCATGCCAGCATCTATTTCCTTCAATGTAGTACCGGTGTCTTTTAGTGCGGTGCACACTTTATGTTGACCCCCTATTTGGCCTGATATAGATGAAGTAATATGCTTGACAGCCTGATTTGGGTGCTGGCCTGTTCCCACATCAACATCCACAGCAGTATCTGATTGTCCTGCTTGCTGCTGTGAAGTATCAGGGGGGAGAGCTGTCAAGTCTCGAACAGTAGAAACCCTATCAAAATGTCTTTGTAGAGACCCGTGAGTTGCAGATGCTGTGCCTTGCTTGTCAATAATAGGGGTGCAGGTAAGCTGATCCTTAGGTGCTGTATGCTGATTATCTTTAGGTGCTGTATGCTGTAAATCAATGGGTGCTGTATGCTGGTTGAAGGAGGGCATTTCCGGTTGTGTAAGGGTGGCCGTTGTTGATTGGATCAATGTATCTGTAGGCTGTGTTAACAGTTCAGAACAATCTGGTTGTACAGGTTCAGAAATAGCTAATGGTTCACAGTGTATAGTGCTGGACAAATTCAGGTCTGAAACTGTGGACACAGATTGAAGCTGATCAGACTCCATAGTTGCTTCTTTCACTTTCCGTGGTACCCTATCAGTAGTGATCTTCCCTGGTGAGTTATTCTTTCTGCAATTGTGAGGCCCATAGTCTTGTTGTGAGATGTTAAGTGTGCTGATTGCTTCTTGGCCATGCCCCTGTGATGCCACTGCAGTTTGAAACTGAGATAGCCTGTTAACTTTCTGAGTTGGTGATTTGTTGGGTCTTCGACATATCTGTGGACAGATTTGTTGGGAAGGGGAAGTCAGTGTTCCAGATTGGTCGTTCTCCTGGATGACAGTTAGAGATTGTGCCGGTTTGTCAGCAAATGGAGGTTTGGCAGTATGTGGTTTTACAGTATTTGCAGGTATCACATGTTGTGACCCGTGTCTGGAGGTACTCAGCCTACCACATGCTTCTGAAAACTGAGACATTTCTGCCCTCAGCTGTGAATCCTTTCTAGAGCTTGCTGTTTGAGATGGTATCCCTTCCTTGGTCGAAGAAACACTTTTGCAACCCAAGGGGGCAGTCATAGCCTTCAGAGATTTTGGCTGTTCAGTCTTGTTTGCTGCAGGAAATGTTTGTGCCAATTGTGCAGGTTTCTGCACCTGATACCCATGTGTGCCCTTCTTGTTGGTTGCTTCACCCTCCTTATTGCCTTTACATGAATTCCCCATATGATCCGAAGTGGGCAGTATGTGAGTGCCTGTCATTTCCAGCATAGGCTTATTGGCAACAGTAACTTTTTGTGCCAAATGTGCAGGTTTTTGCTTCTGATTCCCAGGCGTGCCAGATTTGGTTATTCCTGCACCATCTTTGTTGCTTTTATGTGTGCCTTGCTTGTAATTCTGAGTTGACTGTGGTTGAAAGACTAGCATTGCTTCCACGGACTTATCTGTTGGATTGGCAGAAACTGTAAATGCCTTATGCTGATTCACCTTAACAGTACTGTCAGCCACGGTCCCGACTGCTTGGTTGTCTTGAGGTGTTGCTAATGAGCTTGATAGTACCCCATTAGTATCGGGGCACTTAAACTGCCTCTGATATTCCACTGTGTCAGATTTACTGCAAGATGGGCCAGCAACTACATCCTCACCCAATTCCCTTGCCAATGATGAGTGTTGTTCCGCCGGCTGCTTCCCACGAATGTTCTTGGTGTTGCTGTGTGTTACCAGTTTCCATGACTCTTGGCATTCATTCGTGGTCAGTCCCTGCCTTGCATTGTTACGTCTTGGGCAGTTTAAACTGTAGTGCCCTAGCTGCCTACATTCAATACACAATTTTAATGCTGATTCAAATTTCAGGTTTAGTTTTACCTCTCGTCCATTCGGAAGCGCAACTTCGACAGTGTTCGGCGGGGCGGCAGTAACATCAACCTCTACCAGTACGCGTGCAAAGTTGATCCGTTCCCTGCTTTTAGTGAATCGATCAGTGTACAGAGGAACCCCAACCGCAGAAGCCACTTTGCTTAATCCCGTGCGAGTCCAGCAATCAATGGGTAGGCCATGAATTTGAATCCACAGCGGCAGTTGGTTGTGCACCGCAGATTCAAAGGTGAAGAACGGTGGCATGAGTTTCAGATACAGAGGGCAGCCATGGATCACGTACGGACCTCCTTTAAGCACAGCATCACACGACTGTTTTTCTGGAAATTTGAATACAATCCATGCCGTATCATGTGTCAGCATTTGGTGTGTAGTCGCCCATTGCCCTGTAAACGCCTTCACCGCTTTCCATCCAGGGAATCGTCCCAGGAATCTGCCGACCAGACAAAATCCGAATTCCCCTTCCATGGAGTCTACATCAGTGGGATTGAGTTCAATTTTGTCTCCCGTGGGCCGCATCAGTGTGAGGGTTGTATCCTCAGTACATACCCTATTTTTCGTGAATAGTTCTGACCATTTCCTTCGCAAGACGGGGCCATTGGCAGGCCGCTGACGGGGTGGTGCCGTTGCTACCCCTGGCGTATGCTGTCGTAGGTGAGATGGGACTGCTTTCTCAGTTGCAACGTTGGACGGTAGGGTGGGTGTGACCTCCTCTTGCACCTGCGGGGGCTGTCCAGTTGCCACAGTCTCGTCCATCCTCATGCTCACAGCAGTCCCCGATGTGGCTCTGTCGTGCTCCAAACGACGCTGGATTGCATGTCGTGCCGCAGTTCCCCTATCTGATGGGAGGCCTATTCCAAAAGGCAACGACAGGTAGTGTCTCCGGCGAGCATTTCCGGCCCGGCCTCGCTCCATTAGCGGGCAATTCCTTCACGTAGACCTAGGTTTGCAATGTTTCTTCTGCTCCATCTATTGGTCCACCTCAGCCGTTGAAGCTTTGACCACGTTTTCCTGATTGACTAAAAAGATGACTGCACGAGGATGTAAGTCAATTGGGTCATGAATCTCAGCAAAATTCCCCGCAACTTAAACCCGTTAGCCCGATCTGCTATTTTTGAATTTCAAATTAGCTCACCACCCTCCTCGTAAATTCCACTTCCACCTCAGCAATTTCAAGAGCTGTGATTGGCCCGTAGTTTCTCTACAGCAGTTCTCGTTCAACGGTCCTGTGCCTGTTGACTGTCTTCGTCCCCGTCTTCACTTCCGGTAAGTCTGCTCCTGGCGTCCCCAACTGCCCCGCCGGCGCTGCCGTGGGCCTGCGCCAATTAAGCCGCCCCTCTGCACTCAGCGAACCCTATTTCTTCTTATTACACTCATTCCATCATTGTAGGACCATGGACAGACCAACAACTCCCTTGAATCTTCACCACAGAGGACAGCGGTCAGAGCACAGCGGTCTGGGCCCCGATTTCCTGTCCTCTGCAACCCAGTCCTTTCCCGATAGTGATCAGCACTCCACTGCCAGCATGTGTCTCCTTACGTCGTAACGGGAGGCCGCACCTCCTAACACTGTTGAGCAGCAGGGCCTGACGAGATCCGAGACGAAGGAGGCCAACTTGAGGCAACAGGACCCCTTTACCACACGATCTCAGTGTCTCTATCCCCAGTAACCCAGTATCCCCGACGAAGGTAATCCTGCATCTATAGGAGTCCGATGAAACGCCACCCCTGTACTTCACGTGCAAAGCCCTCGTCCTTCCGCTCATAGCTCACCTCCGGTGGGATTCTCTCTCTAGAACGAGAGCGTCTCTCTCTCTAGAACCACCCGACTGACTGAGAGCTCTTTCAATTTTTTGATGAAAGTAAATATATATATCATCAAGTAAACAACACATATCTACAAGACGGGCCAGTGACACTATCTCATGTCATGTCTGACGAAATGTCAGATCTGAGTAAGTGTCACGGTCAAAACATGTAGGTGCTCTCATGTATACCAACAATATCAGCATCTCTCCTGCTCTATCGAACATGCAGGTGTCTCTGGCAATGCACCCCTCATCATGCGGGGTCCCATATACATCCCGATCAGTGTCTCGATGGCAATCCACTCCACATCAGCTCTCTATCATAGCATCCAGCACTGTATACCATTACTCATGTTTGATAAGATTAGATTGCTGTGCTTAGGATATATATACTTGCTTGCATTGATTATCTACATCTAGACGCTAAGTTTTTGCTTGAGGACAAGCAAAGGTTTAAGTCTGGGGGTGTGATGTGCGTAGGATGTATACCTGTATTTATGCTTTATTTGCACATCTTTCTGAGATTTATTGCTTAATTCTTGTGTACATTGCATCCCATATTCATGCATTTAGGCACATATCTTACATTTCCTAGTTCGGAGATCTGCTCGTGCTTTTACATGTTTCAGGATGGAAAATGGAGCAAAAACGGGCAAAACGGAGCATCATTGAAGATAAGGCAAGACAGGGCCGTGCCTCATAGGCACGGCCGTGTCTATTCAACCTCCTGGCCGTGTTTCAATGGGCACGGGCGTGTGCCCAAACAGAAGATCAACAAGCCAGGGCCGTGCCTCACAGGCACGGGCCGTGCCAAAATCCCCTCAGCAGCAGCCAGAGGCCGTGTCTCAAAGACACACCCGTGCTTCAAAACAGAAACCAGCCAAGTCATGGCCGTGCCTCACAAGCACGGCCGTGTCTTCATCATGGAGCTAGCCACTGCTGTTGGCCGTGCCTTCCAGGCACGGCCGTGTGCCAGAACAGAAGAGTCCAAGCAGCAGGCCGTGCCTGAAAAGCACGGCCGTGTCCAGCAATTGAGGAGAAGACAGTGTGTGGCCGTGCCTTTCAGGCACGGCCGTGCCATCAAACAGCAAGGTGACAAGTCTGGACCGTGCCTAATAGGCACGGTCGTGCCCCAGAACAGGAGCTTCACAGCTACTGGCCGTGCCCCCAAGGCACGGCCGTGCTTCCTCCTTTGCCCGAAGCCAACACAAGGCCGTGCCTCTCAGGCACGGCCGTGTGCACGGGGGCGTGCTGCTTCCGAACCCTGCACTATAAATAGGTCTCTATGGAGACCTAGGAAAGGGGGGAGACTTTGGAGAGCCACCGGAGTTGTTCTAGAGCCGCCGACGCCTATTTCGGAGAGAGATTCGACGATCCATCACCGATCCGACTGCTCCAGACCATCCTCATCCCATCTACGCAGAGATTTCACTCCGAGGAAGAAGATAAGTCTAGTTTCCTGCATTTCTTTGTATACCTTTGGGAACGAGATGTATTCTTTCTTTCTTTTGGGTTGTAATCTCCACGCTATGGAGTAGATTTCCCTAGATTCTAGGATGTAGGATAAATCAGATGTAATGGATGATTGTATTTGGATTTGATTAATCTACCGTTTTCTATGATATAACTGTGCATTGTTTTGTGGATTTGTGCTTGTGCTTGATGATAAATTGTGTGTGTGTGAATCCATGAGGGTAGGGATTTACTATGAATTGGGGAATCATTAGGCCGTATACCGGGGCGCTCTGTAACAGGGGCAGACCTTGAACCGGGCGAGTTCCGAGGGGTTTCCTAATGCGTAGTTAAATTCCTATGAGGGATAGTTAGCGGTCATTCGTTATTGGGGAGAGATCTGTAAAAGGATATCCAGTGACAGGGGATAGGGTTCTTTTAGTATTCCGGGGCGCCTGAGTGACACGGGCAGACCTTGAACCGGGCTTCTAGAACCGTTTCGAACCAATAACGAGTGACGTAAGAACACCAATGATTTAATTCGAGGATACCTGACGAGGTTGAATTGGATAAATTGGTTAACATTCCTACAATTGAACAGTTATTGAGGAAAGGTAGAGGATCCAAGTCAATTAATCCATTCTCTGAGGAGTCCGAAGTCCTAGGATCGTTTCACCAATCAGTGTCACAGTCGATCCCTTTCTCTGACTTCTAGGATAAAGCACTTTAGAACACTCCCATCTCCCCCACACAACTCATGATCTATATTCTCTCCACCTTTTTGTGCTAGATTTAGTAAGTAGTTCCACGGTCCCTGTGGATTCGATCTTTTTATTACTTGACGACATTCCGTATACTTGCGGAACGCTATCAATTATCAAATAGAACTGCAAGCTCTGTAAACGTTCGTGGAATGTCCTGTCAAAATCACCTTCCTGGTCATACACCTCACAATAGAACTACAAGAATAAAATAAAAAAAATAAACTAATAAATAAATAAAACTGAAATGAATAAACAAATAAAAGGAATAAATGAATACTATATACAATGAATAAAAGAATCAAAGAATCAAATGAAGAACATGAATACAATCAATCAACACTAAACAACAACACACATGAATATACATAACCATAAATGAACTATATACAATCACCAATCAATATATACAACACCAATATACAATCAGGTACAACAAACATCATATAAGATCCCCGGCAACGGCGCCAAAATTTTGATGTCGATGTGTTTGTATGGGAATTTATTTATATACATTTTCCCTTATTTAATGTGTCACTTACACCCATCAAAATTACTTATTTATTTATTTCCAAACCCCTAATTATCGATAAAGCAGTATAGAGAGGTCCGGGTCGTCTCTCTCTGGAACTCAATAATGAAAGCAGTCCTAGACCTATGGTGCGGGGTTTTTGTTATTGGCTTTATTCAATCCTAAATATTCACATCTCTATTTATTCACAATTGAGTTCTACAATGTAGTTCATTAACTTACAATCCTATTTACAATAATATACAACAAGTTTAACATATTTACACATTAATCCACATCTATACATGAATAAACCATCTACAAATTAACCTACACACATAGCTAAACAATATACAAACGTACATGATTAATTCATACATCAACAACAATTACATGACAAACAATTATAAGTCAACATCATACAACATGTATTATACAACACTACCAATATATGACATACAACTTATTCAAATTACTCTACAACAACACAATCCATATGCACATATAAATCATACTACAACATTAATCGTAATAGCATTACATTAAATTATTCACAAGCATAACACTAATTACACAACACTTATTCATACTACACAACCTACACAATCAATTTACAAATTATACAACACATAATTAACAACCAAACAATTTATTCAAATTCACAATCAATCAAAAGGTTTATTGGTTATTTACAAGAACTCAAACACATGAGTATCAACCAATGCATACAACCAAACCTAAAAGTCAAGTTCTGATCAATCACACAACTGAACATATAAAACCAAACAAAACAGGGGGGGTTTTTGAACGAATATAAAGAATCAACAGGTAACAAACAAAACATGGACAATCAAGCTAGGGTTAGGGGGTTCAGCCCTCCTCTATTCAACACCAAACAACCCAGCAACCAGGAGGCTGATGCCAGTGAAGATGAAATTCGCCGGAGAAATCACCCACGGTGAATTACGAACGGGACAGCGCCGGATCAGATTTCCTCCTCCTCAAGCTCATCCCTGCTGAAATCACAGACAAGAAATTAGAATGAGAAGAAATGAAAAACCTTACCGTGCTGACTTCCCGGTGACAGCGGAGATGGACGGCAGCGACCGGTGACGCTTGCTGAAGTCACAGACAAGAGACAGAGGGCATCCGCTGAAGTCACAGACGGAACCTCTTCGGCCCAACCGAAAGGAGGCGAAAGGCAATCAAGACCTTGCCATTACCCGAGCTGATCAGTGACGACAGAGGCGGAGACAAGCAACGGAACACAGGTGCCTGAACAGAGGTGAACACAGGCGTAACAGAGGGAGCACAGCGGCGAAACACAGTGAAACACTGGGAAAATGGCGACGGCGCAAAGGCGAAGCACGAAGGGAAAACACAGATGACGGGCGGGAAAGCAGTGGAAAACACAAAGACAACGGGCAGGCAGCGAGAATGAAGGCGGCGGCGAGAACACAGGCGAACGAACACGATGAAGGCGACGGCGGAAAACAGAACACGGCGGCACACAGGTGAATGGAGCACGATGGACACACGGTGGCGGTAAGACACGATGAAGGAGACAAGGTGACGGCCGGCGGTGAAGAAAACACGGTGACGGCGAGAGGTTGAAGGCGGCGACCTGCACTCCGTCCGAAGAGGAACAGAAACCCTAATCCGCGACTGAGAACCCCCCCCGCTCGGCCTTCTGCGATCCGCGATTTTGAGGCTTTCCCACTTGACTTGATCAACCGAACTCCATTGACTCAAGCTCAACTTGAGCTTGACCACATCCCTTTGATTGAACTTGGGCTTGATCAGCTGGATTTGATTGAGCTTGGGTTGATGAATTGGCTTTGATTGAGCTTGGGTTTGAGTCAATTGCTTCCTTGAGCCCAATTTGATTCCGAATTGACCGACTCGAGCCCAAATTGCAATTAAACCCTCCAATTATCATCCTCTCCATTCTACTTCCTGCAAAAATCAAAGACTACAAAAATTAATACAAAAATTAATATGCAAAAATTATCAAAAATTATGCAATAGAATGAAGGCAAAATTTTCATGCAAGATAAGATTTAAGCTCAACAACCCAATTATGACATAAAATGCAATCAAGAAGGTCCAAAATAACCCTTAATTAACCCTGTCAACAATGAATTATCAAATCCCCCACACTTATTCTTTCACGTCTCGTGAAAGTAAACCTAAACAAATAAATTTTTCACCCTAGCAATGATACATCAAATTAGAAGTTCATAACAATGAGCTAAATAGAAGTACCAAACCTTAGAGATACAAACAATCCAGAATTCATTTCATACATGGATCCACAACCCAGAAATTTCAATATACTCTGAATAAGCTAAGAATGATGACCATAACCTCACAGGAGAAAATAATAGAGTGGCTCTTCCTCAATAACAAGATAAAGTGGAGCTCTCTCTAACACATCATGGATCATGTCTTACCATAGGCTTGCTCTTCTTCTCATCTCCACCACTATATATACACAAAGTTCCATAATCATGAAGGCTTATTAGAATTTCAAAGGAAACATGCTAAGAGGAATGAAACTCAACAATAATGTGCAATGAAAGATGGAAACAATGCAAAGAAGAAAGTAAGTGGAAGAATTGAAAACATATAACATGTATCATAGATGAGTATAGTAAGCAATGCCCAAGAGAACTTATCATCCAAGCTAGCATGGGGAAAAGCTAATAGCAAGAACATATCATTCCATCCTCTCCTAACTCAACCCATCTCTAATGAAGCTCATAGTAGGAGAATTTAAAAGAAAACTTGCTACTAACCATCTACCACTTACAAACTTTTATTCTCCTATTAACAAAACAACACTAAACAACACATACAAATGAAACATGAAACAAATATTTTTTTTTTTTACAATAAACAAGAATCACTTTTTATTTTTTTTTTTTTTTTTTTTTTTTATGAACAGAATCTGTTCATTTTTTTTTTTTTTTTTTTTTTTTCAACCAAAAGAATGTTTTTTTTTTTTTTTTTTTTTTTTTTTTTTTTTTTTTTTTTTTTTTTTTTTTTTTTTTTTTTTTTTTTTTTTTTTTTTTTTTTCATAAGGAAACAATTTTTTTTTTTTTTTAAACTAAAAGAAAAATAACTAAACAAAAATGAAACCAAATCTAATGAGCACCATAAACAACAAAATCCTACTAGTTTGCCAATGGTGAGATAATAAATGATGAAACATTAAAACACATCCCCCACACTTAATCTATTGTCCGTCCCGGGCAAAAACTCATCTCCACAATCAATGTTTCCAATTCCAAGGGAAAAGAAAAACAAAACATGGTATGGAATGGTATGGAAGAATGAAACATAAGATGGAAGAATTTATTAAGCTATACTAAGAAAAGAGAAATGATGTGAAACAATGAAATAGCCTTCATAATCAATGTAACTTTATGTTATTGTGATTTCAATAGAATCCGAGCAAGTTCTAGCTTAACATTCTCCATAAGTGCCACTCAATCAAAGAAATCAATTAGGCTTAGTCCTCACTAGGTAAAAGTAAGTCATCATCTTAACTTATCAAAGCAAAATTCATCCCTAAGTCATATCCTCACGCAATCCACAAAATCTTTCATGCTTTGTTATCTCTAAAAATTCGATAAACCATTTAACTACATCATCACAACTCCTAAGGTGAGTGAAATCATGCATAGGGGAAAATTATTCTAACAAGCAAAAACAACTCACACAACCTAAATCAAACCAAAGCAAACTCCCAAAACAGACAAGTAATGAAATATGTACAAAAGAAAGTGAGGTGAAATCGAATACTCCCCTATCAACTCTGGGTAGATGGCATCGTAGAGGTTCACTTCTTCCACAATCTTTTCCTTCTCCACTTCATGAAACTTTTTGAGACGGTGTCCATTCACTTTGAAAGTCCTACCTGTGGAAATCTCCTGTATCTCGACAACACCATAAGAAAAAGTGTCAGTCACAATATAAGGACCTTCCCATCTGGATCTCAACTTACCTTTCAAGAATCGAAGCCGAGACTTATACAAGAGGACTTTATCACCAATGTGAAACTCCCTTGGTAAAATGTGCTTGTCATGAATCTTTTAGTCTTTTCCTTGTAAATGCGGGAGTTCTCATATGCCTCTAATCTGATCTCCTCAAGCTCCTGAAGTTGCAGTTTTCTTTCCTTACCAGCTTTGTCCATGTCCAAGTTGCAAGCTTTCACTGCCCAATAAGATCTGTGCTCTATCTCCACAGGCAGGTGACAAGCTTTGCCATAAACAATCCTGTACGGGGACATCCCTATCGGGGTCTTGTAAGCTGTGCGATACGCCCACAATGCATCCTCCAGTCGCTTGCTCCAATCTTTTCTGTCTGGACTCACTGTCTTTTCCAAAATAAGCTTTACTTCTCTGTTCGACACCTCAGCCTGACCATTTGTTTGGGGATGATAGGGTGTGGAAGTCTTGTGCATTACCCCGTACTTGCATAGCATAGCCTTCATGTGTCGGTTGCAAAAGTGGGACCCTTGATCGCTGATGATCGCCCTGGGTACCCCAAACCTGCAAAATATGTGAGACCTGACAAAATCCACAACAACTCTAGAATCGTCAGTCCTGGTGGGTATGGCCTCCACCCATTTGGAAACATAATCAACTGCCAATAAGAATATATAAAAATCCAAAAGATGCAGGAAATGGACCCATGAAATCAATGCCCCATACATCAAAAATCTCACAAAATAACATATTATATTGAGGCATTTCATTCCTACGTCCTATGTTCCCAGTTCGTTGACACCTATCACAAGATTTACAAAAAATATATGCATCACGAAACAGGGTAGGCCAATACAATCCAGACTCTAACACTTTCCTAGCAGTTCTGTTGGAGCTAAAATGTCCACCACATGCAGAAGAATGACAAAATGATAAAATAGACTGAAACTCAGAGTCAGGAATGCAACGTCTAATAATCTGGTCGCTACAAAATTTCCATAAATAAGGTTCATCCCACACATAATATTTCGCCTCACTTTTGAATTTATCTTTCTGTGCTCGTGTAAACTGTGCAGGAAAAAGTATGTGCAACCAGAAAATTAACCAAATCAGCATACCATGGGGACTCACCCTGCAGCTGTAAAAGCTGCTCATCTGGAAAAGCATCGTCAATCGGTATAGGCTCCTCGTCCCCCGCAATCCTGCTCAGGTGGTCTGCTACCAGGTTCTCCCTCCCGCTCCTATCGCGTATCTCCACGTCGAATTCTTGGAGCAGAAGCATCCATCTGATAAGTCTTGGCTTTGCATCAGGCTTCTTTAGGAGGTACTTCAAAGCTGCATGATCAGAAAAAACAACCACATGAGAGCATAGCAAATATGATCTGAATTTATCTAAAGCAAACACAATGGAAAGAAGCTCCTTTTCTGTGGTCGTGTAGTTCGCTTGTGCAGCATCCAGGGTTCTCGAAGCATATGAAATGACGTGAGGTGCTCCATCAACCCTCTGTGCCAAAACTGCTCCCACTGCATAGTTCGAAGCGTCGCACATCAACTCAAATGGGAGGGTCCAATCTGGAGGTCTGATAATGGGTGCTGATACAAGAGCTGCCTTCAGCTGGGTAAAAGCTTCCTTGCACTTCTGATCAAAGTCGAACACCACCTCTTTCTGCAGCAATTTTGTCAATGGCAGAGCAATCTTGCTGAAATCCCTAATGAAGCGCCTGTAGAAACCTGCATGTCCAAGGAAAGATCGCACTTCCCGCACGCATGCGGGGTAAGATAAAGCAGATATAGCACTAATTTTAGCAGGGTCTACTCTGATGCCATCACTAGAAATAATATGACCTAGTACAATGCCATGCTCAACCATAAAATGACACTTTTCAAAATTCAGCACCAAATCAGTCTCAATACA
>NC_133878.1:4364798-4372298 GCF_044706935.1 Curcuma longa
ACCATAATTTGAATTGGATGGGCAAGACTTGGGGGTGATGGATTGTTCAGAATCTAAGTATTGCCTCAGCTGTAGCACCTGTTGCTAATGTGGCATTCGTGCTAAGTTCCCTTTTCTTTTGTGCTTTCCTGCTTACTGTCCTTGACTCTAACTGTGGCATCTCAAGATAGTGTTCTTCTTCTAGCGGTATCCTGAATTGCCCACCAATTTGTTGTGAAATCGAATTGCCCAGCTTGTTATCACTGGCCTCCTTTCCTACTGCTATGTGCTGGGTCTCTGGTTTAATAACATTTGAGTGCACTGCTGTTTGGTCCTCCAGCTGCTTCTCAGACTTGTGTAGCATTGTTATTGCTGACAGGGGTCTCAGATTCTCCATTCTTCCTTCTGATTCAGGGTCTGCATCTGTATTACTGTCTATGTGCATTAACTGTGCTGTTAAGTGTGCATTTCTGGCATGGTTAACTGATACTTCCTTGTTTTCCATCCTCTGTGTGGAGTGCTGCTCTTCAATCCCTTGTTTCACCATTTGTATCATTGCAACTCCACTACAGTTTATAAAAAAAAGAGCTCTCAGTCACCACCACCCATAGAGTGTGTAGAGAGAGAGAAGCTCTGACTTCTCTCTACTCCCACCGGCGAGCAGAGTGCGTGAGCGTGAGATAGTGAGAGTTTTGAGTGTGTAGACGGTGGGGGTGACCGGATTTGAGCGTATAGGGCAGTACTGGGATTCGGTCCCCACGTCGGTGACGGGCAGAAGCGGCCTCACACGAACCTCTCCGTGTCTCCGGAACGTCGGGCCCAAAGTTCTGATCCTGCTCAGGGAAGCGTTACTTCCCCCTTTCCAGTGGTGAGGGCGGTAGGACCATTCATTGGGGCGCCGGCAGAGTTTGTGGACGGAGACGCCTTCTCGAGGGCACTGCCTCTGTGGCGATTTTTGAACGGGCGGCGCAATGGGAGCGGGGCAGGGAGATTAGCATCCGTTGATGGATTATACTGGTAAGCACAGGTATTGATTCAAAGGTATCTGGGTGGTGAGCTACAGGGACTCGCCTCGACGCTCTTCCTGTTTCAGAGAGCAAGGCGGGACTGGTTGTGTTGGGGGCCGGCGACAGGAAGCGTTGCTGGAGGCGGAAATGGTGATCGGAGAAGAAGGAGTTGACTTTCGGGATTCTGGCCGTTGTGTGATGCAGACTATGGGCTAACGTGGACCGATCGCGAGACTCAGAATTGCTGACGTGATGTTGGGAATTCCAAGGCGAGTTGGTGGACAGACGATTTGAATTTGAAGTTACTACTTGCGGAGCGGCTTATCGGGTCCTATCACTATACCGAAAATCCAAGATCCGACACCCGGTTAACTTAAATCAACGCACAGCGCACCGGGGGTCAAGCAAGAGTCCTTGAAGCTGTACAGGATTCGGACAACCAAGCAAAATCTCCGGCCAAGATGGGCTAGTCAACGGTCTGGCGTGGCCTCGGTTTTGGATACTGTATATCTTCCGTGGAGGCAAATGGAGCGCGACCTGGCCGGTAGAGCACGCCGGAAAAGATGGCTCCCTCTCCCGTTTGGAACTTGCCTCCCTTCTGATACGGGACTTGGTGCACAACTAGCGGCCCGGCGCAGATTGGAGCTTACCCGAACGGAGACAGCAGGAACGTCTGTACTGGCTGACGAGGACGGCGGACGGGAGCGAGAGAGGCCGACGGCACCTGGGCCTAACCTTCCTCCAGAGGCGACGATGGAAACTGTGCAGCACCCACTGGTGCAGCGACGAACGGCAACAGCTCTGCCACCTTCTGTATCGCGAACAAAAACCAATCCAGCGCCGCGAGGACGATGGTTAGAACTCTTTACGAGAAACAGGGTGTGTGCGGAGGACACGACGCTGACACTGATAAGATCCCAGGGTTGGAAACAGATGTGCGATACCATCCTGAAAGGTGGCCCGTATGTTATATATGGGTGTCCTCTGTATCTGAAACAAATGCCGGCATGCTTCACTTTTGAATCGGCGGTGCATAATCAACTGCCAATATGGATGCAAATCTACGGCCTTCCCATAGACTGTTGGACGCAAAGTGGATTAAGCAAAGTTGCTTCAGCCGTTGGTACCCCTCTGCACACGGATCGCTACACAAAGAACAGGGAGTGTATCAACTTTGCTAGGGTTCTTGTGGAAGTGGATGTCACAGCGCCACCGCCAACCTCAATTGCAGTTACATTACCCAATCAAAGGGAGGTACAACTTCGAATTCATTTTGAATCAATCTTAAAACTATGCACTGCATGCAGGCAAGTGGGGCACTATACTGGTCTATGCCCTCGTCGGCCAGTTGAGCGAAGGGAAGGGCAGCAAAAGTCGCCGGAGGCAGGGATAGGTACATCCGGAGCACAGATGGAAGATGCCTCTGCAATAGCACAGGATGTCTGTACCGGGAGAGACCTTGTGCTATCACCTAATCGGAACTGCTTGCCGGAATCAGGGGCTACTGCTAGGCGGCCACTGATGCCGAATTACGCTTCAGCGGGGAAAGCTCCTGTCAGTAATCCTCACATTGCTGGAAGTTGCCCAGTGGTTGCGTCATCAGTCCCCCCCCAACAAGTGCATACATACAGATTCAGTATCAGCAAAAGCCAGAAACACTAAGTCTGGGAAACCGACAGATACAATCATTCCCTCAACGAGCAAAACCCTAGTGCTGGCAACTGATGTACTACCAAGGTCTTCGAAGGACAAAGGCCCTCCCCCCATGCAGACACAGACATGTCAAGCTAGCTCTACTGTGCCCCCTCCCAAAGTGGCACGCACAGTTTCAGTAAACTCAAATGTGGCAGAGAGCTCTTTCAAGATTCTATGGTGGTGGTGCATGGCCGTTCTTAGTTGGTGGAGCGATTTGTCTGGTTAATTCCGTTAACGAACGAGACCTCAGCCTGCTAACTAGCTACGCGGATGCATCCTTTCGCGGCCAGCTTCTTAGAGGGACTATGGCCGTGTAGGTCACGGAAGTTTGAGGCAATAACAGGTCTGTGATGCCCTTAGATGTTCTGGGCCGCACGCGCGCTACACTGATGTATCCAACGAGTCTGTTGCCTTGGCCGATAGGCTTGGGTAATCTTAACAAATTTCATCGTGATGGGGATAGATCATTGCAATTGTTGGTCTTCAACGAGGAATTCCTAGTAAGCGCGAGTCATCAGCTCGCGTTGACTACGTCCCTGCCCTTTGTACACACCGCCCGTCGCTCCTACCGATTGAATGGTCCGGTGAAGTGTTCGGATCGGGGGGACGGGGGTGGTTCGCCACTCGCGACGTCTTGAGAAGTCCATTGAACCTTATCATTTAGAGGAAGGAGAAGTCGTAACAAGGTTTCCGTAGGTGAACCTGCGGAAGGATCATTGTTGAGAGAGCATCATAGAATGATGGATGATTGTGAACGTGTGAACGTGACCCTTTCGTCATCAGCCCGCCCATGTTGGTGGGCGATTGACCGTAGCTCGGTGCGATCGGCACTAAGGAACAACGAACTTGGAAGCAGAGGGCCCCTCAGCGTGAGCGGGGAGCCCAATGCGTCGGAGATTCTTCGGAATCAAATGACTCTCGGCAATGGATATCTCGGCTCTTGCATCGATGAAGAACGTAGTGAAATGCGATACTTGGTGTGAATTGCAGAATCTCGTGAACCATTGAGTCTTTGAACGCAAGTTGTGCCCGAGGCCTTGTGGTCGAGGGCACGCCTGCTTGGGCGTCATGGCATCGTCGCTTTTGCTCCATGCTTTGTCGGCATTGAGCGCGGAAGTTGGCCCCGTGTGCCCTCTCGGGCACAGTCGGTCGAAGAGCGGGTAGTCGGTGAGCACGATGGACGTTGGTCGTCGCGAGCGAGAACTGAACGTCGTCCTCGTCGTTTTGGGATGAGCCCTCAATAAAGAGACCCTGTGTGATTGATGATTGCGGAGCCGCGCGAAAGCGCCGCGTCAATCATTTGCGTGCGGCCCCAAGTCAGGCGAGACCACCCGCCGAGTTTAAGCATATAAATAAGCGGAGGAGGAGAAACTTACGAGGATTCCCCTAGTAACGGCGAGTGAACCGGGATCAGCCCAGCTTGAGAATTTGACGGTTGAATCCGTTCGAGTTGTAGTCTGGAGAAGTGTCCTCAGCGACGGATCGGGCCCAAGTCCCTTGGAATGGGGTGCCGGGGAGGGTGAGAGCCCCGTCTGGCTCGGACCATGCCGCATGACGAGGCACTGTCGTCGAGTCGGGTTGTTTGGGAATGCAGCCCCAGTTGGGCGAAAAGGACTTTGAAAAGAGAGTCAAAGAGTACTTGAAATTGCCGCGAGGGAAGCGGATGGGGGTCGACGGAGTGCTCCGGTCGGATGCGGAACGGCTCTATCCAGCACATTACTGCTTGTGGTTATTTGATGCAATATTGTGCCAGTATCTTTGGCCTGTGAAGGTGGGTGCACTACTTGCTGTGCCTGAGTTTTCCTTTTAGTTCTTGCCCTTGTTTGTATCCTCCCTGAGCTGTGTTGCTGTTCAAGAGGGCTGTGCTTAACACTTAAAATTTTCACTTCCCTTCTGTTTACTTTTGCTTTAGGCCTCCTAGCTGGTTTGAGTTTGGATGCTGCCACTAACTGCTGTAGTTGGTCCTCATAGTCAGAATCATAAGTGTAGTCTGATATGTCACTCACTGAATTGTTTAATTGCTCAGGGTTACTTGGCTTGTCTGCATTAGAGGGTGCTGCAAGGTTGCTTACCATGCTATCTGTGCCATCCTGCTGTACTGTCCTTCCAGGGCTTGATGTGGCTTGGTCTTCCCTACTGTTGCTGACATTGTTCCTTTTGTTTTGATCCTGAAGTCCACACTGATCATGGGGGGGCAAACTGTTCAAATTTCTGTTTTCCCAGGATGCATTTCCTTCTGATGGTACTAACAGTGCTGATGTTACAAGCTGATGTGGTTGCCCATGGTTTGTATCAGTAGTGCCTTGCATGATGTTGGTGGTGTATGTGTGTTGTGCCAAACCCTGGTGAGTATCATTGCCTGTATGATGCAGTTGTGCCTTTGATAAGATCTGCCCATGTATCAGAGAATCAGATGGTGTTTCAGATTGCTGTGGTCCATGCTGCTTTGTTCTATGACAGTAACTCCCGGTCATGCCTGGTGCCTCTACTGGTACTGCATTGATTGCAATTTGTAGACCCATAATATCTTCTTTGATAGCCTGCCTACCTGTAATTGTGTTTAGCATTTCAGTTTCCTTCCCTGATACTGGTGCTGATACGGCCTTCACTGGGTCTCTGTGCTGATTAGGCAAGGTATCAAGATTACTGCTAGCAGCTGCAGGGTGTGGTGTCTCATGTTCCTTGTCAGTGAGAGGTTCCTTTCCCAATCTGTATGCGTGCAATTCAGTGGTTGGTGTCTCTGGATTCAGTCTGGATGGGTCTGAGTTAAGTCTGGTTATATCTTGGCCTGAGTCCATAAGTGTCTGCCTTATGTCATGCTGATCCTTATCATTTTCCTGTGTCATGGCAACTTCCTTCAATCCATGTGCATGTTGAAGAGGAGTGCCCTGCTCAACTGAATGCTGCACTGCTGGAACCTTCATATTGTGACTGTGGGATTGCTGCTGTCTGCCATCTCTTGCTGAAAAACTGTCAAATGTTATCTGGCCCATTTTAAAGTCTCTGTTTGTTGGCTGTGGGGTAACTGCTGATGCTGCATTTGATTGTGGTGACTTTGCTGTTGAAACCACCCCTCCAGCCAATATATCAGACATTACCTCTGGGCACTGTTCTGTGCCACTGATCAGTTTGCTCACATGCCTGGGTTTGCTACTTCCTGCAGTTTGCACTGCGCTCTTTTGTGGGCTGGCATGGTGTGCAATAGCCTGAGCTTTAGTTGTGAGCCGTAACTCTACAGGTCCCTGATGTTCCCCTATTTCTGTTCTGAAATTCTGATTATGTGCAGGTTGCAGGCCTGCTTCCAGTTGTGCAGTGACTGCTGCAGCAGTAGCATCCCCACCTCTGTCCATCTTCCGACTTGATTTTCCTGCCTCCTTTTGAGTGGTAATCTGATTGTGGTTGGTATCAATGGTATCCGCGTGCCCTGGTGTGCTTATTAGTGGTCCTTTGCCTTTCAATTTATGAATGCTCTGAGGCGTCTTCCCTGCATGGCTAGCCTGTTCTTGTGCAGTTCGTGCCATTTCTGGTACATGGGTGATTTGCATTGTTTTTGTTGGCGTTACCAGATGTTTATCAGTGCTAGGTTGGACTGTACTTCCCCTGTTTAGCTTGGCCTCCCGAATTGTGAGTCCTCTATTCCCTGGTGGTGCTGAAAATACTGATGCAGGTGCAGGTTTTTTAAATGGCTTGTCTGATTGCATCTGAACCTCCTTGTTCCTCTGAGTATCAGTCCTATCTGCCACAAAAAAGTCGCTTGCGTTCCTGTAATTTTCCCCAAGTCCTTCTCCATGGTGTGCAACAACGCTGTTTGTCCCTCTCTTCGCGTGCCAGGCAGCGTGCCAGTGCCATTGTCCGTGCCAGTTGCAGAGTTTACTGGTTGCAGTTCACGGCTTGTGCCCGATGCCAACTTCTCTGTCATTTCAGCATGTTTTGATGTGGCTACTGTTGTACCCACCCGTGTGTGGCTCTGCTCTCCTCTTGCAGTGGCTGTTCTTGTAGGGTTGCTGCAGTTATGTGAGTAATGTCCCAGTTGACGGC
Source organism: Curcuma longa (assembly GCF_044706935.1). Taxonomy (NCBI): domain Eukaryota; kingdom Viridiplantae; phylum Streptophyta; class Magnoliopsida; order Zingiberales; family Zingiberaceae; genus Curcuma; species Curcuma longa. Next base: position 4,371,518 of record NC_133878.1, read on the forward strand.
ATTGTAAGCAGAGTTTCAGCGCAGCCTCAAACCGTAGACGCAGAGTTACAGTCCTGCCATCTGGCAGTGTTACTGGGAGTGTCGTTGGTGGCGCATTTGTGATGTCAACTTCAACGAGGACTCTTGCAAAATTGATACGTTCCCTTTCCTTGGTAAACCGATCCGTATAGAGTGGCGTTCCAATTGCAGAAGCAATTTTGCTAAGTCCTGTGGTTGACCAGCAGTCAATAGGGAGCCCATAGACCTGCATCCACAATGGCAGTTGGTTGTGAATCATGGAATCAAATGTAAAGCACGGTGGCATTGATTTCAGATATAAGGGGCAGCCAAAGGTAATGTAGGGGCCTCCTTTAAGGACCATGTCACAACTTTCTTTATCAGGGAACTTGAAGACTAGCCAAGCTGTGTCGTGTGTCAGCATCTTGTGCTGCGTTCCCCACCGACGTGTTAACGCTGCAACAGCTTTCCATCCTGGGAATTTACCCAGAAATCTCCCTATCAGGCAAAAGCCTACCCTTTCCTCTAGAGATTCTTTGTCCTCTATGGTTAAGGTGGTTGTGTCTCCCATCGGCGGTAGAAAATGCAACTTGGTGTCATCCGTGCAAACTCTGTTCTGCTTAAACAGGGCGGACCATCGTGTTGGTTTTTTGCTCTGTTCGACCCGACGAGTCTGCGTCTGCATCATGTTCTGAGGGTTAGGGTCTCGATTTGTTGTTCGTTGTATGCTCATCTCTTGGGGAGTGGTTGTCAATTCGCCAGCACGCTCCTTCCCCTGGCTAGT
>NC_133878.1:4377298-4391724 GCF_044706935.1 Curcuma longa
AAAAGTGTGTGAAATATCATGGCTAAAAAGGAGAAAATTGAATTGCTATTCAGACAGTATCCTGGCTACTACTCCAAAAATAAGGCTTCGTCAGTTTATGCCTGCACAAGAAGGAAGTTTAGAAGAAAGTGCTTTACTTGAAGAAATACAGAAGATATCTCCCTCTAGATCCAAGTTGAATTGTGAAGTAGCAAAGTTTGTCTCATGCAGTCACTCAGAAGAATTTCATCAAAGGCAAACTCAGTGTGGGAGGTATATACTAATTATAATTTATTTGTGCAATAGTTTGTAGCTTAAGAGAAATTAGTGAGATCCAGAGTCAATTATAAGAATAATGTCATATGATTAATATCTGTTTGAATTAATGCTTGAAACTCTTTATTGCTTCTCTGGCTTGGGCTTCATATATTTTTTTTGATAAATTAAGTTCAATTAGATAGCTCATGCCTAGCAATTTTTGCAACAACTAGTTGTAAATTTATGAAATTCGTGATCTATATCCTTGTTCTTACATATATAGCCTTGTCATTTATGACCTCTCTGATTCTTCTTACATATTTAGCCTTGTCAGGTGAACTCTTGCTCCAAAAATACTCACCAAGTCTCAGATACTTGTTTGCCAAATCAGTGCACAAATATTTGTCTTTCTCTAAATCTGGCAGATGAATCCAGTACCTTTAGGACAAATGAAATTTGCAATAGTGGCTCACCACTTTGTATATTAGAAGAATCAGGACCTTCTGGAAATGATACCTATAATGGATTGGATTAAGGGCACAACATCAAAAGGTAATCTTTTATTAAAATAATTATTTTTAATAAATTATTTTAATAAAATAAAATTATTAAATTATATTTATTATTTTAATAAATTATTTTATTAAAATAATCGTGCAACGAGGAGGCGTGCAGTACTATAGTCGTGCTGTATTTTGTACTATTTGTCATCTTTTTTTCATTTTCTATTTTCAATTACATTTTTCATTCTCTATAGAAAATAATATTTTATTATTTTCTATTTTCTTTGAAAATGACTTCTCATTTTCTATTAAGATGAGATTAGAAAACACAAATCAAACAATCATTTTTAAAAATTAAGAAAATAAAATTGAAAAATGATCAAACCAAACGCCCTCTTATATTCCAAATATTTAAACCAAATAATGTTGATAGGTTTTTGACACCGTTTTTTTTTTACTTTTCAAAAAACTTAATAGTGTGAATGACTGATTAAGGGCATCTCCAAAGCAAAATGATTTTTTTTTATATTTATCATGTACCACATCATTATCACATCAAAAGGAAAAAAATCACACTGTTCTCTTCACTATAAAAAGTAACAATTCTAAATTATTTTTAAAAAATAACATAAATGTATATAAAATTTTAAAACAATAAATAAAATACATTAATTATTTTTGAAAAATTTATATAATTATTATGACCACTACACCACCATCATTAACTCTTTCCATCTATTACCATCTCTCTCCATCCATCATCATCACATCTTTCCATCCACTACCATCTCTCTCCATCTATCACCACATTTCTCCATCCACTACCACCAACTTTCTCTATCCATTACCATCTCTCTCAATCAATTACCACCTTTCTCCAATAATACAATCACCATCATAAAATTTATGTTATTATTTAGTTTATTAAATTTAATTGGTAATTATTTAATTGAAATAACTAAAAATTTAAATTAATGATTTATTAAAATATTATATTAAATTAATAAACATCGTTTATTAAATTTAATTTATAAAATGTAACCTAAATGTATAAAATAATAAATCAATTCCGTTTGCGCCATACTTTATATATTTAAAAAGGAAAAAATTAATTAAAAAAGGAAAAAAAAAGAAAAAAACAATGTTTTAATAAAAAATTAAAATAAAATTCAGAAATGAAAAAAATAATATAAAAAATATCATATGTGAAGAAACTTTAAAAAATTATAAAAAAAATTGAAAACAATTTTACAATTTTACTAGATAATATAAAAGATCTTAGTGCTGGGGAATGTTGGTGTTCCTAATGCTGAGGTGATGGTGGATTGTGGTGGTGTAGTGGTGGGAATTAATGATGATGTTGAAAGTGATGTTAGTGTGGTGGTAATAATAGTAATGTTGATGGTGATGGTGATGTTGATGGTGATGGTGATGGTGATGATGATGATGATGATGATGATGACGGAGTGATGGTAGTGGTAGTAATGGTGATGATGATATTGTAATAACATTATATATATTCAAGGGTCATATGGTTAGGAGGGGGTGAAGGAGTGGTATAGTGATGATGATGATGAATAGTGGTAGTAGTAGTGGTAGTAGTGGTGGTAGTGATAGTGATAGTGGTAATAATGGTAGTGGTTGTAGTGGTTGTAGTGGTAGTGATAGTGGTGGTAGTAGTGATGGTAGTGATAGTGATAGTGATAGTGGTGGTAGTGATAGTGATGGTAATGATAATGATAATGATAGTGGTAGTGGTGGTAGTGATAGTGATAGTGATAGTGGTGGTAATGGTAGTGGTAGTGGTAGTGGTAGTGGTAGTGGTAGTGGTAGTGATAGTGATAGTGGTAGTGGTAGTAATAGTGGTAGTGGTAGTGGTAGTGGTAGTAATATTGATGGTAGTGGTAGTGATAGTCGTAGTGGTAGTGGTGGTAGTGATAATTGTAGGGTAGTGGTAGTGGTGGTAGTGATGATGATGATAAAAAAAAATTTATATCATCCTCACACATACCACACATACTCACCCAATGAAAGAAAAAAAAAATCCAAATCCTAAACCCAAACATCCACCCAAAAAAATTTCCACTCATCATACCAACAACACTAAACATATATCACTATCAGCCCTCCTTAATCATTAATCAACCCACCCCTCCCTCTCATCATCTCATCAACGGGCTTAATCAACCCCTTACCTATACTATTCATTGACATGACCCAACAAAAACTGAAAAAAAACACTTCGAAGGTGCAAACGAAGCATTAAACGATGCCGGATGGCTCTGAAATTGGACCGGTATGTAGATCTCACAGAGAGCTTCAAAACGCATCCAATTGTGGCTCGTTCTGATTCCCCAGTCAAAAGTTATACCCCATCAAAGTTCATTATGGATAGTGAAAAAAACTTTGAAGATGCGGATAGAGCACTAAACGATCCTAAAAAGGGCCAAAAGTGGGGAGGTATGGGTATACCCTATACCAAACGTAGCTCACTCAAAGATCTTCGCAACGCAACCGACCGTGCCTCGTTTTGATTCCTTAGTCAAAAGTTATTACCCTTTGAAGTTCATTTTACATATTGAAAAAATCTTTCAAGATACGTACGGATCATTAAATGATGTTGGATGGGTCCGGACTTGAAGGCGAATATGTAGCTCTCGCCGAGAGCTTCGAAACGCTTCCGACCGTGCCTTATTCTGATTCCCCAGTCAAAAGTTATGCCTCGTTGAAGGCTCCAGTCAAAAGTCATGTCTCATTCTAGTTCGATTCATATAACTAGTGGAAAAACACTTCAAAGGTGCGGATGGAGTATTAAACGATCTCGGATGGGTCCAAAACTGGGTCGGTATTTCTCTCTCAGAGACCTTCCAAATGCATCTGACCGTGCTTTGTTCTGATTCTCCAGTCAAAAGTTATATCTCGTCGAAGTTCCAAATCAAAAGTTATACCTCATTTTAGGTTGATAGATATAGATAATGTTTAGGGTATTTTGGAAGTGCGCATGGAGCATTAAACAATGCCGGAAGGCTCTGAAACTGGACCAATATGTAAATCTCTCACAGACCTTCGAAACGTATCCGACCGTACTTTATTTTGATTCCCTAATCAAAAGTTATGCCTTATTAGTTTTTCCTTCAACTCTCCAATCCTACCCACAAATACATTAACTAGCACCACCCTCTCTTTCTCCCTTCCCCAAATCCATTAACTAGAGAGAGCTTCGATTAGGAATCGACCGTGTCTTATTGGAATCGACCGTACTTCGTTTTGATATCCCAGTAAAAAGTTATGACCTCTAAAGCATTCGAAAATATTTGTTAAATAAAATTTTAAAAATTATTATCCTCAAATTATCCCAAATTACGATTATGCCACTACGTCAACATTCCCTCCCGCCTGTGTTAGTAAACCTAAACCGCGCCCATCAAATTCCCATTCCCGCTTACACGCCGTCCAACCGCGCCAAATTCCAGCCCCCAAATTCCCATTCCCGCTTCCATGCCGTCCAACCGCGCCACACGTCTCTCCGTCTCCGTCCTCCTCAGCGGCTGCTTCACATGTCCTCCCTCCCAGCGGCTGTTTCATTTCCCTCACGCGGCTGCCTATCACGTAGTCGTACCTCCGTTCCTCCGCCCTCGTCTTTTCTCTACCTACTGCGTAAGCTTCCTTCTAGATCGTCAATCCACTTTTTGTGATTTTTCATTTATTGATACGTTTCCTTGTTTCGTTTAGGAAACCTGAGATGGCTGCTGCCGATAAATGCCCAAGTAAGCTATAGAACCCTCCTGCTCTTTCTTCTGTGCTTTCGTTTGGATGTTTAGGGTGGTTTTGGTCTTGGCAGTGGTTGTGAATGCAGATGGTCGTTGAGCGCCCTTCTTATGAGTATCTTGGTAGATGGTCAAGTGGATCTCTTCCACACTCAGTTGGATTTCTTCCACACTGTTAATGATTTTTGATTCATTCAACCAAATTTCTAGTTTAACTATTACAATACTTAATAATTGTAGCACTCTTTCTGTCATTCTTTGATCAAGGTTGTTTCTGTCATTCTTTCTACATGTGCCCGTGTTTATGATGGCTAGGGCATTCTGTTGTGTTCGGGTGGTCTTGGGTTCTAATCCCATGTAACATGTCTTATGTACACAATATTAGCCTTGTGCCATAAAAGAAAAGAAAACGATTTTGATATTAGATATGGAAGAATCTTCTACTATGTGGAGGAATTTTTCCTTTTGCAACTCATTAGCTATTTCCTCAAGTATTAGTAGGCAGTAGGAGATTGTCTACGATCCCAATCTTTATTTATGTTTTACCATGTGTGAAATAAATCTAATATAAACTGCAAAATGAAACTGGGGTCTGCAACTATTTGACATTAGATGGATGTAATTATCACCGTTGGTTCTATGAAATACCATGTTTCCCATGTCAAGTGTTTTTGTTATTTGATCTGCCTTATCCCTTTCACCTTTATCAATAGAAAATATAAATCATGAATATAGCATCTAAAAGAAGTTAAACTTCAATATAATAAGTATGCTCATGCGTTTCATGGAATAGCTGATCATGATACTTGATGATATTCTGAACTACATTTGATCTTTTCTGGTCGAACAAAAATTATGTTAATATAATATTGAATCTATCTCATTGAATTGCCTTTTCAACCTCATTTTAGTTGCATTATCATCTCTTACATGGCCCTATGTAATATCTATCAATATGAGACTTTGGCTTCCACCTCCTAATGGAAAGTTCTATATGAGGATGTGGGAAAGCATGATATTGTAAAAATTAGTTTTTGTTTAATAATTCCACTAGAGGTTTTTAGGGATTTTATTAGAAAAATCTATTAGTGTTATCAATAAGTGATTAGGATCCCATATATAGAATAAGTTTTTGAGTTAAGTATTACTGTTATAATCTCTTTTCTTTCTCTCATCTTTATCTTTTAAAATCTCTTTCCTTTTGTGTTCACTAATTATAGGCTTTGTCTTTTTTTCGTCTCTGTTATAATTTTTTTTCTTTTTTCCTTATGATGCCTTCAATCAAAACCCTAAATCAACCTTTATAGTTGGATTTCTATTTACTGTTTTTTCCTATTACCAATATTTATATATGGATTCCTTTTACCCACCTTTATAATTGAATTTTTCCCTTTATTCAGCCTTCATTACCTTTTTTTTTGTTTTATTAGCCTTTGTAGCTAGATTCCTTTTACCTGCTATCATTACCTATTTTTTGTTTTATTAGCCTTTGTAGTGAGATTCCTTTTACCCGATTTCATTGCCTATTTTTTGTTTTATTAGCCTTTGTAGCTAGATTCCTTTTACCCACCCATAGTTGGATTTTTCTTTGTTACTCCACCTTTATTGTTGATTTTTCCATGCATCAGTTTTCGTAGTTGGATTTTTTTTAACTAGAAGACTTTTCTTTGATTTTTTCCTATCTTGTATCAATACTTCTACAAGTTTGACTTATACAACGAGAAGTTCTAGAAACAATTGCTATAACAAAGTCAAAGAAGGTCATTTGATCTCAACAATCTAGAGGATTACAAAATGTACCGACTCTTGATTAATGGTGCAGTTATTGTAAAAAGTCATGTCGTACTCGTGAGGTGTTGGAAGCTTCATGGAAAATCACTTAGTCTTTATGCCATGTCATCATAGATGTTGACTTGACTCATGCCACCTCATGGCCAAGTCTTGACTTGACCACTTGACTTTATGTTGAGGTGGCATAAGTGATGGCCAATAGAATGGTGCCACATCACCTTGATTGCCACCTCATGGGAGGTTACAAATCTTTTTTGTAACTCATGGATGGTTTAAAGCATTAATGGGATTAATTAGCTTTAAAGGGAATTGATGTGACATGAGAATAAAAAGAAAAAAAAATGTGTTTTTCTAATTGGATTTTCTCATTCACGTTGAGAATTGTTCTCTCCTTCTTCTTGGTTCTTCTTCTCCCTCTTCCTCTCCTCTCCTTAGCCAAAACCTCTCTTGGTGCTAGCACACCTTTGGTTTTGGTTCTCCACCTATTGTCCGAGTGGATACGTGTAGAGGAGCGGCACTTGACGCTCTCGAGATCCGGCATCATTTCGGAAGAGCGGGATACGCGAAGGGCACGCATCGAGGGTAAATTTCTTATCTCGTAGATCTAGTGTAGATCTAGGTATTTTGAACATGTACAAGTTATTTTTGTAATTTTCGCACGGATCCGTTCGGAGGGTTTCGTGGTTTCCGCACGCAAAAAGCGGTTTTGCGGCACGAAAAACCCAACAGTGGTATCAGAGCCACGTGCGATTCTTGTACATGTTTAGTTTTGTATTTTTTTGTATTAGATGCAAAATTTACATATTTATAAGTTTCTGTGATTTTTTGAATTTTTATGATTTTATGGGAATTTTTCTCGTAGAGGAGAAGCAACAAGTGTTCGGACACTTGTAGGCTTCATCCATCGAGAAAAACTCTCCGGATCGGCAAGATCTCGCCCCGAAATTTTTGGGACAGCGTAGGAAGGTGCTTAAGATCGCATTAGGACACTCGTGAAGGTTATTTCGCGAGTAGGGGTGCTGCCCCTAAACCCCGCAAGGGGATATGTCTTGCGATTGCGCCCGAAAACGCGTAGCGGGTCCGCTCTGGAGATGCGTCTCGTAAAATTATAAAAATCTGTAGAAAAATTATGGAAATTTATGAAAAATACATAAGTTAGTATTATGTACCTGCGAGTCGTGCCCTATCTTTTTATAATCTGATTGTAAATAGATTTAGACTCGAATGTAACTCGAGTTTCACTTTTGTAATGTACAATTGAGTCGGTGGAGAGTCCACTCGGAGACGGAGTTTCGAGAGTCACTTTTATTATGTTGGACCTGCATTTTCAGTCGACTGATCAGAGTATCAGTCGACTGGACTGTAATTTCAGTCGACTGATGGCAGAATAAGTCATACACAGAAAGATCAGTCGAGCCAGAGGAAGGCAGTCGACTGGCACCAGTCGACTGGCCTAGGAGCAGTCGACTGGAATTCAAACGTTGGACTAATTAATGCAGCAATTAATGCAGATTCTGTAGCCGTTGAAGCCCATCAGTCGACTGGCCATGGGAGCAGTCGACTGATGTCACGAAAAGCATAAAAGATAGCTGCGAGATTGAAGAGAGCACTTCTTCTTTTCGAATACATTTTTTGTGAGATCTTCAAAGCTCTGTCTTGTGCTTTTCTACTCTTCCTCCCAAACCTATTTTCTATTCATAAGAGGAAGAGATCAAGTGTAAAGGTTTCTCCTCCTTCAAGAGTTCTTGAGAAGGAGACTTTTCATAGTGCAAAGGGTGTGTGCGCTGTGTGGATCCTTGGATTAGTCACCTCTGCGGAGGTGGAGACCAAGTAAATCGAACCGGGTTAGCGTTGTGATATTGTTCTTTCTTTTATTATTTGCTTCCGCTAATCTCTGTAAGAGAACGATCAAGAAAGTTCGAGAAACGCTATTCACCCCCCCTCTAGCGAACGCATCGGTCCTAACAATTTCTATCCTTATTTTTTGATTTCATAGAATATCTTTTGGTTCACTTGTCATATGAGGTGAGGTCTTGTCTATTTTCGATGGATGTATCCATTTGAAAAGTAAAATTTTTATTTTCGATTAATGTATAAAAAATTACTAATTTTATTATATATTAATATATAATATAATTTCTTATATTACAATTAGATTCCTATATCATTTGAAAAAAATGAAAAATAAGACACATGTTGATGCCTCTATTGTTCATGTATACATTATAGAGGATATAATAACTTTTGCATCATATTATTTTGAGCCTCATGTTTAGAATAAAAGACGGAGAATGGGAAGAAATGATGAGGATCCTATTAATTCTAATTTTAACTCATTCTTAATTTTTAATTTTTTTGGTCGACTAAGTGGACTATATAAATAGAGATATTTAACTTATCAAGAATGAAGAATAACCCAGATATATATTTTACTAAATTCTCCATAAGTCACATTATATTTCGAGTTAGTATATATTTCTTATGTTGTAAATTCTTATGTTATAGTTTAATTTTTTATGGAATGATTTTTTAAAATTTATATTCTAAAATATCGACACAAGAGTTTGATCATTTTTATGAAGAAGAATTTACACAATCAGTGGCGGATGTACATAGGGGCCTGGGGGGGCCATGGCCCCCCCCAGCCCACGTACAAAAGGACCTAGTGCGTAAATTACTCGAGGAAATAGTGTAACACGTTACCATTTCCTCATTCATTATCAATATAATAAACTACAATTATTAGTGACATGATGACGTGGCTTTGAGCTTGTCAAATTTTTATTAACAACAGCATGTGGCGAATAAATAAGCAACGTAGTTAAAACTGGACCATCTTTCCGGCCGGTTCGATCAAACTAGATATCGATTGGCTCAATTAGAGCATGTTCCATCTTAATCAACTTGCTCTCTTCACAAACATTTAATTCAATATCATTCGATTAATTAAATTATTCAAATATGGCTGCTAATTGATGACTTATTAAACCATTAAAAAATATTAAATATCAACTTCATCGATTACCCTATGTTCTATCTGCCCCGTTAATTAAACAAATATAGTATTATACTTCAACATGAAGCAATCTCTACCAACGTGTCTTTAATTAACATCCCATTTTAATTAGACACTTGCTCGCTAGCTGTTGATGATGTCGAGTAATAATATAATGATAGATGTTAGGTTTTTTTGCTAAGGATTATAAATGTTAATTTAGTTATTCTTTATTTTTTATAATTATTTAATTGATTAAGATTGTACTTAGGTCCTTGATATGTATCTTTAGGTAATTTTTGAGTTCAAATGAGTATATCATTTTCATTATATGACCCCCCAAATATGAAATCCTAGATCTGCCCTTGAAGACAATCAATCATGATTAAGATTCAATTTTTTTTTGTGTAATTTTAAGCGATGAAGAAGATCGATTTAGATGTGTTTACCACCCAGCCACGCTGAATATTTTTTCAAGGTTCTGGCGTGAGTAATCCTCTGGCAGGTTCTCTACCACATCAGTACGAGACTTCAAAGCAGAGAAGAAGAAGAAGAAGAAAAGGAATCAATAATATTTGCATAGAAATAAAATTCTAATGTAATATATATTTTCCATTGATTACTTGGAGCTCCTCTTTGTCTCTTTCAGTGAAAAGTTGCTTGCGTTTGATCTTCTTCCCATCCTCGCTAAGAACCTACAAAATCAACATGAAATTCTATTATATATAAATGGTATAAAAGATATGAAAGAAGTTGAATCCTTACAAGCTTAGAGGAGGTCTTGAGGGCTTTGATCAGCGTGTAGTTATTGACATCCAGAGCTTTTATCTTTTTCCAAGAGGCAACCACTGACATTGGCACTGAATCATGCAAGAACAAAAGAGAATCAATTACTGAGCATCATAGCATCGTAACAAAAACAAATGAGTATATCGTTTTCATTATATGGCCCCCCCAAATATGAAATCCTGGATCCGCCCCTGTACACAATAGTTTAAATCATATGTAAGTAGATAATCTAAATTGCGCCATGATTTACACATATGTAAACTTTTAAATATATTTATTTGATTGTAGGTTCATGATAATCAAACTTACATTGAGCAAGAATTGCTAATCCATTTGTTATGAAATCCAAAAGTATTGGTACACTTGATCAACATATTTCATAAATAGATATAGTTTTCATACTCAAGAATATGGAATAGGGAAAATTATAATGAATAGTGGGGTATGTGTTCAGTCATCCGATGATGAAAGTGCAAACAATGATTTTTTTGGTTTAATTGATGAAATTATAGAGGTAGAATATTTTGGTCCAGAAATACAAGTTATTTTAGTTATGTGTCGCTAGTTTTACTTTGTCATCCATGATATAATTTGATTGAAATAAATCATAAAAGATTATATAAGAGATGAACCATTTGTGTTGGCACAACAAACAATTCAAGTATTTTATGTTTTATATCCTAGCTTGAAATGTGATAAAATTGATTGGTGGACTATTTGTAAAACAAAAGCACGAAAAAAGATTGAAGAACATTGGGAAGACATTACATACCAACAAGAGAAAGTTGTGAATACATTTTAGATCGAGGAATATATTATTCCAACGATATGATATTCCAGTGAAGTAGTGATAAACGTGGATGCAAGTGAAATTCATGATGACTACGACGATGATCGACATCGTTGTCGTCATCGCTGCCGCCGCCACTGCTGTCGTCGTCGTTATTATATAACAAAAAATAAGGAAATATTTTTAAAAATGGTAATATTTTTTATGAGTAAATTGAGTTTTAATCTGTATGTTTATAAAACTCATAGCTCAATTAATTGTCTATATACTTTTTTATTCTTAAATTTATATATTTTATTTGTTGATGTACTATATTTTTTTCTATAGGCCATAGAGGTGACATCTTGGTGTTTGATTTGATGTATTTTTTTATTTGTTAGCAAATATGGTAAGTTTTTTTTAATGTTCTTCATTATGTATCAAATTTTTATTTACTTTATTTAAATAATTTTGATTGGCATTCTCGACGTGATGGAAATAGATGGAGTACTTTTGACCAGTCTTCTTCGACACCTAGCAATAAGGGTGGAGCCAACTATGTTTCTACTCGAGCTTTAGCCTCAGGGCCCGACGGGCTTAAAAAAGAACTACCATTTAAATTTATTGTAGAAAAAAAATGAAAAATAGATGTGACAGAGGAAGATAGCCCAGGGACTTTCAATTAGATCGGGATTAGCCCGGAGGCTATAAATTTTCTGACTCTGCCATTGACACTGTATCTACTCCCCCTGATCGGGTAGGACATTCCCATGTACCTTCGCTAGTACCTTCCAATTTACCTGCTCTAGTACCTTCGTTGGTACCTTTGCTAGTGAATTCGCTAGTACCTTTGGCCAGATAGTCAGCTATTGAGATAATTTGATTTGTTAGATTAGAATGTATTGTGTTGTATGAAATGTAAAATTGTATGTTTATTTGGATAATTTGTTTTGACATGTATGAATATGACTTGTTGAATATAATGTGTTGGAACATCATATCTAATATGTTGGATTGATTTTATTATGTATGTTGTGAACATAATATTTGTAAACATGATCAAATGCAGAAATAGAGAGGTTTTGGGAAAAAATTTATTTATTACAATGAATTTTGCGATGAAATTTTTTCATCGCAAATTTATTGAAAATCATTGTGTATTTCAACTTTATGATGAAAATAGGTTTTCATCGCCAATTTGTGATGAAACATGTATTCATCTCAAATTGGCAACGAATCCATTTTTGTTGCATATTTACGATGAAATTGGGTTCATCTCCAATTTGCGACGAATACTTTTTTTGTTGTATATTTGTGATGAATATATTTTTCATTTTAGATTTATGACAAAAATTGGTTTCATTGTAAATTTCGATGAAAATCAATTTCATCGTCAATTTGCAACGAATCTATTATTGTCGCAGATTTACGTCGAACATCATTTTCCTATAGGACCAGTGGGCATGCTAAGGGGGAGGGATGAATAGTGCTTTCATCATTCATTCATTCGTTCGTTACTAACACAAAGACTAGCATCCGATATTAGAAAAATAAGTAAGGGACTCGCGGATTTACTTGGTTCCTAACCCCATAAGATTAATATGTTTGAGGCTTATGCACAGAAATGCGCCTGCCCACTAATGATTTCCATTCTGAAATTTTTTCAGAGGCAAAAAAATCTATCTTACAGTCCAAATAATATAAAATAGAAGTATAGGACAATAAGACTTTAAAAGGATTAATCAAATCTTGAGTAGGTCGATCCGGAAGTCCTGAGTGCAGCGCACCTTTCCTGGAGCTTTCTCAGTCGCACAAACTTGGTTCCGTTCGTGTTCAATCATCATCGCAGGATAAAGAATGAGGAGTATTAGAGATGCTCTGCTTTGGTGCTGGTCGTATAGACTATATAAAGACCTTTCTAGGTGCTTGGATCCCTTTCCGAGTGCTGGGAACCGATCCGATCTGATCCGATTCCGTCGATCTTTATCAGTGCTAATTCTACTTGATCTAGGCGCCTGGACTGTTCGGGCGTTTGGATCATATCCAGGTGCCTGGATCTGCCCTAGTCCATGCGCTTAGACCTCACTGGGCCATGATAAGTGACTATTTGATAGGATTAATTATGGTTATATTGACTATTTTTGATTATATTTCATGTTATAAATTGGATTTTAGGCTTATTCTTTATCTTGGATGAATTTTTAGTCTTCATTCTATTTTGTTATTAATTTGAGATATTTATGGATGTTAATTTGTGTATTTGATTTTGTATGAAATTAGGATGAAGCTAATTGCAAAGAATTTAATCAGACCAAAGAAATCATTAAGAAAGCCCACAAATTGGCCCGATTTGGAGGAAAAATCAATCTTAGTTTGAGTTGGGTTGAATTGGATTCAACTTTGGCTCAATCCAATTTAGGCCAGTTTAATACAAGCCCAGTTCAATCACACGGTTTAAGCAGAGCTTATAAGCTTCAATCGGTTCAGCGAGAAAGGGGGCTCAGCAGTGATTAGGTCACTGTAGCTTCTCATCGCAATTCCTTCTTCTTCTCTATTGCGATTTCCAATCGAGTTCCCACCCATCCACCATCTTCTCTATCGCGATTCCTCCTTTATTCTTCCTCTTCAATCAGCACATGTGGCGACCGACGTCCATGAAGGTCGATGAGCGCCAACGCATCCACAGGAGACATCGCCGTGGGTGGTTTGCTTCGGTGATGTGTCTTCTTCACCCCTCTTGTTCTACTTTAGTCGCCGTGGGTGGTTTGCTCTGCCGATGGTAGCCAACAATACTTGATACAGCAGTGAGCTCTGTCATGGGTGGTTCACTCTGGCGGAACTCCTTGTCCATCCGCATCCATCAGAGTTTGGCACGGGACGTCAGGCTGTGTTCCGACTATCTCCTCCACCGAGGACACGTGTGTGTGTTGATGTGTATTAATGAAGTTTCTTGTTGTTGTTGAAATCTTGCATGAGGTGAACCATGGTACATTATGTTGATCTTGTAGTGATTTTGGAATTGAGTAGTAGCCGGTTACATGATGTATAGTGTTTGTGATTCAAGTGTAAATGGATGGTGTAAACTTGATTAATGTTCATGAACAAAGTATTTTGTATTGTATGTTGTACATTATAGCTATTGTATATTGTGTTTTGGTTGTTGTGTGATACATGATGTGAAATTAGTGTTGTATGTTAACTTGTGATAATGAATAGAATTGTGGAATAGATTGTTGTTGTTGTAGATGAACTAATTCATGTTTAGGTTGTATAAGTGAATGAATGTTGTAGTGCCATGAATTGTTTATAAAGAGCATGTATTTGCTTGTGTAAATTGTGATTCATAATTGTTGTACTTATGAACCAGTTCATGTTAACTTATGTATAGTGATAAATTGATGAGATGAATAGATAGTGAATTGTGTAAGTTGTACTTTATTGTAATTATGTGAAGTATGATTGAAATTGTAAATTAGGGTGTGTGATTGGTCTACAATTATAAAGTATGTGTACTTAATATTCATTTGTAAATTTTTAGGCTTTAATTATGAATAAATGGATCTTGCAGATGATGA
>NC_133878.1:4391785-4393187 GCF_044706935.1 Curcuma longa
GAAGATTATGCATCTCATGCATAATAAACTTTCTCTTCTTTTAATGAAGATCATGCATATCATGCATGATAATCTTTTTCTTCTTTTAAGGAAGATCATGCATCTCATGCTTGATAATCTTTTTGATGAATTTGAATTGTCTTGTGTGACTTGAGTCCAACTCGAGTCTCATACAATCTGATTTGACTTGAGTCCAACTCGTGTCCAACTCAATCTGAATTGACACTAAGGGCAATTCTAACAGTGCCCACCTTCACCTTCCCTTTCCTCCCTTAAGGGTCGGCGCCCCTAACCTTCCCTTTGCTCCTTAAGGGCTGGTGCTCCAAGCTCCTTTCTTCCCTTAGGGTCGGCGACAAGAAGAAGAAGGAAGGAGAGAAATAAGAGAAGGAAAGGAAGAGGAAGGTTTTGCTTGTTTGCTTGCCATTGGAGAGAAGAGACTTGGTGGAATCATCTTGAAGGATCGTTGTCCACACAACGTTCGAGAAGAGGAGATGATATACAGCAGAAGTAGGATGATCCACTCCTTCTAGACATCCCGTAAAGAAGAGGTACAATTTGTGTTTCCGCTTTAATAAATTGTTCTTCTTCTTCCTGGATCTTGTAAATCAAACACAAGAGCCCAATGATCTAAATGTGTCGATCAAACTTTATTTGATCGACTATGAGGGCAACTTAAATCCGTTTTCGAAAAAAAATTTGTTCTGCAAGAATTCACCGGAATGGATTTTCTAGTGTTTCCCATCACTTGGACTCTCCCCAAAAGGCCTCATTCCAATGAAGATACTTTTCCATCCTTTAACCCCATAATCTTTTCCATGTACTTTAGATGTGGGACTATGTTTGCACTCTTGCAACCCAACAGTCGACTGTGGACCTTTCGGGCTCGATGGGAGTCCCCATCAGTTGGTCCCCCCGTGATCATGTGGATGCTGTCTCGGGAGGCGTTATTACGGTTGTCCTCAGGAGCATCTTAAAGACGAGGTACTCGGGGGGCTTCTGGTCGAGCAGGAGGTGCCGACCGTCTAGGGAAACAATCTCGGGTATGAGCAGACCGTGGTGAGGGTGGCTGAGCTTCCCCAGTGGTGCGCCTGGCCGGAGATCTTTGTGGCCTTGGAGTGAGAGATCTTTGCGCATGCTGGTCAGCAGCCTGACGGAGCTCTCGGACATACTAGTGGCATTCATTGGTGGCATGACTCGGGACTGATGGTAGGCACAAAAACGTGACGACCATCGGCAGCCTCCAGCAAATTGATCTGGTTGGCTGGCTACAGCATGAATGGCGCAGTGACTGGACTTGGAGGGGGCGGCAGAGGTATCTGAATCAGGCCTTCGGAGTGGTTGAGGCAGAGGCCTCCGTTCGGCTAGGGCGGCAGTCGGGGGATTCCGACTGGGTCCGCCATGT
>NC_133878.1:4393223-4423690 GCF_044706935.1 Curcuma longa
TGATCTTGGAGGGCAGCGTTAGGAAATCGGGAATCGGTAGGGGGTTGTGGTCTAGGTGGTAGGAGGTGGTGGGACTGTGATGGACCCTCACCCGAGGGATTTCCCTTAGTCCTCTTCCTATGGGTTAACAACACAGATATGCAAGATCAACCAACACACATAAACCCAATCATGGACCCAACCAAGGATCAATACAGTAGACAATACAGGCAGAGATACAGATAAGGTAAGGTTACGGGACAACAAATACAAACCCAAACAAGGATAACACAAAGATACAAATCAGGCCACCGGATAACACAACCATAAATTTACCCAACACAGACAAGAATCAACAGAAACAATGGCATGATCAGCATATATCATAACTAATCAATCTGTATAAAGATAAAATAAAATGAGTTATACATAAAGACGATAGAAGCCAGTTACTTGGGTGTCATGGTGTCGACGGCGAGCAGAGAAGCAAGAAGAAGGCAACGCAACACACCTTGAGAGAGAAGGGAGAAGGGAGAAGGAAAGTTTGAGGAAAGAGTTTCGGCGAGGGTTTTGGAACGGCGCAGGCTGAGGGTTTAAAACAAGGTGGGTGAATCGATCACCTACCCGAGTTAATGCTCCGTAATCGATCAACCGATCGATCAAAGCGTCGTTAATCGACCAGCGAATCGATTAATGGCCAATCTGTTCGATTTTGAGAAATGAAAGATCGACCGGTAATCGATCGGGCGATCGATTACACTAGGTCTTAATCGATCAAGTGATCGATTACGAGAGGTTCTGTGGATTTCGGCAATCGACATTTAATCGATCAACTGGTCGATTACATAAAGTTTTAATCGATTGAGCAATCGATTACTGAAACTGTGGAATTCTGAGATCGACTCGTAATCGATCAATGGATCGATTAAGTAAGACTTTAATCGATTAAGGAATCGATTACACTTGGGTCTGGGAAATCAACTCGTCTCGTAATCGATCAGCCGATCGATTATGACACTGATACTCAGAATCGTATCAGTTTTCTGAAACTGTCTTCAGTTTATGAAATCAAACTGAAAACGAAACCAGAGTGTCCTAACTATATCCTAATCATTGGGAAACGAAAACCTAAACATATCCCATGCCAATTTCTATTGTGCCAAGTTTTAGTGTCTGCCAAGTTTTAGTATCAGGCATTGTATCAGGTTTTCTGGAAAACAAAAAGTTTCTGATAACAATCAGAAACTGATTCTACCCTTGCAAATTTCAATTGGTGTGTGTGATTTCATATCAAGTTTCTATAGGTTTCTGGAAACTTAGGTTTCTGGAAAGAACCTAGATAGCTATCAGAAACTTACTAATCTAAGTCATGGGCAAATTATCAGAAATCCAAGTTTCTCAAATCGTTAACCTAATTCAGTGCCAAAGTCATCAAGGCATATGAGCCAAGGTCAGTTTCAGGTGTCACTGTGCCAACATTCAGTGTGCCAAGTTGAGTTTTGCACAAAGTTCCGATATACTAACAGATTCTATACTTGAAACCCATATCCTAATTTTCATGTGCCATATGTCGAACTCCTATTCCTAAGACATGAATCCTTAGCATCTAACATTTTCTAACATTCGACAATCTAATTTGGCAAAGTCTTGCGTGCCAAATCAAAAAGAAAACAAACATAGGAACCAAGCACAAGAATCAATCGATAAATTTGAACAATAGAACTCCAATAGGATTCCAGCCAAGTTTCCTTGATCAGAATGTACAAGTATGATTTAGAAATCAAATGCACATCAATTGTACATTGGTATTCCCCATACTTGATTGATATATCGTCAACCTCATTATTCAAGGGATGCATGATACATTTTGAATAATTTGGTTGATCCTAGCATCTCACCCCATTTCTAGCAATACAAAAATATTTTGTTAAACCTTATAGTTTGTGTGAGATGTCCCCAAGTTACCCAAACAATTGTTCAAACCCTTGGTCCTCCACATTTTTCTTTTTGTCTTAAAAAATCCTTCATTACTTTAACCCATTATAGGTAACATCTTTGACCATTCATAAGGCTGAATTAGTATTTTATACTAATTCCTTTTTGTCATAAATAGTCTATCATTTATAATATAAATATCCAGAAATTGAAAGAAAATTTCGAGTATTACATCCAATACCTCCTCGAGGTCCCCACTGTAGCATAAAGACATCTTCAAAAGGATGCAATCAAACGGATGAGATTAGTTCTCAGCCGTCGGATGATATTTAATCTCGACCGTTGGATGAGATTAGTTCTCGACCGTAGGATGAGTTAATCGATGGATCAGCTTGTATCCGTGGGATTAGATCAAGTTGCATCCATTGGATCGAAATAAACGAAGAGGAATAGAAGAGAATAGATTAGAACCGTTAGATGAGATTAAGTCGCGTCCGATAGACGAGATCTCTCCAGTTCGGTTTTAATTCTCTTTGGAAGGAAGAACCGGTTCACGAGGTGAACCAGACATGGTTCAATGAATCCCACACCCAAGAGAGATGTTTGTGGCCATTGGATCGAAGAGATCAAGTTATATTAAAGAAGATTATATTAGAACCGTTAGATGAGATTTAGTTGAATTCGACGGATGAGATCTCTTCGGTTCGGTTTTATTTTTTATTTAATATAAAAGTTGGTTCAATGGATGAACCAAGGTGGCCGGCCACATCTAGATGACGATAAGATTGATTTCATTTTTTTTAAAAGGAAAAAATAAATCAAAAAGATCCGACGATGGAAAACCAAGCAAGTTAATCTAAAGGCCTAGATAAGAAATAATTCTATAAGTTTGGAATTGGTTATAAAGAATCAATCCAAATTAGAAAAATTTCTTAATGAGAAAGAAAGGCTTGGTCTTGGCGTGATGGATATAAATAAGGGGGAAGGGGTGGGCGGCAAACACAACAAGAGGATTAGAGAGAAAGAGAGATCGAAACAATTCGAAAGTCTCTCCTTCCCTTTGGTGCCGCCGCCCCTCTTCTTCTTCCTTTTCTTTTGCTTCTTCTTCCTCTACCGCCCCTTCCCCTTCTTCTCTTGAGGTGGTCGGACCCTTCTACCAAAGTGGTGCCCGGATCTTAGCAAAGAGACGAGACAAGGCGAAGTTGCTGCGAGAAGGAGAAAGTTGATCCAAGGTTTCATCATCCGGAGGTTGCAGTCTCTTTATTTCTGGAGGATTGTTGTCCACCTAACGTCCAGGAAGATGATAGGAATACAGCAGAAGTCTCCGAGGTCATCAACAAGGTTCAGGTAAAATTTATTTTCTGCAGTTTTAATTTTACTTAGAACTAGTCTTAAAAATCGTTGAAGGTAATTTAGGAATCGACGATCCTGAGGGATCGATTGACTTAGTCTTTTGTAGACTTTGTTAATTGATCCAGGCGGGATAAAATTTTTATCCTGTGGGGTTCTATGCTTTTCAGAGCGGATAGAATCCGGAACGCAGGACGGAGATCCAGAACGCCAACACTACCATGCCTTCTTCGACCATAGTCCGGTACAGAGAACGAGCTACCGAGCCCTCTCTGACCTAATCAGGAGAACGAGCTACCGAGCCCTCTCCGACTCAATCCGGTCCAGAGAATGAGCTACCGAGCCCTCTCTGACCTAGTCCGGAGAACGAGCTACTGAGCCCTCTCCGACTCTATCCGGTTCAGAGAACGAGCTACCGAACCCTCACTAACCTAGTCTGGAGAACGAGCTACCGAGCCCTCACTAACCTAGTCCGGAGAACGAGATACCGAGCCCTCTCCGACTCAACCCGGTCCAGAGAACGAGCTATCGAGCCCTCTCTGACCTAATCCGGAGAACGAGCTATCGAGCCCCCTCCGATCTCATCTGGTCCAGAGAACGAGCTACCGAGCCCTCTCTGACCTAATCTGGAGAACGAGCTACCGAGCCCTCTCCGACTCAAACCAGTCCAGAGAACGAGCTACCGAGCCCTCTCTGACCTAATCCGTCATTGATCAATCTGAATATACAATTAAAATGAACTTAAATCGTTGTCAACATCAAAACAACAATCGGGACAAAACTGCATCAACACACCAGGCGTAAATAATCGACAAGCTGGAATGGGGGGGACTTCAGCTAGTCTTGTGGAGATTTGGGATGGAGGAACCGGAGCTTCATGTTGGTTCCACGATATGGCTAGTGCTGCAACAGCTACAGCCTGGTCGAAGTCTTCTTGCATCAGGATAATGAGCGAAGGTCGATGCGAATCATCCATCGCACGTCTCAAGTCAGGATTTTTGTGTTTCCCACAGACGGCGCCAAAATATGTTCCTGTTGAGATCCGCTCCTAGATGCGCCGACTCAGCACCACACTTGAATGAGGTTAGGTGAAGAGGATATTATGAAGCTGCTAGAACCTGCAGTCACAATAATCGTGAGAAGGAAGGCCAGGGGTTGCCCTTGCACGACCACTCCGAAGCTTAAGCCAGTTCGTGAGGGAGGAGGAAGGAGACGGAAAAAAGGAGAATGGAAAGTGAGAATTGTGAAAGCGCATACCTCCCTCTATTACAAAACCAACCTTATATATGAGTCTGAGGAGTCATGTCACATCGTGAGTATGGTTGAGGTCCCATCATCGGTATGAAGTTGTCAGAAGGCATGGTATATTCAGAGTATGTATCCCATCGTTGACTTGTATCTGAGGGGTCATGTCACGTACATCTATCAGGTCATCACCGTGATTGATTGTAGAGGTGGCAGGAGGATATTCATGACTGTATGATGGTGGAATGACCTTTCAAGGGGTAGGACAAGAAGAGTCGAAGGGCGTCGATTTGGCTCGGGTGGATGATTCCGAGTCGAGGATTCAAATCGACCATCGGAGAGAAGGTTGACACAGGGCCGAATCGGTTTGGGAGATCTGTTTTCTTGAGGACTCGGTTTGGTCCGAGTGGGTGATTTCACGTTGAGAATTCGAGTCGGCTTAGTTGGTTCGAGAGTTGAGGGGAAACCCCTTAGGAGGATCCGGACTCGTGCTACGGATGGCTTCCACCAGATCTCGACCCGACTCTCCCAACTCGACCCACACCACTCGACTCATGAAGGGTCCTAGGGCCGGAGGATTCGGCTTGATCCGGACTCTATGAATCGCGCTGTATCAGGCCTGATAAGCTGCTCTCGGATTTGACGGACCGTGACCCCACTCCTCACGACTATAACAATGTACAAGAACAAAATGGATCATGATAATTTTAAAATAAAGAAACAAAATTTATACATTCTTAGAAGATCAAGTAAATCTACATGTGCAATAGTAGAAGTGATTCTAAGGGAAACAAGTTTGGACTAGAAAAGTTCTGTCCTGAGCTGCGCAAATGTTGAGATGACTGATAAAGAAAGTAAGCTTGAAATGCCTTCAATGCTATAAGATTGCCTGAAACATTTTTTTTTGCTGTTGGAGTAGGAGTTTAAAGTGACAATGTAGATAATGGGTGCATGTAAAATGGAATATTTTTTTAGAATGTATGTAATTAGTAAGAGCGAATTTTATTTTAAAAAATTAATTGATTCAGTTAATTTATTTCAATTTTGATTTCAAAATTTTTTATTCGATTAAATTAAGTAAATCGAATTAATCTAAATAAAAAAATTGATAAATTTTAAATAAATAAATTTATAAATATCTAACTAATTAATAAATCTTCTATAATATTTAAAAATTTTAATTATTTTAATTAATTTAATTTTTAATTGAATTAAATGATATTTTATTAGTTTAATTTATTTAATTTTTATTTAAATTTGATCGATTCGATTATTAAAAAAATTCGATTCAATTTTAATTAATTCGATTTAGTTTGATCCAATTATAATCGAATATTCAATTCTATACTATGGTATAAGTAATAGTTATTTCTCGATTACCTCTTCACAGATGGTTATAAGGGCGACCGTGTGGGAGCGCTAAGGTGACAAATTCTAAAAGAATAATAGTTGGGTGGTCCAAATAAAGAAATTCTGATTCGGTATGGACAGTAAACACACAAGTAGAAATTTCTTGTGATTAATAAAGATGTCCTAAGGAAGTGTCTAGTTAAGGGGGAGGTACTTCTTGAAGGATCTTATTTTCAAAAGACCTTTAAAAATTTTACTTGAAAACCCTTTTTGAAAATATTATTTGAAAACTCATGCTTTTAAATCATATTTTATAAATTCATGTTTTAAAAAAATATTTTTAAAAATCATAAGTTAAATGTTCTTTTGATTTGGATTAATCTCCAAGACACATAGGTAGTTTATCTTGTGATTAACAAGGAACTTTAAGGAAGTGTCAGATTAAGAGAAAATTCAAATTTAAAGAGCAAACCTATTTCAAAATTATTTTTTATAAATCTTTGAAAAATATTTGAAAATCATTTCAAAATCATATTCAAAATAATTTTATATTATTCTTTTGATTTGGGTCAAACCCTAAGACACATAAGGAGGTTATTTTATGGTTAATAAAATGCCCTAAGAACTTGTCAGGTTAAGGAAGGGATCCAGATTGAAAGGATAATAAATAATTTTTAAAAAAATCATCTACTTAAAATATCTAAAAAACACATTTCAAAACTTATTTTGAAAAACTCTTTTGAAACCTTTGATAAAAATTACTTTAAAATCTACTATGTTCTTTTAAAAATTACTAGACTAAATTTTGACCATAGAAAATACTTATATTGTTGGAGCAATACTTTTTGATATATGAAGAGAGAGAGAAGGGAAACATAAGCTAAATAATCTAGAATTCTCCTAAATTGTTAAAACCCTGACTTGCATTTAACTTAATAAATTATCAAATATCAGAAAAGAGGAGATTGTTAGTGTAGGAAGCACTAGTCTGCCTCTAGGATTTTGATGTTTGATAATATACCTAAGTTTGATTAGTTTTATCAGTCTGCCTCCAGTCTGCCTCTAGTTTTACCAAGAGGAGATTGTGAGTGAAGTCTAGTCAGGTTAAAGTTGACTAGATGACTAGCAAAAAAATTTAGTTAGTTGGACCGAGCAAGAAGTCCTAGTCAGTTGGACTAGACAAGGAGAAGTCCTAATTGGATGCTAGGTAGAAGTCTTGGTCAGTGAGATTAGGCAAGAAAAAATCCTAGTTGGAAGCTAGGCAAGAAGTTCTAGTGAGTGAAGTTGGGCAAGAAATCCTAATCTATGAAATTGGATAGGTGAGAAGTCTATCGAGTGACTCGTCCTAACTGAAGGTTAGGCAAGAGAAAGTCCAAACAGGTCAAGGATAATCGGATGTTTGGTAGGTGGGAAGTCTACTAAGTGATTAGTCCTAACTGGAACTTAGGCAAGGGCAATGTCACGTCCTGAGAGATGGTTGTTCGAAAAATTTCGGCAACATCTCCCCTATAACAATTCAATTTTTCCTGAATATATTTCAACATCCAGGCCCACACGGCCACTCTACAATACAACATATATACATAATTGCTAAACAACTACAGTATAAAGGCCCACACGGCCATAACTATACATCCAACACAGCATCAACTATAACAACCACCACAACAACTATGAAATAACGAAAATCTCAAAGCACATCGATTATGCTCACAACAAAATCAAACGACAACTCTACCACGAAGCCAAAACATAAATACACACAAGACTAAAATCACAAATCTGCGCAAATACGCACAAAACTCCATAAACCACCCATCGAAAATAATCCTAACCACACATCCAGTTACAAACCGAAAATTGTACAAAGAAACCAACAAACTCCTGCTGTGAGATGGGGGCAGTCCGGCACAACACCAAGCTTCAAGGCAACATCCTTAACTGCTACCTGAGGAGATAAAAAAATCCTAGGATCTGGGTGGTGAGTATAAAATACTCAGTGGGTACTAGAATGGAAGTGCACAACATATATATATCAACATGGATATCAAAGGTATATAGTCTCAACAAATGATACATAATGAAAAATGTCAATATACAATGAACAACTAACAAGTAACATAAATTATGCAAATGTAAACAATGCATGTAATGTCATACCATGTAACAACCATATATCAAACAAGTGCAACAACCATAAATGCAGCAAATAACTACCAACAACTACATGCATACATGCAACACATGGTAATATGCATGGTCACTATCGGCTCGCCACCCCCAGACACCTACACAATGAACTGGGGTGCACAACAGGACAACTGCACACACTCCAACAACAAACCACTATACGTGTGTGAGGAGCGGGAAATATCTCAGGAGAGCTATCTAGCTACCTGGTCACTATCTGCACTCAACATCTCTAGACACCCACACAATGAACTAAGGCGCACAATAGGAATCACCTGCCCCAATAACAGATTGACTACACATGAGGGGGAGGGGCAGTATCCCAGGAGAACTATCTAGCTAGTCCTGGTCGCACCCACACAGTGCTATAATGCTCTCATAGTACCACTATTAACAATAGTCTAGTGAGAGCCAACAACAACATGTTATGATGCATGCTCAGTTCAACAGATAACTACTATATCTACCAAGATGTATTCAACATTAATTATGATTAGTCATCACAGATCAACAATAAATAAGGAGACTGTATTGATAGCAACAAGATCATATTAAGGTCAACAGTAAGTATTCAACAACAAATCATGCAACGAATGCAATAAGGGTAGCAACAGGATAATAAACAACAGATAACAAATCATGCACTATGAAAAGACCTGTGTTGACCTAGCACAAGAGTACCCACCTAATTGATGACTCGTCGCAATAAAAACCCTCAAATACAACCGGAAGGTCCTGAAATTTACAAAAATGCAACACCCTCTAAATATAATATTATATTAAATTTTTACAATAAGGTAAACCCCAACTGAATCTAGACTAACTCAACCAAATCCAACTAACCTAACCACATTTAATTAGATCCATAACAATTATTACATCCGAATCCAACTAACCTAATTAGCACAACTCAACCGGATCAAGAGTTAACCCTAACCCAAATCAACTCATCATTTCCAATTAAATTGATTAATCAATTATTATCTAAATATTAAACTAATTAATACTTTAACCGACTCATTAATTATCTAATTAAGCTTCTTAATCTAATTAATCATGGGAACAACAAAACCAAATCTAAATCATGCCAATTTAATGCCAAAATCAACAGCAACCTAATCCAACTGAATTTCATAATACGAACTTCACATCTCAAACAAATTTAACCTAACCACCACCTAATTCAATTAACCCAAGTTAATTTAAATTCAAGTTAATCCTATTCTAGACTTAATCACATTCCCTGACCTGGATCCCATAGCAAGACTGACCATGAAACCCTAACAAAATCAACCATCCAACCAATTTCCCAACAGCACAATACCTCCAACAGAACACACACCAATCCCTAATTCCAATCAATTCACAAAACTGATTAATCCCATAGCCCTGGTTCCACCGAACAGAAACACCACCCTATTCTACCATATATCAAAAACTTGAGAGAAGGTTTAGTGTTCACAAATCTTCCCGAGCAAACCACCGATCCTAATAGGTCCCAACAGAAAACCCTAAATCAAGGGAACAAATCCTAATCTGCTTGTCTATTTGCTCACCGACGAAGGAGGTGGCAGCCGAACCCTGTTTCTCAGGCGGACGACTTGAGAAAGAAGAGAGACAGTGCTGGTCGGCAGGGGACGGCGGCGACAAAGGATTGCGGCAGGTCGGCGGCAGTAGTGCGATGGTGTTGAGCAGAGGGTGATTGTGTGGTTGGCGGCAACAGGCGTCTTCTCCACACGGCAGCGGTGTTGAGCAGAGGGTAATCATGTGGTCAGTGGTAGTAGGTGTCTTCTCCATACGGCAGCGGTCGTGTTGTGTAAAGGGGATGGCAACTGCTCGATCTCGGGTTTGCTCCGTTGGCACTCAGCTTTTAAAGCCTGAAAGTCGCGGGGTTTCCGGTGCCGGCTAGGTGTGACGTAGTCATCCTAGTGGGGACCGACAGATAGACCATGTCCTGAACCAAGCGGGTATAAGACGGTGAAAGGAATGATGCATGATTTAGTGTAACTGCTAAAAGGTTTAGAATTGTTCTGGAATCAATCGTTGATTTTTTTAGTCAATTGGGGATCATGATATACTACTAAGTGTCACTTATGATCCTTCCGTAATTAATGGTTAATTACGGACGACCAACATAGTCAAGAACCTATTAGGTCACACGCACTACAAGTTCTCTGAAGGATTCAAAACGAGTTTGAAAATTGGATTCTCGGAATGAGAGAAATGAAATCTGGTTGGACCAGACATAGGATAAATTAATGGAACTCGTCTTGCAAAGATGAAATGAACAAAACTGATTTCATTCAAATCAGAGGTCGTTTGGTTAGTGAACCAAATGATTCGATTTTGAATCGAATTAAACCAACTTGGTTTGGTTCATGATGGAAGAGATTTTGGCAAAACGGATGCGATGAGAAACTTCGTCTTGTGAAGAAGAAACGAACAAAACTGATTTGGGTCAAATTGAAATTCGTTTAGTTAGTGAAATAAGCGAGTTAATGTTAAACCAAGTCCGATTCGATTTGCTACAGTATTGAACACGATTTAGGGTTTTAGCTTTCCGGTTCAGCCTAGCCTACGCCGCTTGATCCGGTTCAACCAAAACCCATCCCGATTAAATACTGTAGTTTTCTCAAAGTTCCTGATCACGATTTTTGAGGTCTCCCCTATTGATGTGCTGCCCCTGTTCTTCATCTTCGCTCGCGCCACGCGATGGAGAGGAGAAACCCTAGGCTTGTGGCCGGCGTTCCCTGCTCTCCAATCGCTGGAGAAGTAAGAGTGGGAACCCTAGCCGCTGGCTCTTTGCCTCTCCCGAGCAGGCGCCGACTACAAGCAAGGAAGAAGACCCAAGTTTGGGAATGCGCCGTTGTCCGTTGATTGCGCTTCCGTGTGAGGGCTGATCGGGGGTTGGAGAGGAGTTCGACAGTGAGGAAGCATGGTGGCGAAAATCTAGATCTTTCTTCCCTTCCTCTGTTCGTTGTGGGTGTTGCGATCCACAGTTGCTGATCGCCCTTGCTACCCGTCCGCCGGAGAAGCGAGGTGCCTGAACTTCGGATTGCTGCCGACCTTGGTTTTCCCTCTTCTTCATCCAGGAGATGCAACACTGGAGTTGCTCTGCTCACTACCAAGCGGGTATAAGACGGTGAAAGGAACGAGACATGATTTAGTGTAGCTGCTGAAAGGTTTAGAACTGTTCTGGAATCAATCATTAATTTTTTGATCAATTGAGGATCATGATATACTATTAGGTGTCACTCATGATCATTCCATAATTAATGGTTAATTACGGACGGTCAACATAGCCGGGAACCTATTGGGTCACACGCACTACAAGTTCTCTAAAGGATTTAAAACGAGTTTGAGAATTGGATTCTCGGAATGAGAGAAATGAAATCTGGTTGGACCAGACAAAGGACAAATTAATGGAACTCGTCTTGCGAAGACGAAATGAACAAAATTGATTTCGTTCAAATCAAAGGTCGTTTGGTTAGTGAACCAAATGATTCGATTTTGAACCGAATTGAACCAACTTGGTTTGGTTCATGATGGAAGAGATTTTGGCAAAACGGATGCGATGAGAAGCTTCGTCTTGTGAAGACGAAACGAACAAAACTAATTTGGATCAAATCAAAATTCGTTTGATTAATGAATCAAGCAAGTTAATGTTGAACCAAGTCCGATTCGATTTGCTACAGTATTGAACACGATTTAGGATTTTAGCTTTTCGGTTCAGCCTAGCCCGCGCCGCTTGATCCGGTTCAACCAAAACTCATCCCGATTAAATACTGTAGTTTTCTCAAAGTTCCTGATCGCGATTTTTTAGGTCTCCCCTGTTGATGCGCTGCCCTTGTTCTTCATCTTCGCTCGCGCTGAGCGATGGAGAGGAGAAACCCTAGGCTTGTGGCCGGCGTTCCTTGCTCTCCAATCGCTGGAGAAGTAAGAGTGGGAGCCCTAGCCGCTGGCTCTTTGCCTCTCCCGAGCAAGCGCCGGCTGCAAGCAAGGAAGAAGACCTAGGTTTGGGAATGCGCCGCCGTCCGTTGATTACCGTCCGCGTGAGGGCTGATCGGGGTTGGAGAGGAGCTCAACAACGAGGAAGCATGGTGGCGAAAATCTAGATCTTTCTTCCCTTCCTCTGTTGGTTGTGGGTGCCGCGATCCATCGTTGTCAATCGCCCTTGCTACCCGTCCGCCGGAGAAGCGAGGTGCCTGAACTTCATATTGCTGCCGGCCTTGGTTTTCGCTCTTCTTCATCCAGGAGATGCAACACCAGAGTTGCTCTGCTCACTACCACCGGAGAGGAAGAAGAGGACTAGTTCTTCTTCATCCAGGAGATGCAACACAGGAGTTGCTCTGCTCACTGCCACCGGAGAGGAAGAAGAAGACTGGTTCTTTTCGTCCATGAGATGGAACAGGAAACTCCTAATTTACATTGTTCATCTTCGGTTATAATTCCAGCCGTGTGGAAGAGTGAGTGTAAAGCCCTGTATTGGTTTTCCTTTCTAGAGCAATTTGTGAAATTGTTACCGGAATAACCATCAAACTGTTGTTGGGAGTTTTGCCATCGGAATTCACTATTTGATCGTCGAAACTTGTTTCCAACCATCGGATAATTTTTCCGTCAATTTCGCGGAAGCTTGCGAAGCTTCCAAAAATTGTTCCGTCTTTATCGGAAGTGTTCCGACTATTTGTCCGTTATGGGCGATCAAAAGTTGACCACTGAAAATTGTAGGGTCTAAAGAATATCCACATCTCCACAATGGCATGATATTGTCCACTTTGGGCCTAAGCCCTCATGGTTTTGTTCTTGGACTCTCCCCAAAAATTATCATGCCAATGGAGATACTTTTCATCCTTTTAAACTCATGATCTTTCTCATGTATTTTTAGATGTGGGACTATGTTTGCACCCTTGCAACCCAACAATCCCCCCCTCAAACAAAGGACCACTGGAAGCTCCCCTACCATTTCTCATGGTCCGGCTGCTATTTCTCATGGTCCGACTGCCATGTCCCTCATGGTCCAGCTGCCATGTCCCTCATGGTCCGAGTCTCCTCTACTTCCTTTGTTTTTCCCGAGGGTCCCCACATGGTTAGATCTGGATCATGGCTCATCCGGTAGTTAGTCCGGTGAAGAGCGACCTCGCTCTGATACCAATTGTAGGGTGTAAAGAATGTCCACATCTCCACAATAGCATGATATTGTCCACTTTGGACCTAAGCCCTCATGGTTTTGTTCTTGGGCTCTCTCCAGAAGGCCTCATGCCAATGGAGATACTTTTCATCCTTTTAAACCCATGATCTTTCCCATGTGTTTTTAGATGTGGGATTATGTTTGCACCCTTGCAACCCAACAAAAATTACATCGAGAATGCAATTCTCGATGATAGTTAGAAAGCCCCGAAATGATCGCGACAAACGTTGTTGCGTGGTTTCCGAAATAAGGCTTCTCTCGATTCGATCGTCATCAATCATCAGCTAGTACCGAAGACGATGACGCGACTCATGGCTTCCTAAGCCATCCAGATGGAAGCTTAGCGTGGATCACCAGTAAAGGCGAGACTCCGACGAGGACCGCTCGATTGATATCAATCCTGCTCAAACGTCATTGGAAAGGTACGCGCAGAATTATTTAATTCTCTGCAAAGTCTAATTATGTGTTTAGAATAATCTTTTATTATTCTGAAAATTTTAATTTCCTGTCATGCCTTATACGTTATTTATTTTCTATTTATGCATGCGCGTGTGATGATAATTAGTTGTAATTATTGTTTTATTTCCACTGCGCATATTTACGAAACGTGAGAACACGTGCATTGTACCGGGACGATCCCAACAAGAGCGATATTCACCCCCTCTCTCGCACATGCACCGGTCCTATAGAGGGTTGATGAGCGAGTGTTGCTACATTCCAAAGCCTTCAAAGAGCAATCAAAAGCAATAAGAAAGCGATAAAACAAACTTTATATTGTGTAAAGTCATTTATTTATATTGTATTCATTTTTTACTTGTAAGAATAAATCTAATAAGAGATTTCTCTATCTTCAAAAGGTGTCCAACAAGAAAAAAAAATTAGTGGTGACAGTGATAGAATTTTATTTTTTCCGTACAAAAAATGTGTAAATTATGTGAATCCAAACCAATGAAAAAAAATTAATTAAAATATAAGTCGAATGTATTAAGAAAAAAAAATCACGAATGAAGTAATTAGTTGAAATCGAAATCAAATGCACTTTTGAGAAAAACAAAACTCATGCAACTTTGGGACAACCTTTGATCCAATTTCATTTAGCTAATGCAGCTGATTGCAATGAATACAATCCAAGACAGCAACAAATATTTTGGCATTGCAACTTGGAGCATGTGCTCCAGGTAATAAATAATACAAAAATTCAGAGTTGAGTGAATTTTAGGAGCATCTACATACTAGGTTGTTGGCCAATTTACATTTGAAGAATAAAATGAGAAAGATTTTAAATAAGCTCCAAACACAATTTACGATGCAACACGATAAAATTTCTAGACATAATATCTAGAAA
The DNA here is from genome assembly GCF_044706935.1 of Curcuma longa. Classification (NCBI taxonomy): domain Eukaryota; kingdom Viridiplantae; phylum Streptophyta; class Magnoliopsida; order Zingiberales; family Zingiberaceae; genus Curcuma; species Curcuma longa. The sequence continues at coordinate 4,407,806 of NC_133878.1, forward strand.
TTACTAATATTACAAGATCACCAAAAATTTCTATGAAACCTCTGCAGCTTGCTCAGTTCAATTCACCCTTCATCAGTGCAAGATTTCTCTGGCCACGCCAAACTCATCTGCTAACTATCATGCGAGTGCAAAAATCAGGACAAGAACTTGCAAAGAGTGAACAGAAAAAAAAAATAAAAGAAATTTACCGTATCCATTTGCCTATCGCAGATCGTCACCCAACCAATCTTCTAAACTGCGCTGCGAGCTCTATATAGAATTTGAGATCTGATGGCTCAATCTGACTAATTGCAGACTTAAAATGCATCATTGACACTTCGGTTGCCTCCAGGTTTTCCTGATAAGGTTGAGGCAGACTCTCAGTAAGCTTCAAAAGTGTCAAGATTTTTAATCCAATAATTTTATTACACTTAACTTGTCTAGCAGCAAATATAAGCCATTAAAATACAAGAAAGTCGTTGAATTAAAATTTTAGAATAATCAATGTTAATTATATAACAAGCATCTCAATTATTAATGGTTATACTTTACTAATAATAAAATGATTATCGCACATTAATTTCTTGCAGTATTTTAGTGAGATCAATCCTATAATTTTTCAAGTTTTATATTATATAATGCACCTACAACTTCTAATATTCACATATCTATAAATATATTGGATAGCCGCTAGGAGTTAGATTTGGACTTACATAATAGAACTAAAGCACATTACCATTTTGCAAACTCTAGGATCACTCCTATTCTGTTATTGCTATTCTAGTACTCCACTTGGTGCTTCACATCTTCCCTCTCCCTCTCACTTTTTAGTTTTTGCTAATCCCCACAACTGGCAAATTGAATCGAAGAACGATTCACTGGCAGCATGGTGATATTTACTGATGTTGATACAATAGTGATATCCCAGTGACTATTGGAACAAAAATTTTCAACAGTGTGGCCAATACGGATCATCATTTGTATACACAAATGATTCAATGAGTTCCCCTGTAGAACATGCATGACAATATATGCACACAAATAATGGATATGAGTAAAGCAGCATACTTCCAATGCAGCAATAGCAGCTTCCCTGCACACTAACTTGATGTCCGCCCCAGTATAACCTTGAGTGAGCTGAGCAAGATCTTTTATACTAACATCAGAACTGCAAGGAATGTTTCGCAAATGAATACGGAATATATCTTCCCTATCATTCTCATCAGGTGGTTGGACATCTACCACCCTGTCAAAGCGCCCTGTTGAGCTTAAATGTATCAGCAATGCCTGAAAAAAAAAACCCTGATGGGCTAGAACTATTAAAAAAAAATAGAAAAAGGGTGTGAGAGAACCTGGCCGCAGTAATGCAGGATCAATCTTGTCTGGGCGGTTAGTAGCTGCGATAACTACAACACCAGTTCTTTGATGCAAACCTGAAATGACGACAAGACCACAATGTATTAAATATGATTAGTAGAAAACACCACAAAAAAGACAACCGAGTTGTTGTGGATCCATTGTTCACAGGATCTTGTGATTAATATTAACCTAAGAACCACAAACAAGCATGATTCAGTTGGTTTGTGATCCAAACTCAATAAAGAATAAGTTGATATAATCCTGACACAATAATTTTCATTTTTCTAGCAGCAGAGACATTGGACGCTTGTTAACTACATTCCAAGCTTGGAATTAGGTGTTTATCAGAACAAGCCAATATGGCATCAAGTATTCTCTCCAATGTCCTATATTGAAGCAAAAGAGAAATATAAAAGCTGTCAATCCGACATCAGACTCGGTATAGGTTGAAAGCATAGATTTGAATAGTTAATCATATACTTTATCACGAGAAACATTTTGATTCAATGAACTGCTATTAGATGACTGATTGAGTTACTAACTAGCTTCAGAAGGACCATATCTTGCTATCTGATGGATCATCAAAATAATTCTCTTCTTTCCCATATACATTCACCTTTCATCCTTCTCATATTTTTTTTAATTCCAGTAACCTACTGAAATCTCTAAGAGAGAAAAACCTAAACTTATATTTTTGAGATTTTGCAGGGAACTAAATAACAGATAAGAAAATTAATAACAAATTTCACAAGTACAAAATTTGAGACCTAAGCTTGACAAGAAAATCTTGGGTAAAAATATTACAAGAAAGTACCACAACGATATAATAGAATTACTGAACTTATTTACTTACCATCCATTTCCACTAGCAATTGGCTTAGGACTCTGTCACCAACACTTGTACTATCACTGTCCTGCCCACGAGTGCCTGCAAGGCCATCTATTTCATCAAAGAACACAATTGCTGGAGAATTAACTCTGGCCTTTGCAAACAATGCTTTCACTGCTTTCTCAGACTCTCCAACCCATTTGCTGAAAAGTTCAGGGCCCTTCACCGCAAGGAAGTTCAATTTTGCCTCAGAAGCTACCGCACGGGCCATCAATGTCTTGCTACAGCCTGGTGGACCAATCATCAATAAACCTCTTGGAGGGCGAATACCCACACGCTTAAACGCATCAGGTGACAATTGGGGCCATTGGACTGCTTCAATCAGCTGTTGTTTAATCATAGCTTGACCCCCCACATCTTCCCATTTGACTTTTGGAAGCTCAAGCATGACCTATCACCAAATAAATGATGTGAATCATTTCAAAGTCAATATAAACATGCAAGAAATAGGCACCAATAATTGGTATCATGCTACAAAAAAAAGGAAGATGATAGTCTGGATTACAACTAAGAAACTGATAGCAATAAACTTGGATAATTAGGCCAAATTGACCATCAAGGCAAGAGAAAAGAAACTGATTCCAGATTGATCCCTCAACTGATAGTACCATAAGATCAAAAATAGATGAAAGGACAGGAACTTTGTAGCAAAATTAATTCACGTCATTACACAAAGATTTTCAAACAAATATGAATACGACTGATTATAATCTTTTCAACTTCATTAGCAATATTGAAGACACCATGATGGAAGATGGAAGCAATGAGCATGTGACCTGATGGCACGCAAGTACAAAGTACAAATATCTCAAAATCATACAATTAGTAAATTATGACATCATTTATTTAAACATATTTTATAGGAATACAGGGCATGAGAACCACTAAGGCATAAGTTGATGCATGTGAGTGATTCAGAAAAAATACCTCTCGCATAGCACTAGGCCTCACTTTCAACTTTGCTTTATCAAAATCCTCAAGAGTTACAGCAAGCCTAACTCTTTTTTCACCTTGTATAGACATATTACAATTATCTTGACGACCTAATCCACTGACAGGAGAAACCGGTTCTGACGACATGTTTAATGCTGACAGTGATGAAGATATCAAATATATCTGTTCTGTTGTTTCAGCATCCACATCTTTCTGAAGTTGAGATCTTAGATATTCTTTTAATTTAAAATGGTAGTCTATGCCTTCTACCTCAATATACCGACGAAGAGCATTCATGGCGGCCTCATTGCAGAGAGCAGTTAGATCAGCACCAACAAATCCATGTGTACCTGAAGCTAAAGACTGAATTTCTATATTACTGAGTGAGTGAGTCATGTCATTCAGAATTGTCCGTAGTATATCTAGTCTCTGTTCTGGAGATGGAACACCTAAGGAAATCAAAAATGACAAAGTAGAGGACAAAAGTTTAGTAGCCAAATTAGATATAACTAAGCAAAGTCAACAAAACAGTTAGGCAAATGTATCTCCACAACATTCTTGTCAGCTGTAATGATGGAGAATGGTATCCAATTTGTCCATGATTCCAACCTAAGATGACAGTGAACACCATTTAGCAAATTAAGTAGGAGATTTGCACATACAAACTGCCTAATTTTCCAGTTGACAAAAGTTGTGAACCAGCAAATAGTCCTGCAATTACTTTTGCCAATGATATACTAACATCTATGAAGTTAAATCTTCTAATACTTGAACTCCTTAATTACCCTTGCCATACCCATATAGACACTCAACACCAAGACTGACCACAACTAAACAATTCTAGAATACAAGATGATAGTTTCTACATCTTTATTAGTGTCGGTCAATCATACCTACGTCCAAGTAACAGGTCACAATTGCCAATTTTAAACAACGTATAATGGAATATCTTCCCGTGTAACTGAATCCTTTTATTTTGTGGTTCAGACTTCAAAGAAGAGTCATTTCCACAATGGAAAAGTTGAATACCACAGATAGGATTTGTTGTGATATTGTAATACCAAGATAGATGACTGTTGCAATATTTAAATAATAAAAAACAAACACGCAATATGTAATACAAAAATGTACCTATTTCAATTTCTCGTTCCAATCTTCCTAGTCGTCTCAAAGCAGGATCGATACTGTCAGGCCTATTTGTAGCCGCAATGATAAGTACACGGTCATTTTTATTTATCTCATCCAACAATACCAAAAGTGTGCCAACCATTCTAAGAGATAGATCTTCACCTCCATCTCTTCGTGCTGGAGCAATGACATCCAATTCATCAATAAAAACCTGTAAAGGAAACTCTCATTAGTACTTCATACGAGAACAATATAACATAATCTTTACATTCTCCAAACAACAGAACATGAGACTATTGCATGGTATAAAATGTCGGGCAGAATTTACCATTCTACCTGCCAACCGACACTGCACAAGTTCGAAGCCACGAGGCTCGCAGCAGCCTCGCGAGGTCGTGGAGAACCATGATTGAATCAGCAAGTGACTCATAGATGCAATTTAAAATAAAAAAAGATGAACAGTATGAATAAGAATAAACAACTAACCACAGAAGGAGAAGCCTGTTTGGCTGCATTAAAAACTTTGCACAGCGCTTGTTCCGATTCTCCATAGTATTCACTAATGACCTCAGGCCCATTGATAGCGAAAAGTTTAACACCAGCTGCATGCGCACAAGAAGCTACCAAAGATGTTTTTCCTGTACCAGGAGGCCCATGAAGTAGCACACCTTTGTACCTAAGTCTGAAAAAAGTATGCACGACAAGATCAACAAATGGCAAGAATGCTGGGGAAAGAAACACAAAAAGATATGAAGTACAGAAATAAATAATAAATTTCAAGCTCAATAAATTCAGATGCTGCATTCCATCAATTACAAAATCTGATCTTCAAGAATGACATACCAAGGTATCAATAGATCAGATTTTGTGCATTTGGTAGTTTGGATAAGAAGCTTGAATATATAAAAAAATGACACAAGCAACTAAAAGAGACATTTAGCAGTTCCTCATAAGCTCCTTTAGTAAACACATCCCAATACTACATGATTTTAACACTGTAAAAACATTCACATTCAATAAAGTAAAAACATTCACATTCAATAAATTGAAATGAACCTCTTAGACAAACAATTTCATGTAATCCATCCAAGTTCATTATTCACAATACCAATATGTAAAAAGACCCAATTGGGAATAAAAACAATGAGCAATAAAAAAATGATTCAGAAAAAATATATATTATACAAAGACAATAATGACAGCAATTGATACCTAGGATCAGCCGACAAGGATAAAATAATTTCCTTCAATGCTGCAAATTCCTTATGCAAACCACCCAATTTTATAACAAAATTAGCTTCCTTACTGTGAATAACTTTACAATTGGCATAGTCATTATCCAATCGCACTTCATTGGAGGATTCACAATTCATCGATGTTGAAGTAGAGAGATGCATTTTTGTTGTGGAGTCAATCACAAAAATAGGACATAGCTTATCCAAACTAGAGGTTTGTAATTCATTATGCAACAAATCACTCTTATCTAAAGCCACTTCTTTACTAGAGGACCCGTCCCATGGCATATCACTACCTTCCACTATAAAAACACAGATTGGTCCACCTATTGGAACAGAGACAATATTTCCCTTGAACAAACGTCGACCACATAACCACACCGAAGCATGTGACTGCACTATCTCCCTGATTCTTTCATCTTCTACAGCCAACTTTAAAATAGATGCATCCATGTCAGATAGTGAATCTGAAATTGAAGTAACTTTATTGGAATTTTTTGAGCTCATAGGAGAGACAACATACGAAGAAGGTTTATTTTGATTTGGCGTCCTTGGTCATGCATTCTCCCCATTTTAATTGGAGGATGGCCAGAACTTGGTCCTGAAGTACCGGCTTTACTTTCTCTGCTGTAATGAAATAATCCAGGCTTAGGCAGAAGGAGTTTTAGGTAAAGGTCCTTGCATTTACAAGAATATGGAGGAGTGGAACCAACAGAACTCTTCAAACTAGATGTTAAAGAGAGTGTCTCAACTGGGCAGATGAATACTGGTCTTCCAGGTGCAGGAGAGCCAACAGTGCGTGAAAGAGCCCAAGATAATCTTACTTCATTCTTAACAACCTGAAAATAGTTCCAAAGTCCATTGTGGTAAAATTTGCAACCACAAAGATTTCTTGAGTTATAAATCCATAATCAGTAACTTAATCAAAAAAAAGCAGAAAGGAAAATATAGGTATGAAAAACAAGTCTGAAACATCACATGCTAAAATACTAAATCTCTCAAGTTATAATGATGGTCAGATGAAGGATAGAAATAAGAGTAGTTACCCCATGTGATGAAGAAACATAAGCAATAGCAAAATAACTGCCTATTGTGTCAGTCATATGATCTTCAACATCATAACCAAACTGTGAAGCACATTCCTCAGTTAAAGCTTTAGTGGGAAGTTAGTCAGATATGCATTGCCCAAAGCAGGAAGTGATACCTGTCACCGTAATAAGGTCCAGATTAATTCACCTAGCAAAACTTCAAAGAAAAAACAAAGGCATGGTCATTACATAATCTAAATTTTATCTTGAGCTATATTAGTGCAAAGTGCAAACTCCTGACACAATAATTTTCATTTTTCTAGCAGCAGAGACATTGGACGCTTGTTAACTACATTCCAAGCTTGGAATTAGGTGTTTATCAGAACAAGCCAATATGGAATCAAGTAATCTCTCCAATGTCCTATATTGAAGCAAAAGAGAAATATAAAACCTGTCAATCCAACATCAGACTCGGTATAGGTTGAAAGCATAGATTTGAATAGTTAATCATATACTTTATCACGAGAAACATTTTGATTCAATGAACTGCTATTAGATGACTGATTGAGTTACTAACTAGCTTCAGAAGGACCATATCTTGCTATCTGATGGATCATCAAAATAATTCTCTTCTTTCCCATATACATTCACCTTTCATCCTTCTCATATTTTTTTTAATTCCAGTAACCTACTGAAATCTCTAAGAGAGAAAAACCTAAACTTATATTTTTGAGATTTTGCAGGGAACTAAATAACAGATAAGAAAATTAATAACAAATTTCACAAGTACAAAATTTGAGACCTAAGCTTGACAAGAAAATCTTGGGTAAAAATATTACAAGAAAGTACCACAACGATATAATAGAATTACTGAACTTATTTACTTACCATCCATTTCCACTAGCAATTGGCTTAGGACTCTGTCACCAACACTTGTACTATCACTGTCCTGCCCACGAGTGCCTGCAAGGCCATCTATTTCATCAAAGAACACAATTGCTGGAGAATTAACTCTGGCCTTTGCAAACAATGCTTTCACTGCTTTCTCAGACTCTCCAACCCATTTGCTGAAAAGTTCAGGGCCCTTCACCGCAAGGAAGTTCAATTTTGCCTCAGAAGCTACCGCACGGGCCATCAATGTCTTGCTACAGCCTGGTGGACCAATCATCAATAAACCTCTTGGAGGGCGAATACCCACACGCTTAAACGCATCAGGTGACAATTGGGGCCATTGGACTGCTTCAATCAGCTGTTGTTTAATCATAGCTTGACCCCCCACATCTTCCCATTTGACTTTTGGAAGCTCAAGCATGACCTATCACCAAATAAATGATGTGAATCATTTCAAAGTCAATATAAACATGCAAGAAATAGGCACCAATAATTGGTATCATGCTACAAAAAAAAGGAAGATGATAGTCTGGATTACAACTAAGAAACTGATAGCAATAAACTTGGATAATTAGGCCAAATTGACCATCAAGGCAAGAGAAAAGAAACTGATTCCAGATTGATCCCTCAACTGATAGTACCATAAGATCAAAAATAGATGAAAGGACAGGAACTTTGTAGCAAAATTAATTCACGTCATTACACAAAGATTTTCAAACAAATATGAATACGACTGATTATAATCTTTTCAACTTCATTAGCAATATTGAAGACACCATGATGGAAGATGGAAGCAATGAGCATGTGACCTGATGGCACGCAAGTACAAAGTACAAATATCTCAAAATCATACAATTAGTAAATTATGACATCATTTATTTAAACATATTTTATAGGAATACAGGGCATGAGAACCACTAAGGCATAAGTTGATGCATGTGAGTGATTCAGAAAAAATACCTCTCGCATAGCACTAGGCCTCACTTTCAACTTTGCTTTATCAAAATCCTCAAGAGTTACAGCAAGCCTAACTCTTTTTTCACCTTGTATAGACATATTACAATTATCTTGACGACCTAATCCACTGACAGGAGAAACCGGTTCTGACGACATGTTTAATGCTGACAGTGATGAAGATATCAAATATATCTGTTCTGTTGTTTCAGCATCCACATCTTTCTGAAGTTGAGATCTTAGATATTCTTTTAATTTAAAATGGTAGTCTATGCCTTCTACCTCAATATACCGACGAAGAGCATTCATGGCGGCCTCATTGCAGAGAGCAGTTAGATCAGCACCAACAAATCCATGTGTACCTGAAGCTAAAGACTGAATTTCTATATTACTGAGTGAGTGAGTCATGTCATTCAGAATTGTCCGTAGTATATCTAGTCTCTGTTCTGGAGATGGAACACCTAAGGAAATCAAAAATGACAAAGTAGAGGACAAAAGTTTAGTAGCCAAATTAGATATAACTAAGCAAAGTCAACAAAACAGTTAGGCAAATGTATCTCCACAACATTCTTGTCAGCTGTAATGATGGAGAATGGTATCCAATTTGTCCATGATTCCAACCTAAGATGACAGTGAACACCATTTAGCAAATTAAGTAGGAGATTTGCACATACAAACTGCCTAATTTTCCAGTTGACAAAAGTTGTGAACCAGCAAATAGTCCTGCAATTACTTTTGCCAATGATATACTAACATCTATGAAGATAAATCTTCTAATACTTGAACTCCTTAATTACCCTTGCCATACCCATATAGACACTCAACACCAAGACTGACCACAACTAAACAATTCTAGAATACAAGATGATAGTTTCTACATCCTTATTAGTGTCGGTCAATCATACCTACGTCCAAGTAACAGGTCACAATTGCCAATTTTAAACAACATATAATGGAATATCTTCCCGTGTAACTGAATCCTTTTATTTTGTGGTTCAGACTTCAAAGAAGAGTCATTTCCACAATGGAAAAGTTGAATACCACAGATAGGATTTGTTGTGATATTGTAATACCAAGATAGATGACTGTTGCAATATTTAAATAATAAAAAACAAACACGCAATATGTAATACAAAAATGTACCTATTTCAATTTCTCGTTCCAATCTTCCTAGTCGTCTCAAAGCAGGATCGATACTGTCAGGCCTATTTGTAGCCGCAATGATAAGTACACGGTCATTTTTATTTATCTCATCCAACAATACCAAAAGTGTGCCAACCATTCTAAGAGATAGATCTTCACCTCCATCTCTTCGTGCTGGAGCAATGACATCCAATTCATCAATAAAAACCTGTAAAGGAAACTCTCATTAGTACTTCATACGAGAACAATATAACATAATCTTTACATTCTCCAAACAACAGAACATGAGACTATTGCATGGTATAAAATGCCGGGCAGAATTTACCATTCTACCTGCCAACCGACACTGCACAGGTTCGAAGCCACGAGGCTCGCAGCAGCCTCGCGAGGTCGTGGAGAACCATGATTGAATCAGCAAGTGACTCATAGATGCAATTTAAAATAAAAAAGATGAACAGTATGAATAAGAATAAACAACTAACCACAGAAGGAGAAGCCTGTTTGGCTGCATTAAAAACTTTGCACAGCGCTTGCTCCGATTCTCCATAGTATTCACTAATGACCTCAGGCCCATTGATAGCGAAAAGTTTAACACCAGCTGCATGCGCACAAGAAGTTACCAAAGATGTTTTTCCTGTACCAGGAGGCCCATGAAGTAGCACACCTTTGTACCTAAGTCTGAAAAAAGTATGCACGACAAGATCAACAAATGGCAAGAATGCTGGGGAAAGAAACACAAAAAGATATGAAGTACAGAAATAAATAATAAATTTCAAGCTCAATAAATTCAGATGCTGCATTCCATCAATTACAAAATCTGATCTTCAAGAATGACATACCAAGGTATCAATAGATCAGATTTTGTGCATTTGGTAGTTTGGATAAGAAGCTTGAATATATAAAAAAATGACACAAGCAACTAAAAGAGACATTTAGCAGTTCCTCATAAGCTCCTTTAGTAAACACATCCCAATACTACATGATTTTAACACTGTAAAAACATTCACATTCAATAAATTGAAATGAACCTCTTAGACAAACAATTTCATGTAATCCATCCAAGTTCATTATTCACAATACCAATATGTAAAAAGACCCAATTGGGAATAAAAACAATGAGCAATAAAAAAATGATTCAGAAAAAATATATATTATACAAAGACAATAATGACAGCAATTGATACCTAGGATCAGCCGACAAGGATAAAATAATTTCCTTCAATGCTGCAAATTCCTTATGCAAACCACCCAATTTTATAACAAAATTAGCTTCCTTACTGTGAATAACTTTACAATTGGCATAGTCATTATCCAATCGCACTTCATTGGAGGATTCACAATTCATCGATGTTGAAGTAGAGAGATGCATTTTTGTTGTGGAGTCAATCACAAAAATAGGACATAGCTTATCCAAACTAGAGGTTTGTAATTCATTATGCAACAAATCACTCTTATCTAAAGCCACTTCTTTACTAGAGAACCCGTCCCATGGCATATCACTACCTTCCACTATAAAAACACAGATTGGTCCACCTATTGGAACAGAGACAATATTTCCCTTGAACAAACGTCGACCACATAACCACACCGAAGCATGTGACTGCACTATCTCCCTGATTCTTTCATCTTCTACAGCCAACTTTAAAATAGATGCATCCATGTCAGATAGTGAATCTGAAATTGAAGTAACTTTATTGGAATTTTTTGAGCTCATAGGAGAGACAACATACGAAGAAGGTTTATTTTGATTTGGCGTCCTTGGTAATGCATTCTCCCCCATTTTAATTGGAGGATGGCCAGAACTTGGTCCTGAAGTACCGGCTTTACTTTCTCTGCTGTAATGAAATAATCCAGGCTTAGGCAGAAGGAGTTTTAGGTAAAGGTCCTTGCATTTACAAGAATATGGAGGAGTGGAACCAACAGAACTCTTCAAACTAGATGTTAAAGAGAGTGTCTCAACTGGGCAGATGAATACTGGTCTTCCAGGTGCAGGAGAGCCAACAGTGCGTGAAAGAGCCCAAGATAATCTTACTTCATTCTTAACAACCTGAAAATAGTTCCAAAGTCCATTGTGGTAAAATTTGCAACCACAAAGATTTCTTGAGTTATAAATCCATAATCAGTAACTTAATCAAAAAAAAGCAGAAAGGAAAATATAGGTATGAAAAACAAGTCTGAAACATCACATGCTAAAATACTAAATCTCTCAAGTTATAATGATGGTCAGATGAAGGATAGAAATAAGAGTAGTTACCCCATGTGATGAAGAAACATAAGCAATAGCAAAATAACTGCCTATTGTGTCAGTCATATGATCTTCAACATCATAACCAAACTGTGAAGCACATTCCTCAGTTAAAGCTTTAAGTGGGAAGTTAGTCAGATATGCATTGCCCAAAGCAGGAAGTGATACCTGTCACCGTAATAAGGTCCAGATTAATTCACCTAGCAAAACTTCAAAGAAAAAACAAAGGCATGGTCATTACATAATCTAAATTTTATCTTGAGCTATATTAGTGCAAAGTGCAAACAAAATTGTGAGTATCAGCATAAAGTGTAGAAGTCAGATATCAACATAAAGTGTCGAAGCCAGAGAAGCAACCAGACATTAAGAAGCAAAATTGTTAATCAAGAATGACATGGGCCACACTCAAGGAAGAACATCACACCATAATGCAATCAAGAATTTTAATTCTATTTATATTAATTATTCAAAGTTGTTCAAGTTATTTCTTTTATAATTTTGGAACTTATAAAAAAATTGTTTAGTTATTTTTAGAAAAGTCTACTAGAATCTTTCTTTTATGAAGAATAAGTCATGTTATTAATCAATAAAAAGGGGATCCCATGTATTGAACAGTTTTGAGTTAATCTATATAGGTATTCGAATCTTTCCCTAGACCAACCATCTTTCTCAAGAATTGTATTAAAAGAGCACTGATACATGTTCGACCTTTAGTGCTAGCTAGACAGACAAACACAAACAAAGTGTCGATGTGCATGGGCTTTAATCTTTCAAAGAAAGTATAAAGTCAATGTGTTTGTACTTGGAGGAGACGATTGTGTAATGAAGACTAAGGCAAGAGTGCTATTCATTCCAAGTCTCAAAATTGGTACTCGATACAACTATTGAGCTCGGTGTTGAATATGAAAATAGGAACTAGTGAAGCAAGAAGCAAGCAAAGAGAAAAGTGAATGGTACAAAATCATTCACGCTATCAAGGTCGAAGTGCACTATCACTTTGCCATTGAGGAGTCCAACATCGCATTTCTATTCCCCAAAGATTCTTATTTAGAGAAACAGGTTTTGGCAGAATAAGCTCTGAAAGTAAGTCATTTGCCTCAGCCCAACTAAAGGAATAAATTGTTCTTCTATCCTCATTAAGAATGGGCATCTAAAACAAAAAGTAAAACCATAATTGAACCAACAGAACTAAACCAAAAAATTGGCAAAAAAATAGTTTATCTGTATAGTTTTATTTTGATAAATTAAAAAAAATGGTTTTGGTTTAGTTTTAGTTTAGAACAATAGTATACCAGGGAAACACAACCTTAATTTTTCTATAATAAGTTATTCCCTTGTAGACAAGGTGCAGCCTTGTATTTTTGGACAAGCGCATTAAAACAATCTTGACACAATTGGAGAATAAAACTTGCAAAGTGATCGTCTCTTTTCAAAAACTAGTGTAAATGTAACTTTTTTATGATAAGTATGTTGAGGTGAGAAAAAATAATACTGAAATCGCAGAACAACCAAATTACCGAGACAACTGAGTTGTGGGTAAAGGAGTTAGATATCATGGCGGCCTGAGAGAGCCAAACCGTAGCACGGTTTCCGTCGGAGGTCGAAGGCTCAGTGTTGGAGGTCCGTCCACATAAGGTCCGCGCCTCGTCAAGTAAGGCCGGGAACCTGGCGGCGGCAGAGGCGAGAAGGTGGCGACGGATAACCTCATCATCATCATTCGACGGAACACCAAGTGAAGAAACTTTCGGCGCCTCAGGGAAGGGAGGCGAGCGGTCCGAAAGAGTAGCCGGCGGAGAAGCCCTTGATGGCTTTTTCCCCTTCTTCGGCATCTCCAGTTCTGGCCGGTTGCGATCGGGAAAAGAAGAGAAGCAGCAATCTTCTATTCTCGCGGTCGGTAACGCTAAAGAGGAGCTCCCGAAAGAGGAGGCAGCGGTGGCGTCCAACAACAGTTGCAGTGGCGGAGCTCCGGTCGCGATCTGGATGGCTCTCACCGGCGATGTGCTCCAAAACTAGGGCAATGTCGCGGCAACCACAAAAACGGCGAACGCGAGAGAGAAGAGGGCCTGTCCACGGTTAAGGTTTTACCTCAACGCCACCTTTGCTCGCTCTCGGGAAGAAGAGGAGCTAGCCGTTCTCTGTCCGCCCGCCGAAAGACACGCCGCGAAAGAAACCCACAGCGCCGTGCCCGTGCGAAGAAGACAATGAACAGGGCAACATCGCGGAGAGGAAGAACAGGAGAGGAAGAAAACGCAACACCTCGTTTTTGTTTAGGAGCTACAGTATGGAAACATGTGGCTACAGTGAACCGGATGAGGAGAAGACAAAACCTAGGATTAGGTTTTAATTGAACCGGTTTCTTAGGATTAAATCAAATCAAAACCCTAATTCGGGTTGAACCAAATCGATATTATAGCGAACTGGGTTTATATTTGATTCATTTGGTTCACTAACCAAACGAACTCCGATTTGATCCAAATCAGTTTTGTTCGTTTCGTCTTCCCAAGACGAAGCTTCTCATCTCTTCCGTTTTGCTAAAATCTCTTCCATCGCGAACCAAACCAAGTTGGTTCAATTTGGTTTAAAATTGAATCATTTGGTTCACTAACTAAGCAGGCTCTGATTTGAACGAAATTAATTTTATTTATTTCGTCTTCGAAAGATGAATTACATCATATTATCCTTTGTCTGGCCCAACCAGACTTTATCTCTCTCGTTCTGAAAATCTAATTCTCAAACTCGTTTTAAGTCCTTCGGAGAACTTGTAGTGCGTGTGACTCAATAGGTTTCCGGCTATGTTGGCCATCCGTAATTAACCATTAATTACAGAACGATCATGAGTGGCACTTAGTAGTATATCATGATCCCCAATTAACCGAAAAATCAACGATTGATTCCAAAACAGTTCTAAACCTTTCAGCAGCTACACTGAATTGTGTCTCGTTCCTTTCACCGTCTTATACCTGCTTGGTTCAGGACATGGTCTATATGTCGGTCCCCACTAGGCTGACTATGTCACACCTAACCTAAGCTGCTTTCTTGTCCTGTGGATTCAAGTTAATTGTACATGTGTCCAAGAGTACCGTGCTCAAAGCCAAAGACTTTTAGTAACAATCCTGATAAGAGGTCGCAAGATATACGTCTGCCTTTTCAAGGAGCGGTGAATCATCTGTGGGCTATTCAAACACCTTCAGGCACTTCGACTTATGCCCAATCATCTCGGGTCCACACCTCATCGGAGATGCTTGCTTAAGATGTCAAAGTATAAGCCTCCATAATCAAGGTGACTTGAATATCGTAAGTCAAAGGAAACTCGCACTTAAGCTGCATTGAGATCTTCATTGATATATGAATCGAACCATATGAAGTCTCACGGTAGGTCACTCCAATGAACTGATTACCTTTAACCAGCATCCACATTTAACTCTCAACATCTAATGTCGACAGTAGTGAGATCAGCTGCTTGGCTAATCAAGGAATTCAAAACGTGCTAGTTTCGACAGAATTGATGGCGTCCGTACTCATCAATTCCTCGACTAGGGATAATTCCAATACATTCATAATTACACGTGTAGAGATGCTCACTAGTTATGATCCAATCACAAATTCTCTTACGCTATGAATCGTATTGTGGACATTCAGTATTCAAGTTTAAGATCCAATCAAACACATACGAAATGTGCACTCAAATAGTGAATTGTTATTTATCTAATAAATAGTATAATCGTAAGGCAATTTCCTTAGGACACCCCTCAAATTAACAGGTCAAACAGACTACAATTAGGCTTGGTTACTTGTTTGTTGTATGCTAAGCTTGTAGGAACTAGAAGCTGGAATCAAGACTAAGAAAGCATTAGAAAAGTAAATAGAAGCAACCTAATCGAGCTTGGAGTCAATTCAAGTCAAACTTAGCTGAACTCGTTCTGGGCGCCTGGATGGTCTAGGCGCCCCTAGATAGTCCAAGCGCCAGGACCAGGAAGAATCAGCCTGGATAAAGACCGACAAACTCAAATCAGATTGAATCAAACCGGGGTGCCTGGAAGGGTCTTTATAAGGCCTGTTAGGATCGGTGCGTTCGCTAGAGGGGGTGAATAGCGATTTTTG
>NC_133878.1:4423790-4464169 GCF_044706935.1 Curcuma longa
ACAGATAAGTCATAGTTTTAACATAACCAAACAAGTTTACCACAATCATAACAAACATTTACAACACAAAAATCTAGATGTTCAAGATACATGTGATAAAACAATGAATACATCTTGACATCTAAAAACTCCAAAATCTACTCATCATCTGCTGGAAGGAGGAGGTGGTGATGGAGCCTGAGGTGCCTGCTGGTCCTCGCAGCGAGATCGAGAATCTCCTGCCTCATGCTCTGGAGCTCAACACGAATGTCTTGTCTGAAAGACAAGAACTCTCCATATAGATCTCCAAAGCGCTGCTCCATGCGTGTGAGGCGATCCTCAGATGGTCCTGGTGCAGGCTCTGGAGCAGGAGCAGGGACCTCAGGTGCTGCAGCTCCCTCTGGAGGATCAGGTGCACCCTCCTCAGCAGCAGCAGGGGCAGCAGGGGCAGCTGGTACAGCAGGAGCAACCGGATCCTGTATGTCTCGTGCCCATCTCATGGCACCATCATGATACTCTATTTTTGCTAGTTTGAGCTGGAGGGACCCTATGCAATCATATGACTTTCTAAGCTTTTTAATTTGACCTTTTGTGACATCTATGCCCTTAGATGCAAAGAATGAAGTCAGAATGTGGCAAAAGGGCATATATAGCTTTCCTTGATTTGGAGCAGAATAGTATATGATGGAAGCAAAGACATTCAAAGCTATATCGATGTCAAGGTGGTGCTCGAGGGCGTACATCATAATGAGATGTGGCCAGCGAATAACAGATCGCCCTCGAGTGACTATAGGTAGAATGCAATCTAGAATCATGTGGTACCAAATATAATGAATTGCAGACATACCCGCATGATCAAAAATATTTTGTAGTGGGGGTCTAGGAGTACCAAAGTAAAAACGATGTATGGTATCAGCAGAGATATGACGGAAAGATCCAGAAATGATACCATGTGGATTGGGATAAGTAACAAAAGGATTTTGGGATTGACGACATTGAAGAAAGGCTCGAAGAATGTCTGGGTTGAACTCAATGACTGTTCCCCCCACGGTAGACTCGTACCTATGGTTATCCCCTCCTATTTGGCGAAGATTTACAAAGAATTCTTTGCAGAGGTCGATGTTAATGTCATGGGTGCAGAACATAAGGATTCCTAGATTGTAAAAGGTTATGAGTTCCATGAGTTGTGGGGTTCTGGTAGTGAAGTAGTCATTGTTTAAATAACGACACCCCATGATTTGGAAGTCAAGAGTGGAGAATAGGTTTTCGGCTTCGGTCGAATGAAATCGTGGTACTATAGGTGCAGGAGGAGGTGTAGGTTCCCCTAGGAGGTGAGGGTTCCTACGAGAAGGCCCTTCACTCCTAGGACGTTTGGCTACGACACGTTTCATTCTAGGTCCACTATATGCACCAAAATGAAAAGTATATGACATGTATATGATGCATGCAATGAAATGCAATGAAATAAACACAAAAATAAGATAGAACCAAGTTAGTTTACGAGTAAAAACATGAATTTTTAGAGGAAATGAATGTTGGAAAAGGATTTTACCTTCTAGATTGCTCCATTGAGGAAGGAAAACTCTAGGGTTGTCAAATGAGTGAGGAAAATGTAGTGGAGACCTAGAGTTAGGCTTAGGAAGAGTTTGAGTAGATTAAAACTCATGCCTTTAACCAATAAAACTCTATGTATGGTTATAGTGGGTGACATTTTAATAGTTCCTTTTCCTATGATTTTTAATGTTTCATTATTACCAAAAGATACGTTTCCCTTTTTCATGTATTTAATTTTGGTGAATTTACCTACATCCCCGGTCATGTGGCTTGAACACCCGCTATCCAAAATCCACATGCCTTCGTCCTTCTTTTTGTTTACCTACATGATACGAAAAATATCCTTCTTAGGTATCCAAAAACTAGATTCACTAACATTAGAAAGATACTTCTTAGGTACCCATGCTAGTTTTCCTTTAGTGCTAGGTTTGTTAGATTGTCTTCCTACAAGTGAAATATATGATACTTCCTTAGGTCTATATCCTAACCCAGCTTTGTTATACACTGCCCTTTGACTGTTCAAGATTAGATCAAGTTTTTGTGAACCTAATGTAAACTTTTCTAAACATGTCTTTAATTTAGCATTTTCTTCCTTTAGTTTTGTATTTTCTTCATTTAGGTTGCTATGGTCACATGAAATTGTTCTAGTCTTCCTAAGTTCTTCTTTTAATGCCTTAACTCTAGATTTTGACTTTTCTAATGCATGCTTAAGATAGTTCATGGTACGAAAAAGCAATTTTTGTTTATGACTATCTAATACCTCATCCTCGCTAGAGGAGGATTCATCTTCGCTTGATGATGATGATGCTTCATCGCTTGAGGTGTCTGATTCATCTCTTCGTGCCATGAGTGCCATATGTCGTGTGATGTGGCACGCTTCTTCATCATCGGATGAGGACTCACTGCTTGAGTCATCCCATTTTGCTTGAGCCACCATCACCTCCTTCTTTTTACTTTTGTCCTTTTTCTTCTTGTCTTTTGATTCATCATTTTTCTTCAGGTTTGGACAATTTGGCCTGATATGTCCCTTCCTGTTGCACTCATAACAAGTAACGTCAGTACCAAAACCTGAACTTTGACTATTACCTTGAAATGGTGTGAATGTCTTCTTGAAGTTTCTCTTGGTAAATCTTTTGGTTTTCCCCATCATCTTCTTTACGTAATGTGTCATTTCTTTTGATGTTAATTCTTCATCACTGTCTGAAGATTCTCGCTCAGATTCTGATGACTCCTCTTTCTCTTTCTTCTTCTTCTTCTTCTCCTTATCTGCAATCAAGGCAATACCTTTCTCTTGCGTGCCCATATTAGCTTGTTCGTGTAGTTGAAATTCACAAAATAATTCATCAAGCTTAACAGCAGATAGATCCCTTGATACTTTATATGCATCAACCATAGATGCCCATAAAGTAGTTCGGGGAAAGGCTTGTAACACATACCTTACAAGATCGCGGTTATCGATCTTTTCACCGATTACATGGAGTCCATTTACAATTTCCTTGAATCTCCCATGCATCTGACTTACTGTCTCATTTGATCTCATCGTGAAGGATTGTAGTTGACTCACCAAAAGATCCTTCTTGGCTCGTCTCGATTCGGTTGATCCCTCGTTTAGTTCGATCAATTTCTCCCATAGTTCTTTGGCCGAATCAAATGGTCCGACCTTGCTCAATTGCTCTTTTGATAACCCACATTGAAGGGTCGTTGTAGCTTTGGCGTTGGCTTGTGCCTTCTTGCACACATCTTTCGTCCAATCTTTTGTAGGAAGAGCTTTTCCCTCAAGGTCTTTGGGTATCTCGAACCCATCTACAATACTAAACCAATTTTCAATATCATTCATTAAATAATATTCCATTCTACCTTTCCAGTAGGCGAAATCATTTCCATCGAAGTATGGTGGTCGTGCGGTGCTGTAACCCTCTTGGAATGCCATGAGTTGCTCCGGTTGATTGTTAGATCCTCCGAAACGTAACCGGCTCTGATACCACTTGTTAGGATCGGTTGGTTCGCTAGAGGGGGGGTGAATAGCGTTTCTCGATTTTTCTTGATCTTTCTCTGCACAGAGATTAGCGGAAGCAAAAATATAAAAGAGAAAACAAGAGATCAACGCTAACCCGGTTTGTTTACTTGGTATCCACCTCCGCAGAGGTGACTAATCCAAGGATCCACACGCACGCACACACCCGATGCACTATGAATCTTCTCCTTCTCGAAAACCTCGAAGGCGGAGAAACCTTTACAACTCTTTCGATCTCCTCAAAATGATATGAAATAGTGTTTAGGAGGAGAGGAAGAAAGCAGAGAATGGAGAACAAACAAGTTCTCAGAAGAAGCACAAAGAATGAAAGAATAGCGAAAATTCTTGAGTTGTTCTCGCGCAGGCTTCTTTTATAACTCTGCAACATCAGTCGACTGCTGGCAGGGCCAGTCGACTGATGCCTTCAATCGGCAACAAAATCTCGCATTAAAGCGCATTAAATGCTTGCCAATTTTCTGCAACGTTCAAATCACAGTCGACTGTTCCAAGACCAGTCGACTGGAAACAGTCGACTCACCATAACACCAGTCGACTGCCCAGTCGACTCCTGTCTTCCTCTGGCTCGACTGATTTTTCTGTGTGCGTCTGATTTATGAGCAGTCGACTGCTGGCAGGGCCAGTCGACTGGTGAAGCTGAAAAATCACATTTCAGCTTCTCTTGACCTAGACCTCGGCCTTCAAACATCTCCCACAGCCTCATGCCTTCCCTGCACTAGCTTGAGATGCTTCCATCAGCTTCGTCATGTCAAGTCCTTGCCAAGACTACCCACTTGGACTTTTCCTTGCCAAGACTACCCACTTGGACTTTTCCTTGCCAAGACTTCCCACTTGGACTTTTCCTTGCCAAGACTACCCACTTGGACTTTTCTTTGCCAAGACTACCCACTTGCCAAGACTTCCCACAAGTATTGGACAAATATTTTCACTTTTGCACCAACAAGACTGAGAAGTTTCATCTTATGAAGACGAAGTGAACTTGGACTTTTTGGTTATTGAACCAAGCGAACCAAACTTAAATCGGTTCGCTACAGTAGCGATTCGGTTCAAACTGGTTTAGATTTAGGATTTTGATTTTTCTTTTTTGTTGTTTTTCTTTTGGCTGTCGCGAAAAATAAAAGAAGAAAAAAAAAACCAAATCCTAATTGCCGTCAAAACACTGTAGCTTTCTCCTAAAAAAAATAAATAAAAGGGAATTGGGCGATCGGCCCTGTTTTAACCCTGTTCATCGTCTTGCTTGCGTTGGGTGAACACCACCGACAACCCCCCGTTCCTCCTTCTTCCCGGCGTCACGGAGCAGGTGCAACACTGGCTCTTTCCTCCCGCGCTGAGTCACCACCTTCGCGATTGGGATTCGCACTAGGAGCTCGCCGTCACCTTCGCGATCAGAGCTCACTGCCTTTGCGCTCGGAGCTCGCCGTCGGCTGCGCTAGGGAAGCTCGCCATTAGCCGCGCTCGGGAAGCTAGCCGTCTCCCGTGCTCGGGAACTCGCCGTTCATGCTTTCACACCTGGGAGATTGCTGCCGGCTGCGGGGAGAGGGGCTGTTGCCTCTATTTGCTGTCCAAGGCCGGCTGACTCCTGTGGAAGGGATGACCGGAATTCCAATTCGATCATCTTCCTGCTGCCTGCGTGAGGGAGAGGGGCTGCTGCCTCTGTTTGTTGTCCAAGGTCGGGGCCTTTGTCGGAGCACAGCCTTTTCCAGAGCGAAGTCTTTCTCGGAGCCGCTGCCGCGTCGATACGGGAGCTGCTACCGGAGAGGGGTTGACTTGGGAGTTTGTGAAGCTGCCGGAGCATGTGTATTCTTTGTTGTTGAAAATCATTTTCAACCACTAGAGAAGTCGTGTGCAGGTTAGTTACCGAAAGTTTGATGAAACTTCCGGATAATTGTTTCATCATTGTAGGAAGAGTTTCCGATCATTTGTCTTAAATTCGACAGTCAATTGTTGGCCATCGAATACGACTATAGAAAGAAAATTACATTGGGAATACGATTCTCGGTGATAGTTAGAAAAGCTCCGGAATGATCGCGACAAACGTTATTGCGTGGTTTTCGAAATAAGACTTCTCTCGATTCGATCGTCATCGATTATCGGCTAGTACCGAAGACGATAACGCGATTCATGACTTCCGAAGCCGTCTAGATGGGAGCTTGACATGGATCACCAGTAGAGGCGGGACTCCGACGAGGACTGCTCAATTGATACCAATCCTGCTCAAATGTCATCGGAAAGGTACGTGCAGAATTATTTAATTCTCTGCAAAGTCTAATTATGTGTTTAGAATAATCTTTTATTATTCTAAAAATTTTAATTTTCTGTCATGTTTTGTACATTATTTATTTCCTGTTTATGCATGCGTGTGTGATGATAATTAGTTGTAATTATTGTTTTATTTCCGCTGCGCACGTTTACGAAACGTGAGAATACGCGTATTACATCGGGACGATCCCAACAGGAGCGAGATTCACCCTCCTCTTTCGCACATACACCGGTCCTATAGAGGGTTCATGGGCGAGTGTTGCTACATTCCAAAGCCGCAATCAAAAGCAATAAAAAAGCGATAAAACAAACTTTATATTGTCTAAAGTCATTTATTTATATTGTATTCATTTTTACTTGTAAGAATAAATCTAGTAAGAGGTTTCTCTATCTTCGAAAGGTGTTCAACAAGAAAAAGAATTAGTGGTGACAGTGACAGATTTTAGATCGTGGAGCTAAAACTAAAGGTTTTGAACCAAAATCCAAGTGCACTCATCAAGTCACAAGCTCCGGAAACATCATGTGCACTCTTTCAAATCCTTGTACACTTAATGTATACATTAAAAATACACAATAAATTTAACTTAAACTCTTTATCAAACACATTAAAAAAGCCTAGTTGAACACAACCATTCGAGGCATCATCGTATCAACAATAAGCCCATTGATATTAATTTTGTTAAATCAAAGTTACAGCAAAGTCCATTGAATAATTTCTGTTTTTTTTTTTTGTAGGATTGGAGTGCAAGTTAATGAAATATATCTAAATTCAATGAAGGCTGATCCGTTCCTTAAACTCAAGAGAATGATTGATATGGTTTTGCTTGATGTCTTGGTTTGAGTGAGATGGTTAGAAATTAAGTCTGACTGTTCGTGCAATTATTGTATGCTTGCACAAGGACTCCTTGTTGAACTGGAGATCTATTTACAAATTAAAAGCTTCAGAAACTAAAAACTAATTTAGTTTTTTTAAAAAGAAAAAATTATTCTTATTTGTTTTAACTATTTAATTCTCTTCAAGTAACTTTCTACAAATAGAGATGTACTTTAATTTATCATTCAATGGAAAACTATATTGGTCTTTCAGTACCATTTGCCATTCTTTTGCACCATCCACAACCTCTTGAAAAATCCTGATCGGACGATTCCTAGACTTTTATTGGACTTTGCTTTGCTACTTTTCAACTTCATCATCTATTTGTTATGTGAGGTTGACTCTCATGCCATGAATTTGTTAAAACTTATTATTTCCTTTCCCCCTGTTTAAGAACATCATGGTTGTTTTGGATAACATAGATCATGAAGAGTTGTTAGGAATGTGTCTCATGCTTTTTGATCATGATTTGCAAGACTAGCTAGTCAGTTGACATCTTGCGAGCTAGGTGGCCAGTTTTCATGGATAGCAAGGCTAGGCTAGGCTAGGCTAGGCATCATAACTTGATCATCTGGTTCTCTTTAAATTTCAGCAGCAGCTTCTTGTCACTTGCTCATTCGTCGTCTAACTCCAGCCTGTTTAATGGAATGGAATGGAAGTCAAGATGGTGAAAAGTGTGTTGCTAATAGTGGTCGTTTTCAGATGCACCAGGTAAATCTCATAAAAGGCTTCTCATATATATGCTTCAGCTAAAATCAATAAAATAAAGTGTAGTGATGAAAAGCCTCTGATCTAGTATCTTTTTTTTTTTTAAAAAAAAAAAGCGCCTTCCCTTATTCTATTCATTATGAGTTCTCTGCATTCAGCAACAAAAGTTTATAGCATGCAGTCATGAAGAAGAACTGTGGTACAAATCCATTAGCAAAAAAATGCATACGTACGCCTCTATGATTTCAGAATAGCTGAGGGGAAAAGACAAGTCCGAAATAGCCTACTTAATACATATCAACTTTTCTTTTTTTTACATAAATGTCTAGGAAAGACCGTGCAAAAACAAAAACAAAACATTAAAAAAAAACTTCAAAAGCATCCAGGTTTAAATTAGAAAATGTCTGGGAAAATCTTTACTGACTTGCTTTACGTGACTGAATTTTGAGTGATGCCCGCCCATCTCTGATCCAAAGATTCAGGCTCACACCTATTACTTACTACAGAAAATTGCAAATAGTCAAACTAAAGTCAACTACACAATATATTAAAGACATTTTTTAATTTTTAATTTTCTACAGTTTTCATTGTCAGCATGTGTGGCGTCACTTTTGGTGTGGTTTTTCTTCTTCTTCTTTCCGTCTTTCTCCTTTTGCCCTGTTCGCGGACCGTGTTTGAACACGGCTAGCACTTCGATGCTGTAGCATAAAAAGTATTGACAATAATAAGGAACAATAAAAGTTTCAAGCTGTAACAAATTCCTGTGCCACATTGGACGTCTTCTCATCTATAGTCATATGAAATTGTTACAATTTCACATGACTGCCTTGATATTTTGACAAGTTCCGATATCATGCAACCAATACTAGCAAAAGCCTTATCCACTTAATGTCTAAATAAACTATTCACAAGTATATAAATTGAAATTTCTATCAGATCAAGCTTTCGGAATAAATGGTTAGTCAATAATTAACTTTGGATAAAAAAAACTCATTGATCAAGTGAATATCCATCGACACATGAAAGGGAGTATTAAGAACATAATATATAAATTGACCTCTTTTCTAACTTGTTAAATAAATATTTAATCAATCAACTATAGACGATGTAGAGATCATTTAAATTAAAAGGAAAAAAAATCTAAAATTCTATTATCGGTTATCTTCTTTTTTAATCATCCATAGTCGATCCCACCTAGTGAGATAAAGCTTGCTTGTTGTTGTTGTTCTTTTTAAACATCCATAGTACTATTAAATGTCGAGGATGGTGGATGTTGCAAATACTTCAATATGAATCTCTTGCTAGCTACTTAATCTAAATCTACA
Organism: Curcuma longa; assembly: GCF_044706935.1. Taxonomy (NCBI): domain Eukaryota; kingdom Viridiplantae; phylum Streptophyta; class Magnoliopsida; order Zingiberales; family Zingiberaceae; genus Curcuma; species Curcuma longa. Next base: position 4,432,522 of record NC_133878.1, read on the forward strand.
CTGAATGTTAACTTAAAACAAGTGATGGAATCATTTTATAGCTACCGTAACGTAGATGAATTCTATAATTAAACACTACCTCTGTGTACCAGGAAAGAAATTAAAAGCATAAGCTTTTTCCAAATACCACGCCTGAGACGACAGCAGGTTCCTGCAATCCTGTTGAAAAATTGTGACTCATAAATTGGATGGAGAAGACCCCTCAAGGCACTTTGTTAACTTCACAATAGAAATTATACAGCTAATGACTTCAAATTAGAAGATCCCACTTATGATGCAAGATATGTATAAAGTAATCAGAATACTCTAACGAGCAATTAGTATGAAAGTCAAAGGTTGCCATACATTTTCGCCTTGCTGGTAAGGTGGTTAAGGTTCAGTTATCGATTTATTAATAAATTTTCAAACTAAATGAAACTTTCAATTTTGTAATATAACAACCTGAATAGTCTTTTGGCAGTGACTAAAAAACAGTCAAATTCATTTATATACATTACTATATTTGCTTTTGAAGATCAGCTTTCCTAGTTAGGTTGTATAACAAAACATTAATATCAGCTTAATTCAGTTTTATCAGTTTATATATTAGCATCCCAGATAGAAACTTATCTTCTCATATTCCTAAACCGATACTGAAGCAGTAAATTGAATATTTCATTTAGTTTGGTTTTAGGATTTTGATTTAGGATGGACACCACTTACTGTTGAGATGATCCAATGAGTTAGATTTCATCCAAGTCACTGTATGAAGGCAATTCATGCTAGTTAAGTAAGGATATTAAAAAAATACATTTTTAATTCTTTTAGATTGCACTCATTTTAGACTTAAAGCTGTAGATAAGGCTGAAAATACTTGATATGTGGTTAGCTAGAGCCCATTCGTACCAACAATTGAATGTGGAATAATGGTTGTATCATGCTAGTCTAAAATGGATGCATGCTGCAACTAGATAACCGAGATCTTAATTCATGAGAAGAAGAATCTACAGTATGTATCATGCAGACAAAAGCATAGTGGAAGAACCAAATTTACCTGCTTGAAGCTTTCCCATCCACAACTTATATAGACAAGAGTGCTAGGCCATGATATAATTTTATCCAAAGTTGTTTTTCCTTCCACATTAACTGAAGCTTCCCTGGCACGCAGAACCCATGGTCTCTTCTCATCTTTCACCTTTATGACTGAACTGCCCATTAAAATATGTTTAAATTGTTTGGAAGAGTCAATAAAATATCCGAAGGCTCAGATAGAAACCAAAGGTTCCAGATTTTACAGATTCATGAAAGGCTTCCTGTTGAAAAGAAATTAAAAAAAATCCAAGGTCAGGTGTCTACCTACTGTCAATCGCTTGCATAACTGTGCATTGTGACAATGCAATCTTCCTTAATGCGTCAATTACAGATGGGTGCAACCCTTTTCTAGGAGGATCAACAACGACAATATCTGACCCTTCAAACCAGTGAAGTGGTTCCTACATTCAAAAGCAATCAATTGTCTGGATAAATAGTATTCCAAATGTTGGCAATCATTTATCATATTGTAGGTTTGAGATTGCATTGCATACAATTGAAGCATCTGCATTATGCCAGCTAATATTCCCATTTATGGCTTTTGGTAGACGTTTAACTGATTTCTCAAATGAAAATTTCGACTCTTTGTTGATTTCAACACATTTAATAGATCTGCATATAAGAATTCTCGCATAATATGATCAAATTTTACATTAGTAGAGATGTTGTAAAACAGAAATCAAATTATGCAGTTATAAAACATGCCTGCATCTCCTAGTAGCAGCTAGTGATAATCCAATGATTCCACACCCAGCATACAAATCAACAACAGATGATCCATAGGGAACATGCTTCTGCAACTTCCGGAGCAAGGACTGAAAAGCCTGTAATTTCATAGTCAGTGAACTATTATGATAACAAAAAATTGGATCAAAATATGTTTCAAATCCAACCACAAGAATTTCCCATTTTCAAAGGAGCTCACTTTGTAGGATCAAGGAGAGCGGGGGAGGGGGATTGAATATCCAATATTAAACTTTTCTACAAAATAGAGTTAATTGCAGCAGAACAACAATAATATGAAAATTATCGCAATTAATTTAGAAATACAGCATGATCTCCTCTTTAGTAAGAAATTAAAGGTGGAGAAATCATTCCTACACTTCCCTATTACAAGATGAAGAATTGAAGCACTTCCCATCTTACAATGGAGCACAATCAGAAGAAAAGGAAGATATGAAGCTTTAAGCACTTAGAGAATTAAGGGTTCAGCAGTAAGCCTTTTCCACATTCTTTTCCAAGCTACCTTGACCCCATATATATAGCTAAACCAGCAACTTTCTTCTCTTGCCCCTATATTAGCCTTTCCAGGTGATCACTTGATTGATCAAGTCTCATCAATGGACTAGTACAACAATTTGACGGTTCCATGTTACCAGTATAAATGTTGTTATCGTTGGGCTTATTAGTCAACTATTGGATGACCTCAGATCAACTAATGCCTGATAGTCGACTGTTTGGTGCCCAAAATCAGAATGAACAGAAAACATTCTATTTGATTTTATTTGGTGCCTAGTTGACTACCCAATCGATTAGTCCAGTCAATTAATACTGACCTTCAGTCGACTGACATGCCTTCTCCAACTACTTCTAGCTTGAGTTCGTGTTTGCCTTTGTTCCTCCAAGGTAATGACACTTCCTTGTTGACTTGACCTTGGTGCCAAAAGATTTTCTGACCTCTAGAACTCCCTCTTTGCCAAGAAGCTCTTTGCTTCCAAGACTTCCATGTGTCAGGTCCTCGTCGAACCGCTAGGACTTCATGCAATAGCCTAGCATCCAATCCTCGTGATCCGTTTGGACTTTTTTTTGCCTAGCATTCGATTGATCTCAACGTGCTGAGACTTCCTTCGTGCCAAGTGTCCACTTGGACTTTTCCTTGTCAAGAATCTTCTTAGACTTCCACTATTGCACCTGCAACTTAAGTCAAAGTTGACCTATAGTTGCACGCTTGACATTTATATGAAACAAACAACATTGTCTAACTCAAGCATTGTCCAAACATCAAAACCACATGCACACATACTAGGGCATGACTGCAGCTAAATCTTTCCTTTTTGATGTTTAGCAACTATTTAAGTTAGGTTTTCAAAAAAAAAAACATTCATGTGATCATAAAAGATGAATAGAATGAAGTACAATAATCATAAACAAGGATAAATAATACTCGAAGAAATGATTTCATATTAATCCATAATGTTTTCCTTTTACATGTGATGATTTCTAACTCAAACCCTTCACATCTTCCCCTCTAACACACATCAAAAAGGGATGTGAACTCACACTCAAAAACTTAAAAGCTCATCTTAGGGTTTAGGGTTATCCATCAAGCCTAATCTTCATCTTCACCATATGTGTAGGTTTCCTAACTTAAATACCCCACATCTCCCCCTTAGAGATATAGGAACTCAACATTGAGTTTTTCTTAAGGTGAATACTCATCCTTGAGACATTTTAACCTTTCTCAAGTTTCCTTAGTCTAGACAAAATTATCTCTTAAGACAGTGTATCTACCCCATCCTTGGGTAACTTGAGTACCTTTAAGGTGGACCTCCCTTAAGGTATACTTCTTCTGTCAAACTAAGGAACTCCCCTTTACCATTGTACCAACAACATTTGGAATTTCTAAATCTTTAGAAAATTCTAACCTTGGTCTCATAAGATCAAAAGTTCAACGTTGAACTTTACCTTCCCAATGGGATTTAACTCTTTTGCTATGTACTTTCCCCTAAAGGGCTACCTCCCCTTACCTTTGAGATTAACCTTAATAACTTTCTGCCTCTTAAGAAAATACTCCTTCCCCTAGAAGATGCTTCTCCTCAAGAAGTCATAATCATGAGTTTTTGGTGAAAAAATTCATCATTCCTTGTGAAGTTACCTCGCCTATTTAATTGTTTCATTGCACCATAATGAGTCATAATATCCATAAACACTTACCTAAGTGTTCTAGAGAGTCAACAAGTTCATATTAGGGTTTGAAACCAAACCAAAACTTGGGCTATAAACACAAACTATGGATCAAGTTAAGTGTTCCTGTTTAGCATAAGTTAACTGGAATGATACACTTAAACTTAACCAACTTGGTCAAGCTACTATCTTCTGATAGTTAGCCAAAACCTAAGTTGGACATATGCCTAAGAAGAAATTTTTTTTTGTCTAAGTATTTTTTTATTATTATAACATGTTTGGACTCATACCTATTTTTTCACGTGGTTAAATGATTGTTATATATTTTTTTAATATTTTTTTGATTATGTCAAAGGGGGAGGGAGATAAATAATTAAAGTTAAATTTAAAATATTTTTTAAAAACTTTTGAAAAATTTTGTTAAATATTTTTCAAGGTGATTTTGAGTATTATTTTTTTTTTCAAATGGTTAAGTCTTGAAAAATATTTTTTGATTAAGTCTTGAAAAAATAATTTTTCAAAGTACATTTTGGCTAAGTCTTGAATATTTTTTTCAAATGGTTAAGTCTTGAAAAATATGATTTTTCAAAGTCAATTTTTATAAATTGATTTAATTATTACAAAATATTTTTCAAATCTAAGTAGGACTTGAATGGTTTGTATCAAGTTGATCAAAACTAAACCATGTTAAGTTCAGGGAAAGAGAAGAAAAAGATATTATTTCAAAATTATTATTCTTCTTTAAATAAAACATAAATTCAGAGGAGTCCTGAATTGAGGGGAGTCAAGGACTTTAAGTGGTTGATACTTGTTTGACTTGTCTTATTTGTTGTGATTTACTTCTTTTATGTTATTGCAAATATTTTTACTTAACTTAGAACATAGATTGCCATAATCAAAAAAGAGAGATTGTTGATGCAGAGAGCACCAGATGATCGAACTTAAGTTTTGATAATGGCAAAGGGTTCAAGTTAAGTATGTGAAATAATATAATAAGCTGAACTGAGTATATAGGTAGCACAGGAAGTCCTAGTTGCGGCTAGGCGGTGGAAGTCCTAGCTAGAGGCTAGGTAAAAGAAGACCTAATCTGGAGTATTAGGTGGAAAACCTAGTTTGGAGGACTGGGCAAGGAAGTCTTGGTCAGGAGAACTAGGCAGAAAGTCTTTGCGGATCAAGAGCACTAAGCGAAAGTCTAGACGGGCCTAGAGGACTAGATGTCTAGCGGTAGAAGTCTTAGGGGCCGAAGATCGAGGTTAAACAAAAGCCCAACAAGTTTGGAGGACTTGGTTAGCACAAGGTAAATTCCCCCCGAGTGGAGTGGGTGAGGGCGTGTTCTCGAAAAAGGAAATAGTAAGCGTCGGTCTGACCTAGGATTTCACTGAAAACCTAAAGTCAAAACAAAAACAGTTTAGTTAAAATGTTTCTTTCCTGTTACTTTTGTATTTTGCACTAACTTTTAATGCAGAAAAGGAAGGATTGAAACTTTGCGTTTTGGACGCCCTTATTTGGATCAAAATGACTGGACGGTCCAGGCAGCCGAATTGGTTCCAGACGATTGGACATCAGTAGAATGGGCTAGCGAGGCAGGTGAGATTACAAAGTCTTTGTAATACCCGTAAATTTCCTTCTATAATTCTGGAAATATGATGAAGGATTGTTTGAAAAAGGGTTTAGAATATTTCTAAATAGCCCTTGATGACAAAATGGCCCTTAGCTTTAAGGGACCATAAGCAGGCTAACTTCCCTAATGGCCCTATGGTTTAAATGTCTTATTAAGGGCTACCCCTTATAAGGGATAGCTCAAAATAAAAATAATGATAAACCATGCTCGAATAAGGGAGCATGATGGGTTAAAGACTTGGCAATAAAGAGAAGGATAAAAAGAAAAAAAAAAATAAATATATATGTGGAGGTGCCAGGGATTGATCCGTGGACCTCCAACATGAAGCAAGCCAAGATTAACCAAAGGAGATGGAATGATTTAATGAGAGAAGGATGTAGAACCATTTAGCTAAATGTTAGGGAATAGGAAATCATAGGGAAGAGTTTTGGAGGGAGTAGTTACTAGGTGGTTATCCCCACTACTCCCATTCCCTCCTCCCTAAAGGCCTATAAAACCTTTCCCTTGCCTCTTTTCTCTCTTTTTCCTCTCTTGACCGAAGCCTCTTCCTCTCCCTCTCCCTCACCGAAAACCCTCTCAAGCCCTCTCCTCTTCTCTTCACCGAAACCTTCCCTTCCTCCTCTCTTCTCCACCGAAACCCTCCCTCTTCTTCTTCCTTGGTGGCCGCAAGCTTCAAGGGAGCAAGGAGCAAGGTTCTTTGGTGGCCAAGAATTTCAAGAGGAGAAAGGATCATTCTTCTTCCTTGGTGGCCGAAAGCTTCAAGGGAACAAGGAAGCAAGGTTCTTGGTGGCTAAGAGTTTCAAGTGAAGGAAGGATCACTCTTCTTCCTTTGGTGGCCGAGAGGTGCAAGTGAGGGAAAGAATTTTTCCTTGTCTTCTTCTCTTCACCGAGCCAAGAAGGAAAGACAAAAGGGAAGGGTCCTTCCTCTAGAGCATTAGAGGGATCACAAAGGGAGGCTAAGAGATCACAAAGGCTACTTCTCTTCTTTTCCTTTCGGGTAAAAAGGCCCTAAAGCACTGTAAGTTTCCCCTCACCCTGCAACATAATGGTTCATAGATGACATCATGTTTTCTTGATGCTTAGGTTTGGTGGTTGAAAAGCATGAAAAGATGTGTTAGAATTTCGGCCATGATGTGTTACATTACCTCAAAAGCATGTTTTGGTAAACGCATGACTCAAAGTGATCCATGAGAAATGTTAAGGAAACTTGTTGTTACCATGTGATTAAATGTTAGAACCTCAAGTAATGTTTTTGTTGAGCATGTTAGGTGGTCAAGGATTTATGATGATCATGTTGTTTAAAAGTTTTACTTGTTCCAAAAACCTAGAAAATGCTTGAATGTGCCATGAGTTAGTTAACATGTTTCTAGGCCCATGTGGGTTAATCCACTTCATGTTGGTGTCCAACCATTCGGCCACACCATGTTTATGTTTTTAAACATTCGGCCACCCATGTTTGGTGTTCTACAACATTCGGCCACCTCATGTAAGGGAAGGTTAGACACAAATCCAAGCTTGATGTGGGTTCCATTGAATGTTTAACATGTTACAAGTTCACTTGCTTAAACCTACACCATGGTGTATACTAGTGGACCATTCGGCCATGGTTTGAACAAGGAGGCTAAGTCACAAATTCAACTCGAAGTTGGTTCCATTTAATGGTTAACATGTCCAAGGGTCATTGTATTTAAACCTACTCTATGTCATGTGCTAATGAGCCATTCGGCCATAGCATGATCAACTAGGTGGAGTAGCCACAACAACTTGGTTTAGGGTTCTAAATAATATTGCTCATGTTATATTTAAAAGAAGAACCATGATGTAGTACCATGAGAACAACTTTAAAGTCCCATGCTATAATCGTCGAACCATGAAGGAAAAACCTTAGGATACGCAACTTATGTTGGTAGCTTGATAATGACTGTGGACTAGAAATGGTTTAACCTGTTAAGGGTCATGTGAACTCATCTACTCCATGATATGTGGCTTGACACCATTCGGCCAACACATGTAGAGGAAGGTGAGGACACAATCCAATCTTGATAGAGGTTTCAATCAATGTGAAATAAATCCCTAGCATGATTCAAGTACTAATGTAACCAGGGTTCGAACTGAACTAAACCATGGTTTGGGGAAAAGGGTAAGTTTCGGCCAGGTTTGAAAAAGAACAAGATTGAGCTAGGTGTAAAACCTAACAAAGTGGTAAAGGCTAACTAATGAATTCTTATAACGGGTTAAGGTCTCAAGTGGTTAGAAACCAACCAACTCAATGGTCCCAAGCCCATGAAGGGTTCGGCCAACCTTGAATTAAGGTGGTGGAGTGATGATCTAACCCTAGTAAATGATTCCAAGGGTTGAGAACCTTAATTAAGCTTAGAAGAGCAAGTGGTTGAATCTAACCCATGGTTTCAAACCATGGGAGTTTCAGCCAACTCATAAAGGGGAGCTCAAGATTAAGGAATAGACCTAGCTAATGTTTCTTTCCTGTTACTTTTGTATTTTGCACTAACTTTTAATGCAGAAAAGGAAGGACTGAAACTTTGCATTTTGGACGCCCTTATTTGGATCGAAATGACTGGACGGTCCAGGCAGCCGAATTGGTTCCAGACGATTGGACATCAGTAGAATGGGCTAGCGAGGCAGGTGAGATTACAAAGTCCTAGTGGTCAGAACACCTTAGTTTCTAGGCATCCGAATCTAGATAAGACGTTGCAGAATCAAGGTTAATTCGGAACCTCTATGTCAAAATATAGACGCTCAGAAAGGAATACATGCGCATAGAAGTATTGAGTTAGCGTCGAAAGTGGATCGACGAGACAACGTGGAGGAGCCCGGAAAGGCTTCTTGGCCCTCGGATCACTTAATAAAAGAAGCCTCGAGGGAAACCCTAGAAGCATCTGATTATGACTTAACGACGATCGTCTGTACAAAAATAGTTCATCCGGAAAGCTGTCATTACGCCGAGGAGCTGCATCGAAATCTGCTCATCCATACTCTGTCGGTATAACTTTTAGTGCTTTACTTTTTGTACTTACATTTTAGGATGGTATACTTATTACCGATCTCACTTATTTTGTAAAACGCTTAACTTCCTTTTGTAAGAGGGGAGTTACTTAGTAGATTGTCCATCAGAAACGATCTCTGAGCGTGTGGCTGTGAACCAAGTAAAACGATTGTGTACTTATATCATTCTCCGCTACTTATTCTGTTTCACGTATGCAAGTTTTACAGTTTTGTCGAAGATTGTGAAAACGCGCAGAGGCGCTATTCACCCTCCCTCTAGCGCCCCTAATGATCCTATAAATACGATCCAAGTCTTGATCTCCTTTATTTATTTGTCTAAATAGAGCAATTACACATGTGATCGAAGGTTGAATATTAGGACTAGATTTTTGAATGTTGGACACTATACTATGGTAGTATTTATTATTTGTTGTATTAGGAGAATTCAATTGAAATAAAAATATAGCAATACTTTGGGAGATTAATTTCTTCTTCTCCCTTATATAGACATTATCAATCCTAATCTATTTGCTAGCTCGGTATGGGAATGCTTGCGAATCAATATCAGCACTATCAACTGCAAACCTTCATCCCATAAAAGGTAAGAAATGACCAATACCAACTTGTGTTGAAGTAACACGAACTGTCTCCCCCATATTGCTACTGTAGTTGAACCACTTCCACTAGAGCCAACTATATCACCACTATATCGCATATGTTATACATATATTGAGCTCGAGAGACACTGCTGCTAAAAATTCTCCGTCATTTGAAATACCTTCACCACAACCTTCAAGTTCATCATTGTCTAGTTCTCTAAAATCTCGTCGATCAAAATTTTACATTGTTGTTGTTTATGCATTAAATTTTTTTGGTTATCAAGTTCCTCAATTGCACGATAGATTTCTTGGGAAACTATTAGACACTTAAAAACATTCGAATATTCACCAAGATGTTGTTTTAGGCATGTGACTCCACAATTATGTCCAATCATATGGCAATACAAATATTGCTAATGAAATTGATTTATTAATCGACGTGCATATCTCCAAGCAGGATCATAAGACTGTTGTTTTGGTATTATTTGTTTATCTATACATTATTAAAAAGTTAAGACTATCAAAAAGATAAAATAATTCACAACAAATATTCATAATTATAGCATGACAAAATTAGCATAAGAAAAATTATCTTATTGATAAAAAATCATAATAATAACAACTAAACTTTATCACACTAGGTGGAATCGACTATATGGAACCTTTTACGTCATTAGACTCTATCCCCAACTATATTATCATATATATTTAAATAAATTTTATCTTGTTTTATAGTTGCTAATTGTCTTTTTTTAATCTTCCTCTTACTCGTTTAATGTGCATATTTGGTATAGTTTCGCATCGTCTAACTGAATCATTTATTGGTTGTCTAAATATATGCTCACACCATCTTAAATGTGTCTCCCAAAGTTTTCTCTCAAAAGGTGCAACTCTGACTTTTACTCTAATGTTTTTATTTTTTATCTTGTCTATCCTTGTATGTTCACACATCCACCTTAATATCTTCATCTCTGCAATTGTCATCTCTACTTGTGTGCTTGAGTCATAGCCTAACATTTAGTTTCTAATCACTATTTTATAAAACTTCCCTTTAAGTTTTAGAAGTACTTTACGATCACAAAGAACACATGTTGCTCTCCTTTATTTTTATCATCCTAATTATATTTTATATAAGATAATAAATAGAATATGTAATTTTAACAAAAATACTAAATTAGATAGAATTAATATCTTCGTATAGGAGCATTATTTAAAACTTTTTAATAACTATTAAAATGACATTTTTAAAAAAAAATTCTTAAGCTCGTTACGTTATAGATATGGAGACTAATAAAATTAAAAGTTCAAATAAATTTTTACTTTTTTTTAGAGTTAGGGATAATTTTAAAAATTAATAATCATATTTCAAAGTTATTTGAAGATTTTATATTATTTTTAAAATACATTTAAAATTTTATGATTTTTTTAAAATTATAATTTAAGCATTAAAATCATATTTATGAATCTATTTGAAATCAAATTTATTTTTATAATCATATTTTTTTTAAAAAAAAACAGATTAAAAATATTAAAATTATTTCAAAATAAAAAAAAAATGAAAATTTAAAATTATTTTCTAAAAAATAAAATTTAAAATTAATTTTAAGTTTGATTGGTTCATATGAAGTTGAATTAATTGAATTGATTTAATTAAAAATTATCCTAAATCGATTGAAATATTTTTAATTTTTTATTTGATATAAAAATAATAACAAAAATATAAATTATATATTATAAATATATTGATTAGTTATCAGTTTAGTTATAATATATATAGTTATACTTTATATTTACATATAATTTATATAACATATAATAAATATATATTACTTATATTATTATTATAACAATTATATAATATAACATTACTGTTACGAGTTTATAACATTGTTACGGGTCCTATGACAATTATATAATTAATTATATCATTGTTACCCTTTTATATCACTTATATATATCTTATAACAATTTATAACACTAATGTATAATTATTTCTAACAGTGTTATATGAACTATAACAATATTATAAATTTATATCACTGATGTTGATATAAGGGTTTTAATTAAAACCATTATATTAAAAAAAAGCCCATAATCCCTAAATCTCTTTTTCTCTCCTCACGTTTTCCTTTGTTATTTCCCCTCCCTGAGTTGTTGATTGCAATTTAGCCAAACGGTTGTGATTTGTTTGACAATCGCTTGCAATTATTGGCCGGTTGGCCATCTCTCTTCTCCTCTAAGGCTCCAACTACATCTTGATCTTACTTGTACGCATTGCTATGAGCCAAAGAGTTGCCATTGCTATTCTCTCTCATCGATCAGACGTGTATCATTGTCAAGTTTGTGAGCATTTATAGCCATGTCTTTTGATTTTCCTTATTGACAAAAAGAGTTGATTTGATTCCTTCTATCACGCTCTATGCCATCAACAAGCACACAAAGGCATAGGATTCTCGTGTAGTTGTTGGCACATCCGTGCCAATAAGGTATCAGTGTTGATACCCTGTCAAAATAGTAAAAATTGCTCATTTTGGGTGGCACAAGTCGACACCAAAATCATTGGTTCTAGGCATATTCATTGCATCTAGTTGAAGAACAAAGAAAATGAAAAATACAAAATTAAAAGTTATTGTCGACCATTCTTGAATAAAAATCTAATTTGATTTGTAATAGATAACACTAAGCTTCTAGCTTGAAAAAGTTCATAGGGGAGGTAATTTATGTTTTTGTCTCACAAATTAGATTCACATGCTTCACTGTGTAGATTGATAAGCAAATCTAGTAGAAGCAAGTAAACCTACCAATTACAATGCTAAATTACTTAAAAACTATTAACCCAAAGGCACAAGTAAGCAGATGAAAAATTCTAAAGATGAAGTACTATGAAAAACATCAACTTAAACAGATAAATGTCAACGATCAGCAGTTTGCCATGGGCTCGCTTTAGCAAAAAACAGGATCAATTTTGTTGTCTTAGGAGATAGTGATATTTTCTAACTATACCTGTGTATTTGCCTGGCCAAAGCTTGATGGATCCAAAGATATATCGACTCCTCCAATATGTTCCCAGAAATCCTGTTCCCCCAAAAGATGTCTCCATCGGTTTCCAAAGATTGTCTACATGTAATGGGCACTTTAGTTAGGTGAAAATACTGACAATTAACTAAACAGTTTGCACAATGAGGTCCCAAAATGTTGCACTGACTAGATGTATTGATTTAAAAAGTCTTCTGTGACATGGCTTATCTGTTATCGATCGAACCATCAAAGGACATTGACTTCAACTAAGGAACTTCAAAACTAATAAAATTTAACATCAGGGTTAGTAGGAAATTTGGCACAAACTAAACCAAAATAAAGGTGGGTGAAAATCTAATGTCATTAAAATGAATGGAGCTAACTATGTTGGTAAGTTCAAGTAATTGATTCTTGGATGATGTCAAGTAAATGTTAGACTGTTTATAGCTTCTGCAAAAAATCATTGATACACTTGCAAGGAGATAAAGACTTGCAAGTAGATCTGGTAATATTTAACATGATCCAATAACAGGACACGATTCAACTCAACAGGAAACACTATGTGCCCAACAGTGAGACTGTTCTATTCTGAAAATTAAATTAGATTTAAATTGATATTAAGGGAGATTATTAGAATTCATTGGAATTAAATTAGTTTCTTTTTGCTGAACCGAATGTTTTGAAAACTAATTTAGTAGTGTTATCTTAGTTTTGGGATTAATCATATGTCGAATTTATTGATTGGTATTGTGTTTGGGTGGAAATCGATTTAATCTCATTTTGCGCTGGAAGCGAGATTAAATCATATTTAAATCAAGTGTTTCATTGGCTGAACCAGTTTGAACCATTTACTTTTTTTTTAGGAAATTTTATAGATGGCAAAGGAGGGCCCTGCCATGTTAATATTACTAGTAGTAAAGGAAAAAGTAAATTCCTCCATAATCAGCGTCTTGGCTTGACCTGCTGCTACCAAACAAAATTAAGACAACTTACCACTGTAATGTCAGATAAAACTCCTGTCGAACCTTTAAGTTACATCCCATATATCGCTATAACCTTACCTAAACTATCTAGGTTACTACAAATTTTAACATGACCGTTTAGTAGACCAAGTTTTTTGGACTAGAATTAAGGATATTTTATATATCCTATTATTTCCCCCTCCCTAATTCCTGCAAGAAGCCACAACTTCCTGCTAGCGCAGTCAAGAATTTAATCCTATTAAAAGTTGTTTAAATCGTTAATTTTTATAATTTGTTGGAACTTTTAAAGAAAGATGTCTAGTTTTTTCCAAATATTGTTAGGTTTTTATTAGAAAAATTAGATTTTTATTAGAAAAGTCTATTATTTTATAAAGAATAGGTTGTATTATCAAATTATAAATATATTGGACAAGTTTTTGAATTAATATAATTTTCAATTTCCTTTCCTTGAGGTGAGAATCAGTAACTTTTTCTCCGGGTAACAATCGTATCTTTATTCGTTTGTTGTGTTATATCAAATTGTATCAAAACCGAATTCTGTATTCAATACTTTTCAATCCATCTTCATCATCATTGTTTCTCCCCACCAAACCAAACTCACACGAGCCTTTGTGGGTCTACCTCTCGGCCTCGGAGGAGGCTTTGGGCTCGGTATTGGTTAAGCAGGAAGCTCAAGTGCAGTGCCCAATATATTTTGCCATCCATTTGTTGAAAGATGCGGAAACTCGCTACACTTCCTTGGAGAAATTGGCGCTCGCTCTCACTCTGATGGCTCGGAAGTTACGTCCTTATTTCCTCGCACACCCAATCACAGTGCTCACCAATAGCAGTTTGGGTCGGGTCTTGCTCAATTCAGATGCCTCTGGACGCCTCATCAAATGGACCACTGAGCTAAGTGAAGATGATATACAGTATCAGCCTCAGACAGCTATTAAAGCTCAAGCTCTAGCAAATTTTCTGACTGAAGTCACAGGCGGAGAATCGTCAAAGACGTGAAAAATTTATGTAAATGGGTCAGCCACCAAAAAAGGCAGCGGAGTAGGGGTCTTACTATGTTCCCCTCAAAGAGAAACACTGCAACTAGCCGTAAAATTGCAATTCCGAGCCACTAATAATGAATGAATATGAAGCTCTACTCACCGGTCTACAAGCGGCTCAGCATGTTGGTGCCACCCGAGTTCTTGTTCATTCAGATTCACAATTGGTGGACCATCAACTTAAAGGCACCTTTGAGATAAGCAGTGATCGGCTGAAGCGTTACGCTGAAGCAGTAGAGAAGTTAAAAGCCAAATTCCGAGAAGTAACCCTTCAAAAGATACCCCGTGCGGAAAATCAGAAGGCCGACGAGCTGGCTAAGCTAGCCAGTGCACTAACTACTTGGGAAACTGCCGAGCCGGTTATACAAGACAATTGGTTGCCCAAGTGGACTAAACTCCCTGACCCACCGAGTAGGGAGATTGGCAGACGCCCATCATTTCCTTCTTAAAGCAAGGAATTTTACTCGAAGACACAGAACAAGCTCAAACACTCAAACGAAGAGCAGCTCGGTTCACTATGATCGGAGAAACGCTGTACAAGCGAGCCTTCTCTCGCCCCCTGCTCAAATATCTCGGACCCGATGAAACGGACTATGTCATGAAGGAGATACATCAAGGGTGCTGCGGAAACCACACTGGAGGAAGGACTCTGGTCCGTAAAATATTACTAGCCGGCTGTTTTTGGCCCACCATGCAAGCAGACTCAGCTCAGCTCGTACACACCTGCCTCAGTTGCCAAAAGCATCAAGCCCTATCTCATCAGCCCGTCGAGCCCTTGAAGGCCTGTATTGTCTCTTGCCCCTTCGATCAATGAGGAATGGACATAGTCGGCCCTTTCCCAATGGGACCCGGTCAAAAAAAATTCCTGCTAGTCGCTATTGATTATTTCTCCAAGTGGGTGGAGGCTGAGTCATTGGCTCACATCACAGAAAAAAGTATGCTCAAGTTTGTATGGCAGAACATAGTTTGCCGGTTTGGCATTCCGCGCAAGTTGGTGTCGGATAAAGGAAGACAATTCCAGGGGCGAAAGTTAAAGGAATGGTGCCAAGGCATGGGAATTCAGCAAGCCTTCACGTCAGTCTATTACCAGCAGAGTAATGAACAAACCAAGGTGGTGAATCGCGAGCTCGTCCGAGGATTAAAGACGAAGCTAGACCACGTGGGAGGATCATGGGTGGACAAGCTCCCTGACATCCTTTGGGTATACCGAACAACACCTAGAGACAGCACAGGTCTGATACCATTTCATCTCGTTTATGGAGGAGAGGTTGTGATGTCAGTCGAAGTCGGATGTAAATCAACACGGGTCGAGGCCTACACTGATGCTGAAGACAATGCTACACGAAGAGCCAAAGAGTTAGACCTCATTACAGAAACACGGGAACAAACAAACCTACGGCTCTGGACCTATCGAAAATGCATGGGTCAGATGTACAACAGACGAGTAAGGCCTCGCTCATTTCATGTCGGCGACTTCGTTTGGAAGAAGAAGACGTTGATAGGAGGATTGGGAAAGCTTGAGCCGAGATGGGAAGGACCATACCGAATCACTTGCCGACGCGTGGGTGGGTCATACTACCTAGCCGACCCGCAAGACAAAGAACTTCCAAGGCCTTGGCACGCTACTCACCTGCGAGCTTATTGTGTTTAGAAGGGTAGCATCTATTTCATTTGTCTTTTTGCTTGTAATAATCACTTATGAAAAGTACAGATTTCTACATAAATCCCGCCTTTTCTGCGCTCTCAGCTCTATCGCTGACGGCCTCGCCTTACTACAGGCTCTGATGGTTCGACCACACACGGCTGACGGCCCGACTCTGATGGTTCGACCACACACGCCCTCTTAGCTCTATCGCTGACGGCCTCGCCTTACTACAGGCTCGGATGATTCGGCCACACACGGCGCCGACCTTTTTGCCCTCTCAGCTCTATCGCTGACGACCTTGTCTTACTACAGGCTCGGACGGTTCGACCACACATGCCGCCGACCTTTCTGCCCTCTCAGCTCTATCACCGACGACCTTGCCTTACTACAGGCTCGGACGGTTCGGCCACACACGGCGCCGACCTTTCTGCCCTCTCAGCTCTATCACTGACGGCCTCACCTTACTACAGGCTCGGACGGTTCGGCCACATACAGCGCCGATCTTTCTGCCCTCTCAGCTCTATCGCTGACGGTCTTGCCTTACTATAGGCTCGGATGGTTCGGTCGCACATGGCGTCGACCTTTCTGCCCTCTTAGCTCTATCGCTGACGGTCTCGCCTTATTACAGGCCCAGATAGTTCGACCATACACGGCGCCGACTATAGGCTCGGATAGCTCGACCACACACGGTGCCGACCTATCCGCCCTCTCAGCTCTATCGCTGACGATTTCGCCTTATTACAGGCTCAGATAGTTTGGCCACACACGGCGCCAACTATAGGCTCGAATAGCTCGGCCACACACGACGCCGACCTATCTGCCCTCTCAGCTCTATCGCTGATGACTTCACCTTATTACAGGCTCAGATAGTTCGAGCACACACGGAGCCAACTATAGGCTCGGATAGCTCGGCCACACGTGGCACCGACCTATCTGCCCTCTCAGCTCTATCGCTGACAACTTCGCCTTATTACAGGCTCAGATAGTTCGGCCACACACGACGCCGACTATAGGCTCGGATAGCTCGGCCACACATGGCGCCGACCTATCCTCCCTCTCAGCTCTATCGTTGACGACCTCGCCTTATTACAGGCTTAGATAGTTCGGCCACACATGGCACCGACTATAGGCTCGGATAGCTCGGCCACACACGACGTCGACCTCTCCGCCCTCTCAGCTCAATCGCTGACAGCCCCGCCTTACTACGGGCTCGGATAGTTCGGCCACACACGGCGCCGACCTCTCAACTCTTTATCAAGTCACCTCAGCCTCTAGCTGCTACCTTCGCCTTCCTGCAGGCACGGAGAGCTCGATCTTCCACAACCTCAATCTCAGCCAGGATTATTAAACCCTCTCAACCTCCCTTACTGATGGTTCAATATCCGCGTGGCCTCATTTACCAAGGGCTAGATTCACTCTCAGCCTCACTCTATAAAGATGCAGTTCTCACAAGGATAAGCCAAATCACACGAGTTCATAAAAAACTTCTGAGACCAACACTGGTCTATTCATCATGATATTTACACAAAATAATACAGTTCGGGGAATAAAATGGACAATGGCGACTTTTAGTCGTTGTCCTGCTCATCTCGGTCGCGCCCATGGCTTGACGACGGCAGCAGGGACAATGCATGAACGGGACCTGCCTTGGTCAGCTCCCGTTCCAGCGCCCGTACCCGTTCCAGGCCCTCGCCGTACTCCCTGTCCAGCCGCCATGCCTCCTCGATGGACTCAGCCAGTTCTTGCTGGAACTTCTGAGTTTGCTCGAGCGCCCCAACAACGTCCCTCTCGAGCTTCCGCACTTTACCAGTAGCCTCGGCCAATTCTTGCTCCAGCTGCCTGCCCCGCGCGTTCGCCTCATCTGCTCCCTCTCAAGCCTCACTACTTCTCCACAGTATAGGGCCGCCCTCAGTGCCCAAGTCCCCGCTTCATATTCAGCCTCCTCTTTCTCCTCCCTAAGTTGCCTCAGGTATCTCTCCATGGCGGCGTTGTCCATGGTTTCTCGACGAGATCAGCTATACCAAAGGTGAAGAAACTTTAGAGAATGATCGAGAAGTTGAGGTAACCCCAAATATATACTCCTACAGCTGGCACCATCACTGTCCAATCTCACACCCCCCAGCCGTAGATCTGTGTCAGCAATGCCCAGAAGGTGCAAGAGACGAGGAGTATATGACCATCATTCCCTATAAAGCTGACCTATAATGGATAGCATTAGCAGAGCCTAGAAAGTACGGCCGGTAAAGCGGATGACACTTCGCCTCACGCCGTCTTTTCACATCAGTGTCAGAAATCACGAGTATAGATAAGGCTCGGCACCTATCCCGAGGTAGAAACACACTAAGGTCGGGTACCCACTTATGAAAACTCCAGAAGGTTAGCAAGAGCTCGGATAACGTCTAGGAAACCACCTTCGTCCGGAAATAACCTTCGTCCAGACTTCAGTAGAAGAGCTCAAATGATCCTGATCTCACCCATCTGAGTCACTTCCGGGTTCGCTCGGATAAGTATCGACCTCACACCCACTCGAGCAACTTTACGCTCGCTTGATTAGCTCATCTCTCGCTCATATTCTCTCGATGTTTCGCAATTCTGACCCGACCTATATTGTTTCTATCTAGCCTTCAACGCTTAGCAGTGCTGAACACATTAGAAAAGCAAGAAACTCGACCAGAAATTAGACACAAGTTTTCAAATATCTTTTAGTACATAGGAAGACCAAAAAACAAAAAATACAAGAATCCGACGCCCACTTGGCCTCGGTTGTTGATGCAAGGTCTGGTGAAGCAGGAGGGTCAGTAGGCTTCGACAAAAGATTGGCAGAAAAAAGATCGGCTGGCTCGGATGGCACGTCGGCCTGGCTGGTCAGCACAGCAGGAACTTCAGGCCCTTTAGCCCCCTCGGGATCAGGGTAATCCCGTCGGTCGACCTCAGGTAGAGCGTTGCAGACCATCTTTAAGTCTAGGAAGCTGAAGTCGGCATCTCACGCAATAAGCCCTGACTTCATAAATTGTAGAATGGCACCGTCAAAGCTATACTCCATCATTTTGTTTGACCTCAATGCAACAAAATGAAAGAAGTTAGGCGAAGACAAGAAGGCTCGGTGATGTTCTGCGAACCGAGCCTCCTCCCTCGTTTGGAGATCTTCCATCTCCACTTGGGTCGCATTAAGCTCAGAGGTGAGTTGCTCTTCTTTAGCTCGAGTCTCTGCCAATTGTTGAACCCACTGACCCCGTTCCCTATCAAAATCGGTCTTCAGTTGTAGAAGCTGATTCTCCGCTGCAGCCTGTTCAGCCTCTCATTGCACAGCCAGGTGCTTCGCCTGCAAGCAGGACTCCTGAGCCTGCTTCTCAGCCTGGCGTTAATCTTCCACTCCTCGGCCCTCTCCTGCGCTCTTGATTGAGCACTTTGAGCCATAACCACCTTGGGTCGGGCTAGGTCAACGTCCCTCAGGGCCTTGGCCAACCCTTGAGGCATCGGAGGTCGGTCAGCAAGTTCTGCTCGTAAACGGGTTATTTCACCATCCATCCGAGTGATGTGTTTCTCCGATCGAACCAAATGACGGTGCAAAACTTTTTGCTCCATGCTGGTCTGCAAACCAATATACTTAGTTAGCAAACAGAACAGTAAACTAAGCTCAGCATAATCGGATCTACCTTTATATAGAACTCATATAAGTGCTCACTCAGCTCAATCATTCCGAGCTGAGGAAGAAGTCTCTGATGCGCCTCGAGGTGCTCAGTAGCAGCCTCACCCACCGTTCGTAAAAATAGACTCTCGGAGTCAATCTGCGTACGCACAGAAGGAGAATGGGAAGACGATGAGGGCATGGAGAGTGGCAAAGGACTTCGCTCCTCGGAGGTTGTACTACGGGATTGAAAGGTTGAAGACGGCAGAGGTGCCTCCAACCCCTCGTCGAGGCGTTCCTTGCCTTTGCTTCGAAGGGCCTGAAGTCGGGGCAGTGATGTTGGCCCCGAGCTGGCCTCTTCAACGACAGCAAGACACTGTCGCTTTTTGGACAGTTCAGCCGCAGCTGTTGTACTAGGAGGTCGGCTCTTATCCTTCTTCTTATGACTCTCTTCGGGCAGTTGATGTTGAGATGAGCCTTCGGCAGTTGAAGGTTTCTTCGGCTCGGGGGCACCTCGGGTGGAACCAGCTCCTTTGGTCTTGGGACGAGAAGCGGCAACAACAGCTGGTCGGCTCGCCGGGGAGGTGCGCGATGGCAAAGCCCCGGGATCCTCAGCCGCGTCTCCTTCGGCCCACAAGCTCTCGCGGCGAGCCAGATCCCACTTGAGGACCTTATTCATTGAAGCGTTCAGCATGATGCGACCTGCAAAGAAAACAGAAAGTTAATGAGCAACAGTGAATCCAATTACCGAATAAAACTCTTACTTAAGCGATCCCCTAACCAGATTCGGATCGGGCTGAGCTCTGCTCGATATAGCAGGGCCTCGTTCTCCACTAGATCGTTGACATTAAAACTCAATCCCTCTAGTGTAGCTAATGCCTCTAAGAAGGCTCGGGATTGGCGGCTCTGACCTGAAGCAAGGACAAGGGGCAGGTCGGTCGTCCATTGAGTCGGCCAGGTATAGGGTTGAGGAGATTTAATGAAGATAAAGCAATCTTTCCAACCCTTATAGGAGGTCGGATACTTAGCTAAAAAGTTGAGTCCTTGTCTGACCGAGAAGTAGAAAACCCCGCACTCAAACCGGCGCAGGGCGTACAAAGCATTAAATAAGGTCGGGGTCAATGAAATATGGTACAGCCGACATATAATAACGGTACCACAAATAAGGCGACACGAATTAGGAGTAAGTTGGGAGAGATTGAGTTGGTAGTAACGGGTTAATTTCAAAATGAAGGTGGGGATAGGGAACCTAAGACCGCTGGTCATCTGGTCGTAAAAAATAGTTACATGGCCAGGGGGAGGTCGACAAGGTCGATGATCGGGTAGAGGCACATAAATCGCATGATCAAGAGGGATTTCGAATTGGGTCCGGAACATGCTCATGGATCCCGATCATAAACACTGTATCGGGTTTTGAACCATGGAGTTTTAGGAGATGAGGGAGTCATATGGGTCAGGACTTACATAAGAGTGGGTCGGACGCAGAAAAAGCGATCGAATGCAAAAAAGTAAAGGCTCAGCAACACTTGGAGTTGATATGCCGGCGAAAATGTCCGACGGAGGTGACATAGTTAAGAGGAAGCCGTTAGATTACGACGGTTTGGCGCAAGGAGTTAAAAGGTTTGGAAAAATTAGGGAAGATATGTGTACGTGCCTCTACCCATTACGGCCGCTACCCTTTTATAGCAGGATTCCCAAAATATTCGTAACTGTTGGAGAAGTATTCTACAATACTTGTTCCGCTTTTGGAAAGAATTTGCCCGTTTATCCATATTGTTCCTACTTTTGTGGAAAATTCGACTCTATCTTCTCGGGATTAGGCGGAACGACCAAGCCATAAGATCAACACATGACGTGGGAGACATGTAAAGATTGCAGAGAGAGCTCGATATATGCTTAAAGAAACATACCGAGCTCAAAGAGAGCTCGGCAAACACACAAGGAAGCATATCGAGCTCCAAAAGAGCTCGACACATACTTAAGGACGAGTATCAAAGCCACAGGGAGAGAGGTCGGGACTTTCTAGATTAATAAACGCGATTAGATCCGTGATCGCCGACCTCATCAAAACCCGCCGAACCTCGACGGACACCCGCAGACCCCTTATCTGATACAGTCTACTTAGCGATATCTGGTCAGATCTAGTCGGACCACGAGTGTCCAAACTCGATTTAAACATTCCCGGCTCGATCAATACGGTTCCCTTACCTAGAGATCATAGGCAACATGTTCCTCCCGACATTCTACATACCAATCTCTCTATTCTGCTCAATGGGCGCTCACCGAACTGATCCATAACCGAGTCTGACCCAAGCCCTTATAACATGGTACCTCACTTGGTTGACGAGCACTGGCATGACCTCAGGGGAAGATACTCAGTTATTCGTTGTCCAGTCAGTCATTACACTCCTTCGACTAGACTTGGTGGGGAGGCTTTGTGATATAACAAGTCTCGAATGGTCTGACGTGGCGAAAAGAGGTCAACAATCGGTCCAAAATGGCACCCGACCTATCATATACAAGGTCAAAGGGCAAATCATGACTCGGTCCCGGCCTCACGAGCCGACCTCATGACTTGGTCCCGGCCTCAAAAGCCAACCTCATGACTTGGTCTCGGCCTCACGAGCTGACCACATGACTTAGTTCCGACCTCACGAGCCGACCTCATGACTTAGTCCCAGTATCACACGCTGACCTTAGGACTTAGTCCTGGTATCACACGCTCAGGCCAGCTCGGCCATACATAGGTAACCTTAGCCACATGCTCAGGTCAGCCCGGCCTCACGCTCAGTTCAGCCCGGCCATATAGATAGGTAAGCCCGGCCTCACGTTCAGTTCAGCCCGGCCATATACATAGGTAAGCTCGGCCTCATGCTCAGCTCAGCTCGACCACATGCTCTCACAGCTCGGCCATTCATCCAGCTCGGGCGCATACTCTCACAGCTCGGTCATTCCTACAACTCGGCCACATGCTCTCACAGCTCGGCCATTTATACAGTTCAGCCACATATCTTCTGATCTCGTATGTCAGGTCAGCCATCAATGGGCAAATACTCTGACTCCTTCTCCTTGGCTCAGACTTATCAACTCATCCAAAAGGATAAGGACAGTGATCAAGTTCCTAAACTCGGTCCCCTAAAATCCCGCACACTTACAAGCACAACCGTTGAATGAAGATAATCAACACTGCTGAGTCGTTGGATGTTTGAGTTCGGCCACATATCTTCCGACCTCGTACGTCAAGTCAGCCATCAATGAGCAAATACTCTGACTCATTCTTCTTGGCTCAGACTTATCAACTCATCCAAAAGGATAAGGACAGTGACCAAGTTCCTAAACTCAGTCTCCTAAAATCCTGCACACTTACAAGCACAACCGTCGAATGAAAATAATCAACACTGCTGAGTCATTGGATGTTTGGAAACCGTCAAAGATCAGGCCGTTGATGGCGCTGTAACAACCAGTCACATGCGTTAAGATCCAAAGATCACGCTCCTCTGATGCTATATAAACTCCGCAAGTATGAAGGAAAGCTATCTCGAATTCTTTACGCATACTACCACTTCTATTTCTTCTCTTCTGACTTGGGCGTCGGAGTGGCCTCACCGGGAATCCCCGGCGCCCTGCTAATCCGCTTGTTCAGTTCTCTTCTTCTTCAGGTTCTTCTCGTCGACGAGATCCACGAAGGCTGAGGTGACATCTTATTGGCTGGTGGGTAAATCGAACTAATAGACAACGAGTCCAAACATGAATTCTCAAGTCCAACTTCATTAATCAAGTCGGTTCAGTCCCCAAGGATCAAATTCATTATCTGACCAGACCCTACAAGGGTTATAATCCAGGGAAGCCAATCGAAAAATCATCATAGCTAAATAAATTGATTGTTATTGTTTTTGTTTTTTTTTATTTCTGAACTTAGACTGAACCTAAGTTAGATAAAGATAAAGGCTTGATTGACACTTGCTCAACCTAGTACCACGGTAGGACAAGATGATAGTACGTTAGGGAAACTTGATTTAAGTAGTCAAGTGGGATAAAAAATACCCTATTTGGTATGCTTAACTAAGTGAAACTAACTGAAGCTACCTCGCCAAACCCTAAACTAGTTAGACCAAAATTTTTCATTAAGTTAACTATGTATATAATTTCACGAATTAACTTTGTTTTAGAAAATGATCATGGCTCCAATACCCAAGAAGGTCTTTGTACCTCGCCACAGCATGGAATCTAAAACTTGAAATGTATACTTATTTAATCAAAGGTCAAACTTGAATCTAACTCAAGGTTAATCAAGTCTTAGAATTTAAAATTGAATTAATTAAGAATAAAATTAAACAATCATCTCACATAACTCATACAATTAACTGATTGAAAATCTAAAAATTGATGAGATGAATTTAGGGCATAATTAATCAAATTAACTAAACTTAAATCTAAAATAACTCATAATTAATCTAAGTAACTCAATTAATTCAACTTAATCAAATAATCCTAAATAAATTAATCAAACTAATCAATTTATCTTAATTAATTCTAAATAAAATTAATTAATCTATTCCAACGCATAATTTAATATTAATTAATCAAATTAACTAAACTTAAATCTATAAAGAACTCATAATTAATCTAAGTAACTCAATTAATTCAACTTAATCAATTAACCCTAAACAAATTAATCAAACTAATCAATTTATCTTAATTAATTCTAAATAAAATTAATTAATCTATTCCAAATAAATTTAAAAATCAATTAAACTTAACTAAACCAAACTTAAAACTATTTAAACTTAACATAAATCCTAAATTTAAAACTTAATTAAAAATAATTTAATAATCATGACTCTAACTAATAATTAGAAGGTTAATTTAATTTTAACTAAGCATGATTAATTTAAATTAATTTAATAAAAATAAACTCATTAACTACAATATAATAATAATCAATCTAATAATAAGCCTAATAAAAATTTAACTTGAAAATTAAATCAAAACCTAAAACTCAATTAATCTAATTAATTAAAGAAAGATCAAACACGTATTAGAATTCAAATTAATATTAAAATAAAATAAAATTGGCAACCATCTCACAAAACCTATAGGACTAACATGCTTGACAATCTAGAATGGGTGAGATGAAAAATAAGAAGTGAAAATCAATCTATCTTAAAATCCAAATATAAGTTGGATCCAAATCAAATATCTTATGTGTAAGAACATAAAGATTTAGACCAATGAATGTTGGATAGTAGTTGCTCCAGACATATGACCGGAGACATTGAAATTCACCAAATTAAAATTCAAGAATCTAGAATCGGCCACATTCGACAATAATGGAAAATTTAAGGCAATTGAAACAGATAGTATTGAACTAAGTTCCAAATTTATTATTCGAAAAGTTCTGTTAGTAGATAAATTCGAGTTTAATCTTCTTAGCATTAATCAATTATATGATATTAGTTACTTAGTAACATTTTAAAATTTTGAATGTTTAATTAAAAATATTAAAAATACTAAAATAACACTTAAAGGAATTGGAAAAAATAATATCTACACAATTGATCTACCAAACTCCTCAATTAAGTATCCACTGACACAATAAGAGTAAACTAAGTTGTGGCATAAGAGACTGGGTCATATTCACTTAAGACTCATCTAAAAATGAGTCAAAATGATTTAGTTAAAGGTTTCCCAAAATTGGTCAATTTAGAAAACACAATTTGTAATGTCAGTCAACAAGAAAAACAAACCAAATCAACCAACTTGAATCAAACTAAGTTAATACTTGAACTTCTATACTTAGACCTGTTTGATTCACATGGAGTTAAGTCACTGAGTGAAAACCAATACTGCTTAGTAATAATCGACGATTACGTTAAATTTACCTGGGTAAAATTATTAAAAACTAAAGACGAAATATTTAAAAAATTCACCAACTTGTGTAAATTAATAGAAAATAAAAAAGATGTAAAAATTAAAAGAATAAGAAGTGATCACGATGAGAATTTGAAAATAATAAATTTACTAAATATTGTCAAAATAACGAATACCACTATTTATTTTCATGCCCTAGAACCCCTTAATAAAATGGAATATTAGAAAGAAAGAATATTATCTTACAAGAAATAGTTAAAACAATGATAAATAAATATAATTTATCTAATCAATTTTAGGCTGAGGCAATAAGCACAACTTGCTATATTCAAAATAAGATCCTAGTTAATAAATATCACAACAAAATCCCCTATGAAATTTATTTATAATAAAATACCCAACCTAAAATACTTGAGAGTTTTTTGATGTAAAGTGCATAAAAAGACTATTTAAGAAAATTTACATGTAAAACAACCAATAAAATTTTTCTAAGATATTCCAAAACTAGTAGGGTCTATAGACTCTATAACAAAAATACCCTAAAAGTTGAAGAAACAACCAACCTTATATTTGATAAAGAAAATAATTTTGACCGACCTAATAAAAAAAATAGTAAACAAAATATCACAAATCAAGAAGTCCGCATTTGATGATGAAATCAGACCTGACTCAAACACAACCGAACCAGAAGAACCAACTACTGTTACTACGATACAAGTACCCAAATTAAGATCTAATCACCCAATTAACCAAATTTTAAGTGACCCAACTTAGGAGTTCGAACCCAATCAACTTACAGAAATTTAGTCAAATAGCTCTAATATCCAAATTGAACCCAAAACTATAGAAGAAGTCCTACTTGACCATGATTGGATTATTGCAATGCAAGAAGAACTAACCCAATTTAAATGAAATCATGTTTGAGACTTAGTACATATGCCCAAAAATAAATCAATCATTGAAACCAAATGAGTCTTTAAGAATAAAACAGATGATAAAGATGAAATTGTCAGAAATTAATTCACATTAGTAGCTAAGAGATTTAGCTATGTAGAAGGACTAAACTATGATGAATTTTATGTACCCGTAGCTAGACTTGAATTCATTAGGATATTACTAACCTATGCAACATAAAGGACTCAAGCTACATCAAATAAACATAAAGTCCGCATTTCTTAACGATTTCATTAAAAAAGAAGTTTATGTAAGTCAACTACCTGGATTTGAAGATTTAAACCGTCCAAATCATGTCTATAGATTAAAGAACTGTCTGATTTAGCTAAAAAGGCACTTCCACTTCACAACTATTTCATCACCTCTACTTGACCAAATAAAGAAACATATTGATAAAAAAGGCAATGATTGAAGAAATAAACTAATGACTATTTGATTCAGCTAAAAAGGCACCTTTATTTTACAACTGCTCCACCTTCCCACTTGATAGAGTTAAGTTCTCTTCAATTGAGAAGAATAATGAAGTCAAGAATTTAATCCAATTAATAGTTGTCTAAATCATTAATTTTTATAGTTTGTTGAGACTTTTAAAAAAAGTTTTTTTTACAAAAGTTGTTAGGTTTTTATTAGAAAATATTATTTTATAAAGAATAGGTTATTATCAAACTATAAAAGGGGGTTAAAATCTCATGTATTGGACAAGTTTTTAAGTTAATACAATTTTTAATTTCTTTTTCTCTAGGTGAGAATCGATAACTTTCCTTCAAGTGAGAATTGTATCTTTATTGGTATGTTGTGTCACCTTCCCTTTTCCTACTCGGTACAACACCCTCCCTCTCGTAGATAGAGCAACTCTAAGCCATTCTCCTGATCCAATTGTCAAATCCTCCTTCCTATAAGTTTCTCTCTATCCATTCTCGATCATGCCTGTAAACTAAGTTTAAAATTTCAAGTCGTGATGAAATTTTGATCTTTGATTGGAACGATACTGTTTCGGTATCGTGTTGATATTTCAATGCATGGTACCGGTAATGGATTAGAGTTGAAAAAGGAAGGAGACATATGTACTAAGCATGGTTTTAAATCATATACCATGCAAGGTGAAATGGTCAAAACATATCATTCAGATAAATTATTGAAACTTGATACCACTCAGTATAAATAATGACTCCTTTCTTTGCTTCATCTCCTTCCTCCTTCAAAGTGTTGGCACGATATTAGAACAATATCACTCTAGTTAAAAATTGAAACTACGACACGATTTGAGATTTTAAAGTTTGGTATCGAATGATATCGAGTTTCAATGGTTTATAAGAATGATACATTTCGACTGTTTCGTCCGGTATAGTATGAGATTTTAAACCATGCCCATGACCCCTTGGTAAGCGGCATCCTAACCTTATACACGCTGCCACCTGCCTCTGTTCATTGTAACCGATATAGTTGAATTCCCTATTGACACTGCCTATAGCTGTTGTGGTTGATCTATCTTAGAGCTTCTGTGAGTCCAACCTTATGCTACCTCTCCTATAGTTTGCCACCACCTAAAGATCAAGAAACAATTTTTATACTTCTGACATGTTCAACTATCGCCTGCCTATGCCTTTGTTGGCAACTTGTGAAGCCTTTACTGGCCATGCTCTACCAATGCCACCATCATAACCTATATTCCAGTAATTGACTTCGAGTCAAGCGTAACACATACACAAGACAAATATATAAATGGATGACACAAATTGACCTATTTATAAAATAAATTACTTTTAAAAAGCTTAAACAACTTGTTATGTCATTTAACTTAATTATTTAGAGTTTAAATATTTAATGTAATGTTATTTCAAATAGTTTTACATTGGCCCAAATAACACAACAATATGACATGAAATGAATTGCTACCCCCTATCAACAAGGGACTAATCAAAACCACAACAATCATAAAGGCAATAAAGTTCCATATATACAATTGACATACATTGTTCTTTGATGTCTGAAAGTTGGCCCATATGGAGTGGATTAGATGACTGTTACTTCTGGCTCCACCCTGTCTCCATAAAAACTGTAACCAAACACAACTTGAGAAAATAGATAGAGCTGTAAAAAATTTCAAAAACAAATAATTAAGCAAAATAAGCACCATTCTGCAAAGCTATTGCTCAAGAACTTCAGTAAACAAGAGAACTTACATTGGAAAGTGAATTCAACTTTTCCCAATTCCCTGAATGTTCGTTTCTTGAGTTCCAAACAAGAGAAATTTGTACTTGACCTAGCAAAGGAGTAGGGCATACATTTCTTATTTCTGGTGATAAAGCACGAAGTATGTTTCTAATATTAAATGACACTAACCTTTTAAATATCGGTCGTGAACTGGGAGGGATGTGTTATATGTTGTTATAGCCATCTAAAATACCAGTATTTGTAAGCTATAGAAGAAGGATATACCAGTATTCATATGCATACAAGAAGGATATATGAGAGTTGAGAGTATGTGTCAAACTTCTGAGACTGTGTTTCATATTATCGTCATATGACACCAAAAATATATCAAATGCTTCAATACACTAAAAGAGAATTAACAAGGTAAAAATATCTTGAACCCATCTAATATCCATGATTGACACCATGAAGTAACTTATAAATCATGTCATTGTATTCTTGCTGAAAGCCATGAAAGTAGAAAAAATTGCAGCTGTACAGTACGGTGCACTTTTTCCTTCTTTGCCTCATGGTCTCATCACCAATACTCAACCCCCTATTATTTATTTTATCTTTCTTTCAAGTTTTCTACAACTTTATACAAAGAATATAAACAAATGAACTGCAACTATTTAGGGATGTCCACATGGAACTTATTCCATTGTTGAAAGCCACATAAGACAATTGCTACTAATATCTAGATCTTTTGTAAATCACTTTTAAACTATGTTAAACAGAGTTTTTTGTCTCCAACTATTCCCTCACCTCTTCAAGAGTAGTTGATACAAATTGAATAATGATATAATTCATTAATTGTTTGTTAATATATATGTTCATATCATCTTAATATATTATTTTCATTTCATCATCTATTGGAGCTACATTCAATTTATCAGATAATATTTTTTATTTACTTTCTCACAAGCTCATGCATCATCGTAACATTCTCACCCTTACATCTCTTTCCCTAAATGAATATACAATGACCCATAAAGTATGACTAGTTGCAGTCTTATAAAATTTCCATTTTACAAGGCTATCCATTCCCCAATCTTAAGTCATACCAAAGCTTTTTGCCTAAGGAACATATGCTGATTGTACAAGAATATAAACATTCCTCTTAATTTCCACCACTCAACCTCTATCTTATACATGATACCTTTGTCAATATCTCAATAATATTCCTAGTAATTAGGAGAAGAATTAATATTTTGTAATTGTAAGAGATAAAATGAGTAGGTGATCAGGCAAAGATGATAGAGAATTTAAGTTTTAAGTTATGATACATAAAAAAAAGTAAAACAAGAAATGAAGTAGGTGTTATTATACATAATTCGTCAAGAGATAAAATAGGAGTAGTTAAGAAGGACGATAGGATTCTATCTCACAAGATAGTGGTAGCAAACGAAACTAGTAATTTAATTAACATATATACACCTCAAATAGGAATAGATGAAGACATGAAGCATTCCGAGAAGATTTAAATGAGGTAGTATAAAAAATTTCAACAAACAATATGTGATTTTAATAGGAGGAGATCTAAATGAGAATGTAAGAAATGAGATGTAAATGGGAATGTAGAGTAATAAATAAGAAATATGATAGGGTGCATGGAGGTTATGGTTTTGGACTAAGAAATGAAAAAGAAAAAGCTATATTGAATTTCCGGAGAACATGTGAACTTATAATAGCTAATATGCTTTTCAAGAAGGGAAAATAACATCTGGTTATGTTCAAAAATAGAAACAATAAATCGCAAATTAACTTTCTTATAGAGAATAAACAAATTTATAAAGATTGCAATGTCATATCTAAAGAAAACTTAATCACCTAACATAAGTTAGTGGTGTTAAATACACGCCTCTAATATAGTATTAGTACAAGAAAAACATGCATAGCTCCTAGAATCAAGTGGTCGAAGTTAAAGAATGAAAAACAAAGTATCTTTTAAAGAGAGCGTAGCAGCATAGCTAGTAGGAGAAATACATGATAACTCAACTAAGACATGGGAAAAGATTAAATCAAATTTAAAATGGTGGCCAAGAGCGTACTCGGTGAATCAAGACAATGTACACCACCAAATAAAAACTCTTGATAGTGGAATAGGAATTACAGGGGAAAATGAAGGAAAAATAAACAACCTATAAATTACTGTACACTTGGAAGAACAAAGGAAATTTTAAAAAGTATACAATAACCAAGAAAACAATAAGTGAAGTCAAGAATGATGTTTTTGAACGCTTGTATCAACAAGTTGATACAAAAGAAGGAGAAATGACATTTATAAAATAACTAAAGCTCGGGAGAGGAAAACAAGAAATGTTATTCAAGTAAGATGTATTAAAGATGAATTGAATATGGTATTAGTGAAGGATGAGGAAATAAAAAAAATGATGAAAAAGGTATTTTTATTAACTTTTTAATGTTGAAATAATCAACCTAGCTTAGGTAATTTAAATAGGTCAGAGAAGTATAGAAATTTAAATTCTTATGATAGAATTTAAACTTTAGAAGTAAAATAGACTTGCCTAAGGAAATAGGATATTGAATGACTTACGAAGTTATTTAACTTGATATTGAAAATAAAAAAATATCTGATCAATGGAGAATAAGTACTCTAGTCCAACTATACAAAAACAAATGAGACGTACGAAATTGCATGAATTATAGAAGCATTAAACTAATGAGTCATATCATAAAACTTTGGGAAAGAATAATAGAAAAAAATTGAGGGAGACCAAATGTCTGAAAATCAATTTAGATTCATGCTTAAAAAGTCAACGATCAGAGTTATATATCTTCATCTTCTCAAACAACTAATTAGAAAATATCATGAAAAGAAGCAAAACTTACACATAATATTCATTGATTTAGAAAAAAACTTATGACAAAGTCCCGAGGAAAATTATGTGAAGAATTTTAGAGAAAAAAATGTTAGCGTAGTGTATATCGAAACAATCAAGGATATATATATGAGGATATAACGGCAACAAATGGATTAACTGAAACGTTTCCTATAGAGATAGGGTTTGATTAGCTATAAGTCTATTTTTTAACACTTACTAGACACATCCAAGACATGTTACCATGGTGCATATTATTTGCAGATGATATTGTTTTG
>NC_133878.1:4464269-4492820 GCF_044706935.1 Curcuma longa
CCTTGATGTGATACTTGAAAGTCAAAGGATCATATACAATCGATTCGGACACGGATACAAGGTCAAAACACAATTCAAATCTTATTTATTGATAATTAATCAAAGCAATGGACAACAAGCTCTATCATAGGTTCCTATGTCAAACTTGAGCAATCAAGTTAGAGTAAATCAATATTGAATCCCCAAATATCAGATCCACTATCTAACTAAACTTTATCAGGGTCATGATTCAGGATAAGTCAATGGAAAAATCATCTTAATTAGATAAATTGCATGACTGCTATACTTACTACTTTTTATGCATGCTTAGTTTATTTTCCTACTTAACTTAGAATAGTTAAATAAGGGTATAGGCTTGATTAATACTTGTCTAACATAGTACTAGGATGGGATGAGATAATAGTAGATCAGGAAAACGTGGTCTAGATAGTCAAATAGGAAAAAGAGTATTTTATTTGGTTTGCTTAGCTACATAAAATAAATTATAGCTACCTCATCACATCTTAAACTAGTTAGACCTTTTTTTAATAGATTATCTAAATGCTCAATTTCATAAATCAGCTTTATATTAGAAAATAATTGTTGTTCTAATACTCAAGAAAGTCACTATGCCTTAAGACTACATGAAAGATGAAATCTGAAATGCGCACTTAATTAGTCAACAGTTAAATTTGAATCTAACACAAGGTTAAACAATCCTCAAAACTTACACTAAATTAATAAACACAAAATTGGCAATTATCTCAAAAACTCTATAAAATTCCCTGATTAACAATCTAAAATGGGTAAGAGAGAATTAAGATTTAATTAATCTAATTAATCCAATTAAATTAACTTAACTTAATTTAATCAATCTATTTAATTTAATTTAATCTAATATCTAATTAAATTTAATCAATCTAATTAATTTAATATAACCAAATTTAATAATCTAATTAATTTAATTTAACCTAATATCCAATTAATCTAATTAAGTTAATTTAACTCAATTTAATTAAAACCTATTAATTAAACTTTAATAATTCTAATTTAATACTTTTGTAATTACACTTTATATTTGTAACTAAATAAACTTAA
The DNA here is from genome assembly GCF_044706935.1 of Curcuma longa. Taxonomy (NCBI): domain Eukaryota; kingdom Viridiplantae; phylum Streptophyta; class Magnoliopsida; order Zingiberales; family Zingiberaceae; genus Curcuma; species Curcuma longa. The sequence continues at coordinate 4,465,347 of NC_133878.1, forward strand.
CTAATTAACCTGATTAATTCTAAATTTATTAATCTAAAATTATAAATTTGAAATTAATTTAATCTAGCTTACAATTTAAATAATTAACTAAAATTAAACTCTACAAAAAGTAAAACTTAAAATTAATTCCAAATATTAAGTTCAACACATACTCAAACTCAACTTGCTCCATGTAAGAATAAAATGAGTTAAATGGATGTTAGATAACGATTACTTTAGATATATGACTAGAGATTAACTAAAGTTCACTAAACTGAAACACAAAAATCTAAGATCTATGGCTTTCAGAAATAACGATAAGCTTAGGGTAATCGGATCAAGTGACATCAAACTCAAAACTAATTTTATTATTTGTAAAGTGTTATTAAAAATTTTGAATTTAACCTACTTAGTATAAGCCAGTTATGTAAAATATCAAAAATTATAGAGGATTATTTGTAAATAAATTTACCCTAATTATTGAAGTTTAAGGGAGGATTAGGAAGGTTTATTAAATTAACCCTAAAACCTAAATTAGGAGTCTAATGGGTTGAACCCATTTAACTAATTAGAACTTAATTTGGGTCTAATTAACAATTAAAGGGTTAAAGGGTATTGCGTTATAGGGTTATTGGATCTGGGATTAAACCTGATCCGTTAAGCCGACATTAAACACACGAGTTACTGTTCATTCCCAATCGCTACCCTGCTTCCCGATTTCGCGTCTCTGCTCCTTCGCCTCCGACGCACGTGCGACCGCTATTCTCCAACGTCGGTGTCGAAGGAGAGATGGAATGTCGACGATCAGAAGCTTGGTCTACCAGGGATTGGATTCTCGCCGGAAGAGGCTGGAATCGTGCGAGAGGGGCGGTTCAAGCGGTACGAGAAGGAGGAAGGAGCGATCGACTAGAGAAGAAATTTGGTAAGTTAAGTTGAGAATCTTTGGTTTCTAGGGTTCTTGAGTTTAGATCTATGCTTTTCCAGATTTTTAGAGCTTGGATTTTGAATCGGGAGCTTGATCTGGATTTTGGCGGGGCGATGGTTTAAGAGACGAAGTTGAAGAGAAGGAAGCGATAGGTAAGTGAAGATTGATTTATATTTTTGTTGTGATTGGCTTCTCGAATTGAATCTCATTAGAGTATCCTTGAATCTCTTTAGATCCAACCAGATTAAGGTCCTTTGGGTGTCGACTACAAGGGAAGAAGAGGAGCTTGGAATCGGAGTTGGAGCTAAGGCTTCAGATCGGAGGTAAGCCTTTGAAACCGATTCTTGCAGGATTTCATTGTTCTTTTCTTGAATTTCTCTGTTGGATCTCAGTAGGAATGAGATTGATTTGGATCGGGGGTGTAGTGATATTTATAACCTAGAACTGGTTACTGTTTGATTGGGTTGAGATTGATTTTGGATCTTGGTTTTGTTGGATCGATAGGAATGAGTTTCATTGAATGTTAGAGTTAGGTTTGAGATGTGTTATAGGGCTGATCAGGGGGAGTGATTAATTGGGTTGCTCTTGATTATATAGTTTGATCTGTTTTTGTAAAAGGTTTCGGTTAATAACTTTAATAGGATTGATTGGCTTGTTAATTAGTCACTGTTGGAACGATTTAATGAAGGATTGTATCCACGGAGTTTGTAATTTCTAGGGGTTTTGTTGTTGGCGGTCGTCAGATTCAAATGGGTACCCTATACTTGGTCACTATAAGTTTCTTTTCAGTGCAGGATCTGTTGTACTTGTCTGCCCTGTTGTTACTCATGTTGCCTGTATTATTATCTTATTGATACTCTTGTTTCATATGTTGATTGATACTTGCTAGTTGACCTTTGATATGATCTGATACTATCCTGTTGCTACTCCTGTGACCTATGTTATTTACCTAATCAATACTTTAAATTATTCGTTGCTTGACACATGTTGGTTGACCTTTGATTAATCTATCCATTGATAGTATAGTCTCAATTTCGTATCATTAACCTAAGATGATTCATCTTGATTCATGTTGATTATGCTGACTAGTTGTAGCTATTATATGTTAGGATGATCATCATAACATCTACATGCTAGTAGTAGGTGTTGTTGACAACTATTGATTGTTCTTGTTGTTTGCACTCACCTGACACGGTGTTGTGGTGGGAACAGGGGTGAAAGCATATATTGTGCTATGTTGGGTGCGATCAGGACTGACTAGATAGCCCTCCTGATACACTGCCCGCTCCCCACCTGATTAATGGTGGTTAGTTGTTGGAGCCTGTGCAGTTTATCTTGTTTAGCACCTCAGTTCACTACCCTGTGGGGGTGATTGGGGGTGGCGGGTGCAGATAGTGACCATGCATGTTGTCTGTGATGTGTGTTGCATATCTGCATGCATTTGCTATTATTATTATTATTATACTGCATTGTTGTTTACATCATGTTGTGTGTGACTGTTGCATTGTTTGATATATTACTATTGCATTGTATGACATGACATGCATTGTATGAATTTACATGATTCCTATTACCATGATTCCTGCTTCCTGTTGATCAGTATTTACCTTTTCCTTATATATTCATTTTTGAGACTATATACCTTTTGTTATCTCAGTTGATATATCATATTATGCACTTTTATTATGTATTCCACTGAGTATGTAATACTCACTATCCAGACCCTGGAGTTGTCTTATTTTCTCCCCAGGTAGCATATAGGAGTTTAGTGGGAGCTTGGAGATCGGCCTGCATGTTACCATCTCACAACAGAAGGATTTTTATATGTTTGGTTTGTATGGATTGTATTGTGTTGTCATATGGACTGTAGTTGTGGTTTTTGGACTTATACTCGTAGTTGTGTGATTTTGTTTGGATTTGCGATGTTTCTGCTACGAAGATTTCCTATCTTGTGTGGACTTGTTGTGGTTTACCTATTTTGGTTTTGTGAGCATGTATCTGTTTAATAGTTATGGCCGTGTGGGGCTTATTCTTTCTACTTTAGTAATTATTGAAATACTTGTGGGATGTGGATGTGGACGTGTAGTCCTGCTTGTGGCCTTGTAGCCTTTGTACTTATGTATTCAGGAAAAATTATTATTATAGGGGAGGTGCTGTCAAAATTTTTTGGACAGCCTGTAACGCCCGCCCTTATCAGAGCCTTTGACGGACGTTTGGCACGGCCGTGTCCATTTCTGCAGAAGACCGCAGAATACCCTAGCCGTTTCGCCGCTTCGCCTCGAAGCTACGGGGGTCCAGAGAATGACACGGCCCGGCCGTGCTAGGCAGCACGGCCGTGTCGTTTTCTGGAGCGGTTCCCAGAACTTCGTGAATCGCTGAATCGAGCGATTTTGGCCTCTCCACCCTACATACGATCATACGGAAAACGCGTCTCCTTGAACTACTACTTACCGTAACTCCTAAACAAGCTTTTAAACATGTAAAACCGCATATTATCATTCTAGGTTCCAGGTTTTAACAGTTATATACCTGATTTCGAAGCAACTGCTAACAATACCTATTTATTGCGCCCTAACTCCGGTTACAAACTCTAGAACAGGTTATAAACATGCAGCCAAACCCTTAACACGAAATACCACCTAAATTCTAGCATTTGGTTCATGAAAAAGATAGCATACAGGTTTGCATCCGTAACGATTATCTTGCAGGTGAGGGAGCTTACCTTGTTTTCGAGTTCCTACGGTTTATACCACGACAAGGCTTCTCCTTTCTTCTCTCCTTGCAATGGGGATCTCCGGCACCTTCGGACGAGGCGAGGCAAAGAGCAGGTCGGCGGCCAAAGAGGGAGAGAAGCAGCGACGCAGGGAAAAATGATTCTGTGCGAAGGGGGAGGGTTTATAAAGAGTTGGGATGGAAGTTACGTTCCCGTAACCCCACAATCCCACGTTCTCAACCCATCACTTATCCTTCATTTGGTTCAATGAAATCTGACGAACCCTTAGGTTTAACAAGCGTTTCCCTTATCTCTTTAACAAGAATTAACTTCTATCCCATATGGTTAACTTGGCTTGCTTCATACATGAGGTCTAAGGGTCAATCCCTAGCACCTCCATATTTCTTTTTCTTTTCCTCTTTCTTTTCATAGCCAAGCCTTTAACCCATCAATCAACATTCTTAAAACATAAATTATTCTTTTCTTTTTATCATAATAATAAATTCATCATTTATGCCTAATTATCCAGAATTTATCGAAGGAAATTTCGGGTGTTACAACTCGTGCCCTTCTTTACACTAGCTTGAGACGTTTCCCTCAGCTTCGTCGTGTTAAGTCTCCCTTTGCCAAGAGACACCGTGCCTCCGGGACTTCATCCTTTGCCAAGAGAACTCATCTCTGGGACTTCATCCTTTGCCAAGTCTTCCAACCTGGACTTTCCTGTGGACTCAAATCACACAAGTTAAATTACCAATATTGTCTAATTTAAACTTATTTTAGCCAAACATTAAAATCCAAATCACTTAGGGCAAGATTGCACCAACATTATCTTTGGTGCTCTTGTGATTTTGTCATGTTTTGTGAGTATTGCTGGAACTATTGCTTGTGTCACTACAATGAGGTGTTTAGTAGCTAGCTATGGATTAGATTTTGGTAGTTCTTATTCCCTTGCAGAATGGTAGAGCTCCATGTAGTCTAGTGTGGGCCGATTTCAGGACCAGTCTTGCTCCATCACACGCTTGCATAACGAGTAGAACCACTCCCGAGCATCGGACCAAGCTGAGATGGCTTTGGAAAATCCCATTATCAGATCTAGAGATGGCTTTGGAAAATCCCATTATCAGATCTAGAGATGGCTTTGGAAAATCCCATTATCAGATCAAATAATTTGCTCATTAGTTGCAAGCCCTAACTGTTTATATCATTTGGAATGAAAGTAGAAATAAGCTATCAGTGTCAAGTACAAATTAAACAACAAATGTATACTTTCTAAATTAGAAATTGTTATAACAGCTTTAAGTACAATTATTTGAAGAAGATAAACAGAAATCCTTATCAAAAATAAAGAGTAGCAAATCCATAGAATCTATTGGCAAGCAATTTACATGGTCATACTTTATATATAAACCATTCTGCTTCTATTTGGAGATTCCAATTAATAAAAGAAACTGTGATCTGGATCCATGAAAGATTATTTGTAACTCATGATCTACAACTTGACCAGTTTGGCTTCCTTGTCCCTTGCCTATTTAACCCATCATCATCAAGATATATTTTGTCTTCAACTATTTGGAGCCAGCTACATGTTAAACCTTTTTCTGCAAAAGGTGGAATCCGCTACCTTAACTACATGTTAAACCTTGCTTCTACATTCAGTTGCTTACTACATCGTACTATTGAGCTCTTGCCTATTTAACTATCTATAGGTTTTATAGATGAAACCTCCTTGTACATTAAATGATCAATTATTTCCATGAAGTTGTGCAAGGGTTAAAGGAAAACACTAACATGGACACTAGATCATTTTTACCTACACTACTACTCTATATAGAATTGTGTACCTTAAAATTGCCATTATAACAAAATTTAATAATTGAGAGATGCTAAGAAAACTCACCTCCTGTTTACGAACTACAGGAATAGAGTCATATCTCATAGCAATAAGTTGGGTCAATCCACAGGGTCCAAAAATAGATGGAATAAGAATAAAGTCTGCACCAGAATAAATCTGAAGGACAATGGATTAGAAAATATCTTATATTAAAATGGGAGGGCACCTTCTATGAGAAGTAACATCTTACCAGATGCGAAAGAGGTTCATCATATGTCAAGCAAAAGTGCGCATGATCAACATGTGAATTGTGCAATTGATTTGTCAAGTTAACAAAATCATTCTGAATACGAGGATCTGGAGCTGAACCAAGACGAACAACCTGCAACAAGGTCACTAGGTTTATGAAATGGTATAAAAGAACTACCCAAAATACAGTAACATATGGTGTGGTGATACAGAAATGATGAGATGAAATAATTGGATGCAAAAAACATTGCTTTAGAAAGCAAAGAAAACCCTGCCTGTCCATTTCGTTCAAGTGTAAGATCCTAACCTAAATCTTACCAATGACTTCCCAGCGGCGTGTCGCCGACTGAAGGCGACGACGGAAAACCTAACTTCGGGCGCCGGCGCGTAACCTCGCAGAGTAGAGCTGCAAGATGGGGACGGGGAGGTGATGACGGTGGCGACAAACTCTCTCACAGAGCTGTGAGATCGAGACGGGTTCTCTTGGGACGGGGAGAGGCGAAAGCGGCGACGAGGTCTCTGAGATTGGGATCGGGACAGGGAGCCGACGAGAGGGAGAGGCGACGAGGGGGAGAGATCGGGATCGGGAGGTTAGAGTAAGGATTTAGGGTTTTTGATATTTTTTAATGGCGGAATCGCTAGCCACGGCGAAGGATCGGGCAGCGCGTCTTCCCGCAGCGACGAAGGTGAAGGATCGGGTGGCCGCGACGGTGTCTTCCCGCGGCGACGGATGGCACAGATCGGGCGGCGACGGCGGTTGTGTCTTCCCGCGATGACAAGGGCGAAGGATTGCAAAGATCGGGAATGAAGGATTAGGCCGCACGATTTTGGGAGAGGTAGGATTTTGTTTCGTCACCACAGTGGAAGCACGCGAATTGGAAAAATCGCGCCACTTCAGCTGTTGCGGATGAGGACCGCACAAGATGGACAGCAGCATAGCGGTATTGTATATATATATATAGAGAGAGAGAGGGAGACCTGATATACTGCACGACACCATCGTGCGCGCCCGTGCGCGACAGCCAATCCACCATCCATCGCCCGCGATCGCGCAAATAAGACCGTTCAAAAGTGAGAATGCACAGTGCCGCTCCCTCGACCCCCGCCGCTTCCAGCTGCCGTCGCCGCGCCGTCCGGCCACCGCCGGCAGCCAGATCGGGCCCGATCGACACACCACTCGCCGGCGCGTCGACAGGTGCCAGATTCTGACCGGATTGTGGCCGGAATCCAACTGCAATTGGGCCGGAATCCGGCGCAGCCAGTGATCACTGCAATTCGCCCGCAAGTGGCTCGGCACCGCGATCGATGATTTTCGACCAAATTCGTTGGATTCCGGTCACTTTTCGACCAGAATCCGATGTCGGCCGGTGCACCGGTGAGTCGCGCGCTGATCGCGTCCGGTCCAGTGGCCAGCGGTGGCCGGACGGCGCGGCGACGGCGGTGGCAGTGGGCGCGGGTCGCGGCTATCGCGCAAGGGTCGTGTATTTCTCTGTCACGTAGTATATCAATTCTATATATATATATATATATATATATATATATACAGGTTTTGTTCTGCTGGGCGTCGTCTGCTGGGCGTCGCGTGGGCGACATCTGACGTGGAAGCCACGTAGCTTCGTCGCGAGCGCGTGGCCAGGAAAAGCAGACAGAGCAAAGAAAAATGCCGCGATTCCTCTCCTGCCGATCCCCCTGCGCCTCCATTCCTCTCCTCTGTTTCTCTTCGCCGCCGCAAACCCTATCCTCCGCGCAAGGTATTGCAGACATGATCAGTGGCTCCTGTATCTACACACCAGGTACTGGTAGATAGCACCGCTAAACATGTTTCAACGACTAAAAAAAAGGATATACCTTTCTTGTTCTCATTTTTGTGAGGACAATCCGCCTTCCAATGTTCAGACTGCTTGAATGTAAAGCACTTGCCCTTTGGCTTCTTTACACTTGCGTGTGGCCCAACCACTCGAGGTCCATTCACCGTCTTTGCCGAACCAGCTGGTCTTCTTCTTCTTCTTTCCTTTCGGCTTAGAAGCAGGTACCTTTTCAGCAATGTGAACTTGAGAATTTTGACGAAATAGTCCTTCTGTCGCTTTGAGTTCTGTCAGTAGTTCCGCCAATGAATAAAGCCTTTTATTCATGTTATAGTTCAGGCGAAACTGCTCAAAACTCTTGGGCAGTGTTTGAAGAATAATATCGACCTGGGTTTCCCCATCGATTTCACCTCCAAGGACTTCTATCTCATTCAAATGAGCCATCATCTTAAGGATGTGTTCCCTCACGGGTGTCCCCTCCTTCATGGTGGTCGTCATTAAGTTTCTCATTGCCTCTTGCCTAGCAGCTCGATTCTGATGCCCGAAGAGTTCCTTGAGATTGAGCATCATGTCATAAGCAGTAGGCATTGCCTGATGCTGATGTTGCAGCACATTTGACATAGATGCCAAAATGTAACACCGCGCCATCTCATCTGCCTTCATCCACTTCCTATGTCTCTCTATCTCTTCTTCAGTCGCATCCTTATCAGGTAAGCTAGGACATTCCTGGAGAAGTACAAACTTGTACTCCTCCGCAGTCAAGACAATGTCCAAGTTGCGTTTCCAATCTATGTAGTTAGGACCAGTAAGTTTATTTTCTTTGAGAATAACGGCTAGTGGGTTGAAAGTCATTCTAAGACCTGAGAATCACAAAGTCAAAAACTTTAGAATTTAGAATTATATTGATTTCCTCAAACAATATAATTTAAATTCAACCAACACCTCAAACACCGGGAATTTCGTATGCCACGATAGTGTGGACGTATACGAATTCAAGCATTTGTAAGAGGAGGGTTTTTACCCATTAATTTTATTATCTTGTCAACCTAACTTTTTGACAAATAAAATTAATAGTTGGTTTGACTTTGGTCACACAAATAATAGCAGTGACTCCGATGGGGAGGATACTATTAATTGTGTCTAAGTGTTCACCATTACTTGATACTAAGTCCATTATTTAGGATTTGTATGCCACGATCGTGTAAACTCCTTCAAAGGAGTATAGGAAAATTTTGTAAAATTTTATTTACATGCATCGACCGGGTTCCTAGCAAGGCGCGGAAACATAAAATACACATAGGTAATTTCCTACCCCTTAAGGACAATTAAGGAAAATTATGCGCGTATAATTAACGAACTCCGAAATTGATCTTGTCTAGGAAGGGGTGGTTGCTCCCATATCCAAGAAGGCCTTAGCCTCGCCATAACCTGGAGATCAATTAGGAATTAGTTTTTTATACAAGCATGATTAGATAGGAAATTAGAATTAATTATGAAAGCATAAATAAGAAGTTCAATAATTGATTTTGTCTAAGGTACGCCTGGAAATCAATTTATTGAATTAATTATTAATGTGATCATAATTCAAAATCCTCAAAGTAAAAACTAAGTGGGAGAGGGATTCTTCGAATCCCGCGGTCTCCATTACTGGTTTGTAGGTGATGCATACAGACTTGCGTGCTGGCTTAGACCTTCCTCCCCAACGGATGGGTCTGTATGCGGATCACCAGACAAACTTCCTAAGGGATGGTTATAGGAAGCTACTTAGCTCGCGTATACGTCCACACTAACGTGGCATACGTAACACTAAGTAGTGGACTTAGTACCAAGTAATGGTGTACACTTAGAATGCAGTTAATAGTAAACGTCCACACTAACGTGGCTTGCTATTAAATGTGCATGACCAAAGTAGGACCAACTATTAATTTTATTGGTCATAAAGATAGGTTGACCAGATAATAAAATTAATGGGTAAAACCTCCTTTTGCGAATGTTTGAGTTAGTATACGTCCACACTAACGTGGCATGCTAATTCTTCGGTGCTTGAGGTGTTGGTGAATTTAATTATATTGTTTTGAGGAATCAATATAATTTTAAATTCGAATATTTGACCAATGGTTATTTTCATGATTTTTCAGGAAAATGGCCTTCAACCCACTAGCTGTCATACTAAAAGAAAACAAACTTACTGGTCCCAACTACATAGATTGGAAAAGAAATCTGGACATAGTGTTGACTGCAGAAGAGTACAAGTTTGTACTCCAAGTGGAATGCCCACCTAAGCCTACTGAAAATTCTAGTGAAGAGGAAAAGGAGAGTTATAGGAAGTGGATCAAGGCAGATGAGATGGCGAGGTGTTATATCTTGGCTTCAATGTCAAGTGTGCTTCAACATCAGCATCAGTCCATGGTCTGCGCCTATGACATGATGCTAAATCTCAAGGAACTCTTCGGACACCAGGATAGGGCAGCTAGGCAGGTGGCAATGAGAAACTTGATGACGACTACCATGGCTGAGGGAACGCCCGTGAGGGATCACGTTCTCAAAATGATAGGTCATCTGAACGAAATAGAAATTCTTGGAGGACAGATGGATGCGGATACGCAGTGCGATATCATCCTCCAATCACTGCCGAAGAGTTTTGAGCAGTTTCGCCTGAATTACAACATGAATAAGTTGGATTTGACATTGGCGGGACTTCTGACAGAACTAGTATCGGCAGAAGGTCTACTTCGTCAAAATTCTCAAATTCACATTGCTGAGAAGGTTTCTGCTTCTAAGCCGAAAGGCGGGAAGAAGAAGAAGAAACCATCTGGACCGGCGAAGAAGGTGAATGGACCACAGGCAGGAGTGAAGAAGCCAAAGGGCAAGTGCTTCACTTGCAAGCAGTCAGGACACTGGAAGGCAGATTGTCCCCGAAGAAAGAAGAACAATCAAGAGGTTCCAAGAAACCCAGATGAATGCTTAAGGGAGAGATCACCGCTACAAAGTGGCAGCTGTTGCAGTGGGAGAAGTTTATTTAAGAGTTTGAGAGTAATAAAACTTTAGTTTTGAGAGATTGTCTTTATGTACCTAATTTTAGAAAGAATTTAATTTCAGTTTCTAAATTATGTAAAGTCAGATATTCAGTCTTATTTGATAAATAAAGTTATTTTTCAATAAGAATGAGGTCAATATCTGTAATGGTACATTGATAGGTAATCTGAATACTCTCAACCCAGTATTTCTCACGATGCAACATAAGGATCGAAGGGTGGTTAGTTTTATAATCCTAAGGATCAGAAGGTCATCGTTAGAACGAATGCCCGATTCTTGGAAGAGGATTATATTAAACCACCAGCCCATAAGCAAGATTGTTCTAGAAGAACTTAGGGGAGAAAGTCCAGTGTCAATACCAAAGTACAAGAGGAAATACCACAAGTAACTGCACCGCGTGTCACAAGTGATACGCAGTTATAGACGGTGCCTCATCGCAGTGGGAGGGTTGTCAGGCAACCTGACAGATACATGTTCTTGGGAGAGTCTTTGGATTTGGTCCCAGGTGAACATGAACCCGATCCCTTGATCTACGACGAAGCACTTCAAGACAAAGATGCAGATTCTTTGCATAGGGACAATGAAATCTGAGATAGAGTCTATGTACTCTAACCAAGTCTGGGAGCATGTAGAACCACAAGATGGTGTAAAAGCTATCGGGTGTAAGTGGATCTACAAAAGAAAAGGAGGATAAGACAGAAAGCGAGGCTTGTTGCGAAAGGGTAATCAATTATGAGGAAACCTTTTCGCCGGTAGCCGGGCAGTAAGTCTAATCCGGATTCCTTTAGCTATTGCCGCTCATATGGATTATGAGGTACGGCAAATGGATGTCAAGACGGATTTCCTTAATGGAAGTCTTGAGGAAAACATCCATATGAAGCAACCAGAAGGTTTCATTGAAAAAGGCAAAGAGCATCTAGTGTGTAAGCTTAAAAGGTCCATTAATGGACTGAAGCAAGCTTCAAGGTCTTGGAACATCCGGTTTGATGAAGAAATCCAGTCATATGGATTTATTCAAAGTCCGGATGAGTCTTGCGTATACAAGAAATGTGACGGAAACGTAGTGGTATTCTTAGTACTATACGTAGATGATATCCTGCTCATTGGCAACAGTGTAAAGGTGTTATCAGACGTAAGGGTATAGTTGATATGAAGGACTTAGGAAAAGCAGGTCACATCCTTGGGATCAAAGTTATAAGGGATCGCAAGAAAAGGATGTTGTGCTTATCCCAAGCTTCATACATTGACACTATATTGGCTCGGTTCAGCATGCAAAACTCTAAGAAAGGTTTGTTACCTTTCAGACAGGGAGTTTATCTATCTAAGGAGATGTGTCCTAAAACATCAAAGGAGATAGATGAGATGAAGGCAGTTCCCTACGCCTCTGCCGTGGGAAGCCTCATGTATGCCATGCACGAGACCAGATATCTGCTTTGCCGTGGGCATGGTCAGCAGATATCAAAGTAATCCAGGACAGGGACATTGGACTGCGGTAAAGCATATTTTGTAGGACCTGAGAAGGACTAGGGATTATATGCTAGTTTACCAGTCAGCCAATTTAGTCCCTGTGGGTTACACAGATTCAGACTTCCAATCAGATAGGGACAGTAGTAAGTCTACCTAAGGGTTTTGTGATTACTTTAGGGAAGTTGGGTCAAAGTATGGAAGCTGAACAGCTTCTAAGGCAGCCAAAGAGGCTGTATGACCCAGAAACTTCTTGATGGACTCAAAGGTGATTCCTGGTTTGCACGAAGCTATCACAATTTATTGTGATAACAGAGGTGCAGTAGCAAACTGTTGGCGATCTGGATCGTAGGTAGAGGAGAAAACGTTGTCGCCTGCGATCCGGATTCTATCCGCTCCGAAGAGCATAGAAACCCCACAGAACAAAAAAAATTTAATCCCGCCTTGGATCAATTGACAAAGTCTATAAGGAAGACTAGATCAATCGATCCTTCAGGATCGCCGATTCCTAAATTATAAGGAAGTCTACGGTTGAGACAGGATATTCCTAAATTAATTCTAGTAAATTAAAACTGCGGAAAAAAAAATTTACCAGAACCTTTTGTCGACCTGACAAAGTCTACAAGGAAGGATCAATTGATCCTTCAGGATCGCCGATTCCTAAATTATTATCTACGGTTTACTTAATTAATTCTAGTAAATTAAAACCGGAATAAATAAAATTTACCAGAACCTTTAGTCGACCTAGCTGCCTTCCGCTGTATTCCTGTCTTCTTCCTGGACGTTGGGTGGACAACGATCCTCCAGGAACTAAGGAACTGCAACCTCCGGATGAAGAGCTTTGGATCTCCTTTCTTCTTCTCGCTGCAACTTGGCCTCTTCTTGTCTCCTTGCTAGGATCCGGCCACCACACCTTGGGGATGTTCGGCCACCTCAAAAGAGAGAAGGAAGAAGGGGCGGTGGAAGAAGAGAAAAAAAGAGGAAAAGGAAGAAGAAGGAGGAGGGGGCGGCGGCTAGGGCTAGGGAGAGAGGGGCGCCGGCCACTCTTCTCTCTCTCTCTTCTTGTTGTGTTTTGCCCCCCCCCTCAAGCCCTCCTTTTATAGCCTTATGCCCAAGACCAAGCACCCCTTTCTTAGCCATTAAGAAATAATTTTAATTTGAATTAATTCCATGAATTATTTCCAAATTATAAAAACTTCTTAAATCTAGGCCCTTAGATTAGCTTGCTTGGTTTCTAGCCGTTAGATCTTTATGGAAATAACAAAAATAATTATTTCCATCTTTATCTAATTATGGCCGGCCATTAATAGGAATTATTTCCATGAATTAATTCCATAATTAAAAGAATAAAACTTAACCGAAGAGATCTCATCCATCGGATGCAACTTAATCTCATCTAACGGTTACGTTATAATCTCTTTTAATATAACTTGATCTCATCGATCCAATGGCCATGATTCATTCTCTTGGGCGTGTGGTTCAATGAACCATCTCTGGTTCACCTCGTGAACCGGTTCTTCCTTCCAAAGAGAATTAAAACCGAACCGGATAGATCTCGTCCATCGGAGACGACTTAATCTCATCCAACGGTTCTAATCTATTCTCTTCTATTCCTCTTTATTTATTTCGATCCAATGGATGCAACTTGATCTAATCCCACGGATACAAGTTGATCTCATCCATTAACTCATCCTACGGTTGAGAACCAATCTCATCCAACGGTCGAGATTCAATCTCATCCGACGGCTGAGAACTAATCTCATCCGATTGATTGCATCCTTTTGAAGATGACTTTAGGCTACAGCGGGGACCTCGAGGAGGTATTGGATCTGGCCTTCTGATGGGTTTCGGATCCCGTATTCAACCCCGAATACACACCTACATCCATCAACAACGATCCATTCCACTAGAGGATCATTGTTGCACTACCAATCCAATCCCCAAATTACATTTTGGGTTCCTTCTTATTATATTATGCATTGCTCCCCGTGTTTAAGATATCGTATGTCCGTCAATTATCTGAGTTCACTGACAACTCAATAATCGACATCTAAGACCTTGAATAGTACCACTCAACCTTATTGTCAGCCGGACCAAAGTCCACTTGCAAGATTTGACTTGACAATCCTTATGAGCTCTCCAAGGGGACATCATCAGCCCTACTGGGACACGGATTCCTTCTATAATTAATGGCACACCGTATAGATAGTAACATCACCCAACTTACCGGGAATAATTGATCTGACGGAAAGATCTCACCCTTTGGTAAATCAAAGCAATAATTACTACCTATAGATGCCCATTTATTACATCGGGATTAAGAGTGCATAATCTATAATAACAGAGGTCTTGTTCAATTTGTGAGTCAGAGTAAATTGAACAACCTCAATGGTCCTACTCAATACACACAAAGTGCACTAGTGTAATTCTACAGTCAAGACAGACAGTCACCGAATTACACTACAACCGTTCCCGATGGGTTGTCCAAAGCCATCTTGGTTGTGAGCCTTAGTTTATAATTCACAAGGGACTGATAATCATGGTCTTCTGTGTCTCACAGACACCAAGTTATCTACAATGTGAATTAAGAGGACTTTATTGCAAAATTACCTATTGCAATCATTTGACCAAAACATGATTTCTTATTTCATAAATGTTTATACAAAAGACAAGTCTTTTCAGTATACTTCCTACAAATGAACCAATACTTGGGTCAGCATGTATCAATCTTAGGTTAAATTTTCCTACAAAGTCAATTCAAAATTAATGAGGACTTTAATACAATAAATTGCAGCAATTTACTTTGAGCCCAAAATGGTTATCATCTCATAAACACAATAAAAAGGGTGGCATTAAGCATTAGTTGCACAAAATATACCCAATATGAACCCAAAATAGTGTAGCAAATACTTACTCATCAATTAGCCAAATATATAATTTCTTGAACCAGCTTTCTCTTATAAAGTGATCGTTGTTCTGATAACCAAGAAGACCTCTGTGCCTCGCCACCGCCTGGAAGCTGATTTTTAAAATACATATTTAGTAAGTCAAAAGGTTAAACTTGAATCTAACACAAGGTTAATCAAATATTATATAACAAATCCATTTCGCTAATCAAGATAAAAATGAAAAATCATCTCACACAACACATAGGGATTAATTGCGTGATCATCTAAAAATGTCACGTCCCGGGAGGCCGTTTAAAAAAATTTCGGCAGCATCTCCCCTGTAACAATGATATTTCCTGAATATATACAGATATACGAGCCACATGCGGCCGTAATATGGATAACACGTCCAATAAACACAAGCACAGATGCATACAAATGATAATAAGGCCTACACGGCCGTGACCACTACTATCACATGCACAAAAACCAAATTAAACAAAATGCAACGTCTCCAATTAAAACATACAACCACGAACAGAAATCCAAACCATCGAAACTCACACACAATTTATCAGTTAACAACTACAACCATATCGAATACGATAAAATCACTACAACCATATCGAAATAAAAATCTAAACAAACCAACACATACAAATACCCTCAGATGTGAGATGGAACCAGCCGACTGAATCTCCAAACTCCAAGTAAACCTATCTGCTACCCGGGGAGAAAATAATGCAACCTTAGGGTCTAGGTAGTGAGCATTAGATACTCAGTGGGTACAAAAAGAAGTGCATATAAAGGTAATCAACAGGAATAATAAAAGTGTACAGACCAGAGTAAACATGTATAGAAGAAGAAAATAACATGTACATGATAGCAGGTATCAACAAAGTATCATGTATCAAGGTAATAGAACATGGTATATCAACTGATACAAAAAAGGAAGAACCATACTGTGCAACAGGTTAGGAATCATAGCATGTAATCATATATGTAATGTCATGCAGTGCAACAATCATAGCAAATAAGTGCAACAACTACAACCATATGAATAAAGTAAACTATTTAATAACCTACCAATGAATGCATGTAATATGCATCAACCATTTCAATCAAATGCAAGTCACTATCTGCACTCGCCAAACTCCCCCAGGGCAGTGAACAGAGGCGCCAAACAGGACATACTGCACAGACTCTAATAACTAACCGCCACCAATCTAGTGGAGAGCGGGCAGTGTAACAGGAGGATAATATAGTCAGTCCTGATTGCACCCAACTATAGTGCAACATATGCTCTTGCCCCTGTATCTCACCACAACACGGTGCCGGACAAGAGCCAACAAGAACAACCAACAATGTTGTCATCAACATCTACAACTAGTATGGAAGTAATGTGTTAGTGCAGGAAGCACTAGCAAGTCAAACCTATGTTTTGATTATGGAACTAGGATCAAGTTAAGTTTATAGTTTGGCTAACTGAGTTGGATTGAGATTGCAGAGAACATGTTAAGTCCTAGTGTGTCTAGGCAAAAAGACTTGGCAGAGTCAACGTGCACCAGGCAAGATCTGGACTTGGGTCAGGAGGACCAAGTTGCGGATGAAATGGACTTGGTCAGGAGGACCAAGTTGCAGAAAAGAATGGACTGATCAGGAGGATCAGTTGCGTTCAAGTCCTGGGGGGCAACGACAGAGCCGAGCAAAAGTCCAACAGGTTTGGAGGACTTGGTTGGCATCAGGTAAATTCTCCTGAGTGGAGTGGGTGAAGACGCGTTCCTACGAGGAACAGTAGGCGCCGGTCTAACCCAGGATCTCACCGGAGATCCGAAGTTAAGACTCGAAGCCGGTTCGGTGAACCGACCGGTTCTTTAAAATACTATGTTTCGAGCTAACTTGTTGTGCAGGAAAGAAGGGCTCGACAAATGCTAACTCCGGCCGAAAATTTAGATTTTTGGGTCTGAAGTCGACTCAGATAGGTTCTGGAGTCGACTCCAGCCTAGTCAGCTCAAATCCGGAAGTCTGCGCGTCAAAGTCGTCGCCAGCGGAGCTGGAGTCGACTCAGACGGCGATCTGAGTCGACCCAGGTCAAAAAGTTATCGCCTCCGCCGCCACCGCGACTGGAGTCGACCCAGAGCCAGACCGGAGTCGACTCAAGAAGGATAAGCGGCGAAGCTGATAGACTTTTATCCGCCACGTCGGCTGGAGTCGACCCAGATGCCTATCTGAGTCGACTCAGCTCGACTATATAAGGCAGTCGCGAGCAGCCTTCGAGTCATCCATTCTTTTCGCTCTCAAACGCCTTCCTCGCGTCCGTTAAGCTTCCGATCTTCAACGTTGGTGCCAAGACTACATCAAGCTACTTCAACGAGCACCGAGACGCCGAATCCATACTCCGAGGAGCGCAAAAATTGGTAACAAAAAGCAGTACTTAAATTCCAATCAATAGCTTTGTAATCGAATTTTTGTAACGCCTTTTTCGTTATACTTGCTACCGCAAGGAGCAAGTATCTTAGTGGATTGCCCAAAGTAAACGGTCAAGGACCGTGGGCCTTGGAGTAGCAGCGTTGCGCTGTGAACCAAGTAAAAATAAACGAGTCATTTATTTTCTGCACTTGTCCTTTATTCTTTCAAATCTAGTTTTCGCTTACGCTTCCGCACGCAAAGTTTTATCGAATATTGAAAAGCGTTAAAATACGCTATTCACCCCCCCTCTAGCGTATTTCCGATCCTACATAATGAAGATCATCCCAACATGTAATAGCTAAAATTAATTAGCATGCTCAACAGGAATCAACAGAGGTCAACAAATGTCAATGATACAATAGTTAAGACTATTCTAACCATGGATATATCAGATAGAGATCATACAACATGTATCAAATAACGACTCATACGAATATCAACAGAATGAATGATACAGATAATAAGAGTATCATCATGGTATCAATAGATCATCACAAGGTCAACAGCAGGTATCAAGCAATGATTTTCAAAAGTATCAACTAGATACTATTTTAAACAGCATGGGTATCAATAGGATAAATAAAATATCAACAACCAATCACACACTGGAAAAGAATTATGTATTGACTAAGTACAGGGTACCCACCTGATCTGACAACTGTCAACACATCACCCTAGAAATACAAGACCACAAATCAATCAAGTCCTGCAAAAAGGAATAAACAATATTCCTAAATACAACAATTAAACTAATAAACATACTAAAGTCATACTTAGTTTTAATCATCCACACTTAGGTTAACACTAACCTAACTTGATCTTAACTACTTACCAACAAATCCTAATCTTCAACATCACAGCAAACCCCAAAATAAGCTCATCCTAAGCTAATCAACCGAATCAATCCATAATAGAACATGTACAAAAACCTAGTTCTAACTCTTTTAAATAGAATTTAGCAGATCCATCCTAAGAACCAAAATCAACAATAATAGATCCTAATAGGTTCTCAACCAGCAACCCCACCTTAAAACAACCCTAATAACTCTCCATAAATCCACAAAACTCCCTCAACAGATCTCCTCATGAACCGATCACCTCAAAACCCAATCAAACAGTATCATGCCCAAATTCACACGAATAGGACACTTTCATCAACCAACAACATCATCCACAAATTCATTGTTCATCAAGAACAATCAACTGAAATCAACAGAAAATCTCACCTCAAGGTTGAGTCGTGCCCTAGAATTTCCAGCTTCGGTTCAACTCATTCTTCTTCCTCCTTGCGACCGACAACCAGAAATCCCACAGTCCGATTACCAGTCCACCCAAGCTCTAGAATCCAAGAGAAACTTAGATCTAAGCTCAAAAACCCTAGAGATCCAAGATTTTTGGCTTAAACTTACCCGATTCCGGCAATCCAACCGCTGGTTCGCCTCTCTTCGAGTTGATCGCCACCGCCACTGATCGACGGCAGCCCCTCCTTGGCTCAACACAATCCAAAGATCCAAAGCCCAGGTCGCCAGAGACTCCCTTCCGCCTTGGCACCGGCGGCTAGCCTTCGTGTGCGACGCTGGAGAAGAAGAACAAGGACGAGGCAGAAGATGTGATCGGGAGATGGGAGAAAAGGAGAATCGCGATTGAGGTTAAAACAGTGACCAGTTTAATAGCCTTAACGGGTTTCGGATCTGGCCCAATAACCCTATAACCAATAACCCTAATCCATCATCCTATAACCCTTTAAGACTATTAGATGAGTTAGGGTTTGATTAATCAAACCAATCAACTCATAGTTAATTTTAATTAATCTCATAAACCCCTACTTTTAGGGTTAATTTTATTTACGAATAAACCTCTAATTTTCAGTATTTTACAAAAAATGGGTGAGAGGAATTAAGACTCAAAAAATATTTAATTTAATTAACTCAAAAATAATAATTACTTAATTAATCTTTAAAAATAATTAATTAATCCTTTAAAATAATTAATTAATCCTTTAAAATAATTAATTAATCTTTATAAATAATTAATTTAATTAACCCTTAAAATTTTCTAATTTAATTAATCATTAAAAATTAAATTTTCATTAAGTTTTTAAAATTTTAATTAATGAAGTTTTAAAAATATTTTTAAGTTTTTAAAATTTTAATTAGCTTAAGTTTTAAAAATATTTTTAAGTTTTTAAAATTTTAATTAGCTTAAGTTTTAAAAATATTTTTAAGTTTTTAAAATTTTAATTAACTAAGTTTTAAAAATATTTTTAAGTTTTTAAAATTTTAATTAACTAATTCTTCAATTTTAATTAATTAATTCTTAAATTTTAATTAATTAACCAATTCTTAAATTTTAATCAATTAACTAATTCTTAAAATTTAATCAATTAATTTACTAATTCTTAAAATGTTTACAAATTAACTAATTCTTAAATATTATTTAATAAATTCTTAACCCAAACCCGTTAAAAGCCCACGACCCAACTTCATCCGGGCGCCCGGATAGGAAAATCTAAGCAACCCAACTCTCTTCCCGAAACCCATGCATGGTTTTTGCGAAGGCGCCCATTATTTTAGGATCCAATGCCTAGAAAGAATATCCAGGTGCCTCGCACTGTGTAAAATCCAGATGCCCCAATTCAAATTCAGGCGCCTAAAAGCGCTTTATAAAAGAAACTCGAGGCCCACCACATCAAACCGCACCAAAACCTTTCTTACCTCCAAAAACCCCCTTTCCGCGCCGTAGCCAAGCATATAGGTCGTCATGTTCTTATTTATTCTTCAAAAATGCCTAGGTAAGCCCCCAAACCATCTCTAAATTTAACTTACTTTAATTTTTTAGTTAAAATTTTACTTTATGCATTAGGATTAAGAGGAAAACTATTGAGGTTAGCACCTCTAGGACCCCTAGTACAGACCCCAGGTTCCCCTCTGAGGAACATAGGACTAGGTTTGCATCATTGACATTTGTACCCCTGCATTCTAGATATATATATATATATATATATAGGACATTTTCGCACGATCATGTATCCTATCCATGGAGGTCATAGAGTATTACGACCTTCAGCGACTAGTCTATTGTACTAGCCCGATTAACATGAGTTTGTGTGCTAAGTTGTATAATAACCTAGTTTAGATCAACGATCTGACTTATTCCACCCAAGTTACAGGGAGAGATCTCACCATATCACCCACTGTCATTAGAGAGCACTTAGGACTACGCCATTCACTTTGTCCATTTACCTGTTACCCCTCTAGGGATGTACCTTTTGGGGATCTCTACTCCCACATCACCTTAGACCTCATGCATTTATACTTCTTTGAAGAGGAGAGGGTCCCTACAGTGACCCAGTTCTCTTCCATTAGACTCAGAGTGCAGGACTATGTCCTGTATAGAGTCTTAGTGACATGCATTTTACCCATTACTATCAGGGATGTCACTATGATACGATCATTTCATACATTTCTTTTATATGCATTGATTCATATATTAAACATAGACATTAGTTTGTATATTTTTCATGCTATCATTTTTTCATCTGGTGTTACCACCAATATGAGGGCACATATGCCCTACTGTCATATGTTGACATCGCTCCTAACATCACTTGGATTTGACATCACCGCAGGTGAAGTCAAACGAGCTAGTGAGTTTGACATGTTAGAACTTAGGAGTTTTTCATTAGCTAGGGTACATATAGATGAGGATGGGATTTTGTCTTGGAGACGAGGGAACCAGCCTCAGCCACCACCAGCCGCAGTCGTCGAGGAGGAGGACGACGATCTTGACCTAGACGATCTTCTCCAGCTCCCTCCACCTCCACCTCCTATCACTCTGAAGCAGAGAGTGATCAGACTTGAGGAGTCAATGCATAGTCTGCATCAGTCTATGACCAATCAGCTAAAGAGTCAGGAGGAGAGGAATAAGGCTAGACATTCTAAGCTAATGGACATGATCATATCTTGGAGCATGGATCATCCTCAATCATCTCCCCAGTATACCTAGTTTTTTTTTGACTTGTACTAACTTTCTTGTCAAACATTTGATCTACTAGTATTACATTTCTCTATTTTTCAGTACTTCAATCATAATGCTTAAATAATTATTTTAATTAGGGTTGTGTTTGGTAGAATAAAATAAAACTTTTCTTAATTTTCAAAAACTCACATTTCGAATATATTATTATTTAGTTTTTCAAAATTATTTTAAAATTTTGAAAAACTTAGTCTCAAATTTTTGATTTTAAAAGTAAGAAGGAATGTTTTACCCTTAGTCTAGATTTCTCCATTAGAAATCATGAACCTATAGATCTAGATTACACATCTTACAAAGCACACTAGATAACTTGATTGTATATTATGAAACTTAGAATTGTGTGAGACGCATAGGATTCTAGCCTAAGTTCTAGATGCTTAAGTATGTGCATCGAACCAAAGCTTGGGCTATAAACATAAATTATGGATCAAGTTAAGTGTTTCTACTTAGCATAAACTAATTAGAATGATACACTTAAACTTGACTAACTGGATTAAGCTACTATCTCTTGATAGTTAGCTAAAACTTAAGATGGACATATACCCAAAGAGGATATTTTTTATCTAAGTATTTTTTATTTATAACATGCTTGGACTCACACCTATTTTTTTTACCTATTTTTTATTATGTCAAAGGGGAGAGATATACATTTCAATTTCAAATCAAAATATTTTTTAAACTAAGTATCAATTTTTTTTAAAAAATTAAAGGATTTGAATGGTTTTGCATCAAGTTGATCAAAATTTCAAAGTTCAAGGGGAGAGAAAAATAAAATTTTAAAAATTTATTTTATCCAAGTCCAACAAGTCTGGAGGACTTGGTTGGCAACAAGTAAATTCTTCTGAGTGGAGTGGGTGAGGGTGTGTTTCCAGTAAGGGGAATAGTAGGCGTCGGTATGAACCAAGATTTCACTGAAAATCCAAAGTCAAGACCAAAACGTTGTTAAACTGTTTAACTTTCCTATTAAATTTTGCTTTTATGCTAACTTGTAATGCAGGAAAGGAGGGATTGAAACTTTGTATTTCGAGCGCCCTTATCTAGATCCAGGCGATCAGACTTCAGGCACCCTGATGGGTTCCAAGTGATTGGACATCAGCGAAACGGGACCAGCGAAGTAGTGAGGTAGCAGAGTCCTAGTGATCGAGACACCTCAGCTTCCAAGTGCCTGGACGATCGACTCCAAGCACCCGGATGGGTTCCAAGCGACTGGACATCAACGGAACGGGACCAGCGAAGCAGTAAGGTGGCAAAGTCCTAGTGGTCAAGAAACCTCAGCTTCCAAACACCCGGAGTGGTTCCAAGCACCCCAGATCTGGATAAGGCGTTGCGGAGTCAAGGTTCATCCGAAACCTCCATGTCAGCATAGAGGCGCCCAAAAAAGGATACAGGCGCCTGAAAATGCCGAGTCAGCAGCGCTGATGGTGGATCGGCGGATAGCGTAGAGGTGCCTAGAAAGGCTTCCAAGCACCTGGATACCCTTATAAAAGAGGGAGACCCCTTGAAGAACCATTCTACACTCAAGCGGCGACCATCTGCACGCGAAGCATCAACCAGGAACATCATCGTAACACCGAAGAGCTACACCAGAATCTGATACCTTCACTCTGTCGGTAATTTCATTTTGAGCTTAATTTCATTAGGTCGGTATCATTGTTACCAATTCTATATATTATAATTGCTAACTCCCTTTCGTAAGAGGGGAGTTATATAGTTGATTGCTCGTCAGAAATGATCATTTGATTGTGGGCCTTGGAGTAGCAGCCTATGGCTGTAAACCAAGTAAATATCTGCATCCGCTATTCTTGTGTTGTTACTTTTTTTGCTGCATTCTATACTTCTCTGATCACAAAGATTTACTAGTACTTTACAAAATTTGAAAACACTATGAAAGCGCTATTCACCCCCCCTCTAGCACTCTCAACGATCCTACATTAAAAGTTGTAAAAATAAGTTACCTAAAAGTGCCAAATTCCAAAGACGCAAGCATTCAAGAACTCAATTCTTTCATTGATTAACAACATAATGACTTCAATCCATCCCGAATAAATTAAGAATGATGACAATTAGACCTCACAAGATAAATGGTGGTAGCTCTTCCTCATAATCATGCAATGGTGGAACTCTCTCAAGCTACTTATGGTTCATGCACTACCATATGCTTACTTCTCTTCTAATCTCCACCATTAGCATATGCACAAGATTGCACAATCATGAAGGTTTCATTAGCATCGCAAAGGAAACATGAGGAAGGGAAAAGATAATATGTATGTAGGGAAAAGAATGGAGAGAATAAAATCAAAGTAGAAGTGGAAGACATGGGAGCAATGAAATGCTTCATGAATGAGTACAATAAAATAATGTCTAATAGATATCAATTCCAAGCTAGCATGGAATAATCCAATAACAAGTAAACAACTCTTATCCCTTTTCTACACTAAAATCCCCTCATGTTATACCATAAAATTCTTAATAGGAGAAATAAGAATTGTTCTTTACCAAAAAAATTACTATTGTCCATCCTTAAATAATTTCACCATATGTTTTTTTTTCATCAACCCTATCCTCTAAAAAACTAAAATACAACAAAATGGTCCTCTAAAATTAAAACACAATAATTTGTCAATGGTGATCTATCTGACCCCCCGCCCGACACACACACACACACCCACACTTAAACTTTTGTCCGTCCCGGACAAAACACTCATCTCGGCATTTAAATTTCCCACATCCAAGGAAAAGAAATGAAATAAATAGTAGGGAAAAGATGACATATGATAAGAGAGTTATTCAATAACCTATGCTAGCAAAGAGAGAGTAAATGGATAAAGAACTAATGAAATGACCTTCATAAGAATCATGCAACTTCATGGTAATGTGGTCTTGAAAGAATTAGAGCAAGTTCTAGAGTAATAGTCACCACAAGTGTCATACAAAAAATAATACAATTAGGTTCAATCCTCACTAGGTATATTCCAAGCATCATCTCAATTTATCAATATAAAATCTATTACTAAGTCGTAACCACATGCAATCCAAGAGTTCGATCTTTCGTGACTATACACCTCCAAAATTGACAAACCCAGTTAACTAGTTTTTCACAATTCCTAAAATAATATGGAGTCATGCAGGGGGAATTTACTATAGAAAATGATAAGCAACTCAACACATCCTAAATCAAACAAAAGTAAAACAAGTAACGACAAAGAAACAAAATGAGATGAGATCGAATAACTCCCCTTCAAGTTGAGTAGATAGCATCGTTGAGGTTCACTCCTTCCACCAACTTTCCATTCACTCCTTCATGGAACTTTTTGAGATGGTGGTCATTCACTCTGAAAGTTCTACCTGTAGAAGTCTCTAGTATCTCGACAACACCATAGGAGAAAGTATCAATAACAAAGTAAGAACCCTCCCATATGGATCTCAACTTACCTTTTATGAATTTGAAATGAGACTAATACAAGCGTACTTTATCACCAATCTAGAACTCCCTTGGCAAGATGTGTTTGTTATGAAAATCATTTGTCTTTTCTTTGTATATGCGGGAGTTCTCATAAGCTTCCAATCTAATCTCCTCAAGTTCCTGAAGCTGCAATTTCTTTTCCTTTGTCAGTGTCTAAGTTACAAGCTTTCACTACCCAATAGGCCCTATGCTCTATCTCCACTAGCAAGTAACATGTTTTGCCAAAGACAATCATGTAAGGAGACATGCCTATTAGAGTCCTATAGGTTGTATGATAAGCCCACAATGCATCCTCAAGACTCTTGCACCAATTTTTCCTGTCTGGACCCACTGTCTTCTCCAGGATCAACTTAATTTCTCTGTTTGATACCTTAGCTTGGCCATTTATTTGGGGATGATAAGGAGTGAAAATCTTGTGTAATATCCCATACTTACTTAGCAGGGCCTTCATGTGCCTATTGCAAAAGTGAGACCCTTGATCACTAATGATCGTCCTGGGTATGACCTCCACCCATTTAGAAATATAATTAACTGCCAATAAAATATATGCAAATCCAAAAGAGACAGAAAATGGACCAATGAAATCAATATCTCATGCATCCAAAATCTCACAAAATAACATACTCTATTGAGGCATTTCATTCCTACGTCCTATGATCCCAATTCATTGACACCAATCACAAGATTTATAAAAATTATATGCATCACGAAACAGGATAGGCCAATACAATCCAGATTTGGGGACCACCACATGCAAGAGAATGATAAAATGATAATACAGACTGAAATTCAAAATCAGAAATGTAATGTCTAATAATCTGGTCACTATAAAATTTTCACAAATATGGTTCGTTCCACACATAATATTTTGCATCACTTCTTAATTTATCATGGGGACTCACCCTACAGCTGTAAAAGTTGTTCATCTAGGAAGGCATTAGATATTGGTACAGACTCCTCATCCCTTGCAATCCTACTCAAATGATCTACTACTAGGTTCTCCCTCCTACTCCTATCGCGTATCTCTATGTCGAATTCTTGAAGTAAAAGCATCCATCTGATTAGTCTTGGCTTAACGTCTATCTTCTTTAGGAGGTAGTTTAGAGTTGCATGATCAAAAAAAATAATAACATGAGAACAGAGTAGATATGATCTAAATTTATCTAAAATAAAAATAATTGATAAAAGCTCTTTTTCTGTGGTGGTATAGTTCGCTTATGCAGCATCTAAAGTCTTTGAAGCGTAGCAGATGACACGAGGTGCTCCATCCACTCTCTATGCCAGAATAGCTCCCACTACATAATTCAAAGCATCGCACATCAACTTGAATGGGAGTGTCCAATCTAGAGGTCTAATGATAGGGGTTGATACAAGTGCTTCCTTTAGTTGGGCAAAAGCATCCTTGCACCTTTGATTAAAGTCAAACACCACATCTTTTTGCAATAAATGGGTCAATGGAAGAGTAATTTTGCTGAAATCTCTAATGAAGCATCTGTAGAAACCTGTATGTCTAAGAAATGATCGCACTTCTCACACGCATGCAACGTAAGATAACGAAGAGATAACACTAATTTTAGCAAGATCTACTTTGATGCCATTCTTAGAGACTATATGACCCAAAATAATATCGTGCTCAACCATGAAATGACATTTCTTAAAATTCAAACCCAAATAATTCTCAATGAATCTACACAAAACTCATGACAAACTATCCAAATATGCATGAAAAGATTAGCCATAAACAATGAACCCTTCCTTGTAATGATCTAATAAATAACCAAAGATACTCACCATGCACCGCCGAAAGGTTCCTGGAACATTGTAGAGTCCAAATGGTATACGTTGATATGCAAATATCTCAAAGGGCAAGTGAAGGTCATCTTCTCCTGATCCTCTCGAGCGATGCATATCTAAAAATACCGCGTGTACCCATCCAAGAAGCAATAATGGGACTTGTCTATTAGCCTCTCTAGCATCTGATCAATGAAAGGCAAGGGGTAATGATCTTTCCTGCTGGCTTGATTGAGCTTCCTGTATTCCACACACACTCTCCATGAATTTTGAACTCTGGTGAGAATCAACTCATTCTCCTCGTTTGCAACTACTATGATGCCAAATTTCTTTAGGACCACCTGAACTGGACCCACCCACTTACTGTCTAAAATAGGGTATATGATACCAGTCTGTAAATTTTAGTATAGCAATCCAAGAGCTAGCTGAGGCAGGTCAGCCGGTTGGATTGGGCATGGGCCGGCGGTGAGGTTGGGGGGGGGGGGGGGGGGGGGGACGACGGTAGTGTCGATAGTGAGGTTGGGGGCGAGGTTGGCCAGTGAGAATAGCCATCTGTTGAGGTCGCTGACCAGTTGGTCACGGATGTTAGCTAGCCACTGGTCGGCCAGTCAAGCAACCATTGAGGCAATTTGGTCGTGGGCACTGAGGTGAGTCGAGCGCGACCACTAAGATGATCCGCTCGCGGACACTGAAGCAAACCTTACAACCATTTCAGTCCCACCTGAACTAGCAATCACTTGTTATTTATCAATTAATACTTATAATTACACATATAATTTACATATGTTATCTCCTAACCATTTTGGTTGATAGTTTTGCTGTGGTA
>NC_133878.1:4492920-4497430 GCF_044706935.1 Curcuma longa
CTTCTATTGATATCCAACAGAGCAACAACCAACTAAACCTAAATCTCAACAACAAAACTAACAAATCCAAATCACACCAGAATTCAACAAGCTTACCTCAGATTAATCCCTAGGAAGCTCCGATTCCCGATCTGATGGTATTATCCAACCCACTCCCTTAGCCCATGACTCTGTTCCAAAACAGGATAGAGCTCAATAGTGCAGTAACCATCTCATAGAAATCAATTATAAAAACTCATACCCAACAACCGACCTCAACACTTACCTCCAAGATCAATTTTCCTTTGCCCTAGAACACCTTTAATTCGGTTCTTCCTTGTAGCTGAAATCAAACGGAACAGATCTAAACAATCCAAGAACCCTAGGTACAGCTTCTCCTACCGAGTAGCATCCGGTGATACAAGAATACAAAGGCAAGAAAACCAGGAAACACAAGGGGTGGCGTACCTGCTGGTTGCAGACGCAGGAGACTCAGCCAAGACTTAGCTAAGAATCCATTACCAAAGCCCTAGAATCCGATCCATCAGATCCAAACAGCCAATCGTGGGAAATCGGAACAGAACGAACAGGATTCAGAATCTCCAGCTTCGATTTCTCCTTGTTCCCGATCCACCCTGAGCTCCACCTTCCTTCATCCAAGGTCAATCGAGCGAGCACGATCCTCAGGTGGCGGCGGCGACAACCCCTTCCGCTATCCCTCCGCGCTACTCCTTGCTGCTCGGGGAAGAGACGTGCGACAACAGGATAGCGATGGCAGATCGCGATAAGGAAGAGGAAGAAGGAAGGCTTCGACGTAGGGCTCACGATTTGGGAACGAAGAGGGGAAGAGAGTGGCTTCGGGCGTGAGAAGCAAGGAAGAAGAAGAAGAAGTCGGGCGAAGGTGGGAGAACGAAGTCGCGGCTCATGTAGTTCCTCATCGGGTTTGGGGGTTTCGGGTTCTCTTTACCGGATCAAAGCTTTTAACCCATTAAGGCTTATCTTAAATGAATCCAATTAAGCTCCTTTAACTAAAAGGTTGAGTTATTTGGGCTAACCCAATTAGCTTAATTGGGTTGCCTTAAATTGGGCTTTAGAGATTGGTCAAATTAGGCTACATTAATAACCTAAATTAAAACCCAAACCCGTAATTAATCAAGCCTCAAATGACTTAACCTTTTAATCCTTAATAATTAGGATAAATTTGTTTGCAAATTACCCCTTAAGTTTCGGTATTTTACAAAAATGATGTCATCAACATATACTTGGGCAACAAAGATGTCATTATCCTTAGATTTTATAAATAATGTTGGATCAATTGTCCCTTTCCTAAAGCCCTTAGAGATCAAAAATGTTGAAAGTCTCTTATACCAAGCTCTAGGAGCTTGTTTCAACCCATATAAAGCCTTTCTTAAGCTTGTAAACATGATTTGAAAAATCTATACTCTCAAAACTGGGGGTTGTTATACATACACTTCTTCCTTAATAAAACCATTTAGTAATGCTGACTTAACATCCATTTGATGAAGTTTAAAATTCATGTAAGCGGCATATCCTAATAGAATACGAATGGATTCTAACCTAACTACCGGAGCATAAGTCTCATCATAGTCAAGTCCTTCAACTTGGTTAAACCCCCTAGCTACCAATCTAGCTTTGTTTCTAGTTACTTTACCTTGATCATCTAATTTGTTCCTAAAGATCCATTTTGTTGTCACAATTGTATTATCACTAGGTCTTGGAACTAACTCCCATACGTCACTCCTTTCAAATTGGTTTAACTCCTCTTGCATTGCTAATATCCAATCGGTATCGATTAATGCTTCATCAATTGATTTTGGTTCAAATTGAGAAATTAGAGCAATTTGACTAGTTTGATTCCTAAAATGAGATCTAGTTCTAACTCCTTGTTCAACATCCCCTACTACTTGGTCAATAGGGTGATCTTGATGATGCCTAAGAGTCCTAGACCTTGTGGGCTTATCACACTTATTATTTTCATGTTTACGCTCATCATCTGAATCACCTCTTCCTCCCCCTAGATCATTACTTCCTAATTGTAAGTTCTTTATTGCATGAGTTATATCTTGATTTCTTGCATTTATATCTTCATCAATAGGAGATTTTCTAGGGTAAGTGTTGGTAGACTCATCAAATTCAACATTTGATGACTCCTCAATCATTTGGGTTCTCTTGTTATAAACCCTATAGCCTTTGCTAGAGGATGAGCAACCAACTAGGATTCCTTCATCCGCTTTGGCTTTAAATTTCCTTAAGTCATCTTAGGTGTTTAAAATGTAAGTCTTACATCCAAACACTCTAAAGTAATTAATTTTAGGTATTTTTCCACTCTACGACTCAAAAGGTGTTTTTCCTAAAAATTGATGAATTACCACCCTATTTTGAAACAACATCTCAACGTTTTCAAGTTAAAGGTTAACTTAGATATTTTCTAAAAAGGACTTGAAACAACATGTTTTGAAAAGTAAGTAACTGTTTGAACTTAAGCTAAATTTTTAATCTTTAAAAATTTTAAATATTTAGACAGTTTTTAAAATTAAAAAGTTTTATTTTAAAGGACTTGAAAGTTTTGCTAAGTTTGTATAAACTAAGCAATATCAAGTTCAGGGGGAGAGAACTGAAAAACTCCACTTTCAAAAAACCTGCTTATTTTTCAACTAAGTATAAATTCAGGGGGAGTCCTAAAGCAGGGGGAGTTTGAGTGTCACACTTCATGCATAACATTTATCTCTATTATGCTAAATGTTTAACTTATTATTTTAAGTTAATTATTGTTTAACTTAACTTGAAACTTTAGTTATCATAATCAAAAAGGAGGAGATTGTTGGTGCGGGGAGCACCAGACGATCCAACCTTAATTTTGATAATGGCACTAGGTTTAAGTTAATTGTGTTGTTGAGCTAACATTGTTAATCTAAGTGTGTAGGGAGCACAAGTTTGATATGGAGGATCAGGCGAAAGACTTGGTAGAGTAAAGGGCACCAGGTGAAAAGTCCATGCAGGGTCAGGAGGATCGAGGAGTGTGGCACAAATCCAATCATGTACGATCAAGAGGACCGGAGGATGTGGTGAAGTCTGGGCGGTCAGGAGGACCGAGTCGCAGCAGCAAATCCTGGGGGGCTAAGGATAGAGCCGAGAAAAAGTTCAATAAGTCTAGAGGACTTGGTTGGTACAAGGTAAATTCTCCTAAGTGGAGTGGGTCAAGATGCGTTCCCAAGGGGAACATTAGGCGTCGATCTAGCCCAGGGTCTCATTGGAGATCTGAAGTTAAGACCAAGAGACAGTTCTAGGAACTGACTCTCCAAACCTTAATTTTGCATGTTATTTGAACTAACTTTCAATGCAGATTGGAGAGGTTGAATACTTAGACTCTAAGCAAAGTTTTCCAGAAGTTCAATGTTGGAGTCAACCTAAATGTTACTCAAGTCGACCTGAACCTGGTTAATCACAACGGAAGTCGACGTAGATAAAAAAATCCTCCACGTCAGACTAGGATCGACCTGAGACGGTACTCGAGTCGACCTGAGCACCAGATAATGCAGCATGAAGGCAAGGCTTATTGGCAAGCTCCACGTCGGACTAGAGTCGACCTGAGTGGAACCCAAGTCAACCTGAAGGCCAAGTCTGCACGGAGAAAGAGGATCGATGCTGAGTTGGGGTCAACCTGAAATCAAGTCAAGTCGACCTGAGCATCTTATAAAAGAACCGTCGACCAGAGGCTCGAAAAATAATTTCGATCATTCTACGAGACTACTCTGTCGAGACGACGACGTACTGAGCAACCCGCAGCAACCCTAAAGTCACCGCAATGCCGAAATCACATGGAAACAAAGATCAAGATCATTCGGCGAGTTGGGTAACAAGTTTAGTTTAATTTATAAATCTTCTTAAGCTTGTTATCGAATTTGTGTTTGTACCATTCGACTTGTTTCCGTAAGGAACAAGTCTAATAGTGGATTGCCCGTCGAAAATGGTCCAAGACCGTGGGCCTTGGTGTAGCAGCCTTCAGTTGTGAACCAAGTAAAAAAATCGCTTGTGTTCTGTGTTCTTAATTGTTCTATTTACTTCTGCATTTGTGTAGGATCGATGTACGCGCTAGAGGGGGGGTGAATAGCGCGTGTTGCTTTTATGTTCGTTCATTTTTCTATCAAAATTCTAAGCAGCGGAATTAGTAAATAACAACACAGAAGGACCCGCGGGATTTACTTGGTTCCTAACCCCCCAGGGTTAGTACATCTAAGGCCTATGTATGGGAGGCGCCCGTCCACTAGTAGTCTCCTTTCCGAACGTCGTTCGGAGGCGGAGAAACCCATCTTACAGTCCAATAAACAATACAAATAAATACAGAATAATTAAACTAAACACTTAGCCGATCCGGAAGTCCTGAGCGCCGCGCACACCTCCTGGATCTTCCCCGGTTGCAAGCGTTTAGCCTCGTTCGCGTTCAGAAGCAGCTTTTGTCGGAAGGAAGGCGTATGAATTAATTTTTTAGCTGCTGGTCGAAGCATCCTTA
>NC_133878.1:4497449-4499981 GCF_044706935.1 Curcuma longa
AGAAACAATTAAAAGAAAATTATCTAAGCTTGTAAAGTCTCAAAAACTTAGGCCATGGACTAACCCTTGTATTTAGTTAACCGCATAGTAAGTTTCACCCTTCATGACTAATTGAGAAAAATGCATCACACTGAATCTCACGAGGTTGTTTTCAATAGGTAAATCAGTGGCTCTCACCCTAACTCTAATTCATGATCAAAAGGGAGATGGAGCTCACTCAAGCAACTTAAGTTTCATGCATTACCATGGCTTGCTTGTTTTCTACTCTCCCACTACCATTCATGATTAGGAATCCACAAATATTAAGGTTTATTGAAGATGTAGAGAATTCATGACTATGAGACAAATGAAATAGAGAATGTAGAAAGAAAAATTCAAGTAAAAGGAAATTTAAGAAAAGAGCGAGTGAAATGGTAGACATGGGTATAGTTAAATGCAAATCAATGATCCTTGCCACTCTTTCTTCTTGCTTCCTATTGAGTTCCATTTGTTTCGGTGTGGTCAACAAATCCATGAAACAAATCTGAGCTAAATCTCCAAAATCCTTCACCTTGATACAAACTCCTCTTTCACATTTCTGAGGAATGGATTGAAAAAGCGCTGAAACATTCTTCCCCAGGTTAATCAATTCGTTTCCCTTGAGTTTCTTTTTGTGCACACACAAGTCCTTGAGAAATTTGGCATATTTTGGGATTTGCTTGATCATAGTCAACAACGGCACATTAATTTCCACCTTGCTAAACAAGTCGACAAGCTCTTGATATTCCTTGGCTTTCTCCTCCTCTACATTCCTTTTTGCTTGAGTTTTACGCTGTGGAAAAGGCAAAGGCACCCTTGAAACCTCCTCTTGGGCTGAATTTTGACAAGCCCTAAATTAGATGTCACGATAGGGCTTCAAATTGAAATTTTTAAATTTTATCGAAAACCCGCGATAAATACAAACAAATGAAGTATAGGGGCCTCGAGTCGTGTTTTTCCAAGGACTAGTAGAAAATTGAATGAATTTGAGCTTATCGTGTCGTGTTTTTGGGTTTTCTTGTAAAAACGGGGTTTTGGGGATTTTTGAAATGAAATGCAAATGCAAATTGGCAACTAAGTGAGAAATGCAAAAAATGAAACCTAAAGCAAACTAACTCTAACGCAAGCTATTGGCAATGCAAAACAATGCAACAATGCAACAAAACGATTCCAAGTTATTGAAACCAACCATCTAAATCCTAGAATGCAATGAAAATGCTTAAACTAATGTATCATAATCAAGAACTAATGGCACGAAATATTAACTTCAAATTCAAACCAAAACTCAAACACATCTAAAACAACTAGCTACTTAATTGGATAAAAGCTAAAACTACAAAATAGCTACTGATACTTTGGCACGAAACTCAGAAATCAGAATTTCAGTAACCATTTGAAGGATTAAAACCAAGCTAATGAGGAAATCTAAAACAAAGCAAAATCCAAACACAAGCTAATCCTTAACTAGTTAAACTGAATTGACAGGGTTTAATCAAAACAAAAATTCAGAAATGGGATTAACAGATGCAAAGGAATGCAGAAATCAGAAATTGCAGTAAACACGAAGAACAGTAAACATCCTCCAAACTTCTCCCGATTGCTTCTCCTTGACTTGGTTGTCAAACAAGCTTTTCAATCCATTAGGAATCTTCCACGCTGGTCTCCTGTGTGTTTTCTTGCTGCCCAAACTCGGAAAGTCACCGGAAAAACCCTCTCCGGACGAAACATCAGACTGTGCAGACCACTTTGTAGCTGGCAAACGGGATTTCCTATGTCAACCCTGCTCCGATTGAGTTGCTGGTAATTCCGGGATGCTCCGCGCTCCTAGGAGAACCCCTCAAAGAATTGCGGCGCCGGATTTCGTTGTGGATGGCCGGAACGAGCTGAAACAGGAAATTGGCCGCCGGAAGAACCCCCGCCGTCAAGCCAAATCCCGCTGCCGGAATATACCCATTCGGCCGGTGGAAGAACCCCCACGGAACAAGGATCGCAATGGAAGAAGATTGGGTGGACGGGGCTGGCTTGGTTGGTACGTTGGTGAGCAGAGGAATGGCGTCGGCGCGAGTTTGGGAAGACGGTGAACAGTGCGCAGCCAGCCACTGTTCATCGCCTATGGTTTTTGATTTTATACGGCTGATTAATCAAGGAATCTGGGCCATTGAATATTGAATCCGACGGTGACTTTGATCTGAGCTCTAGGGCTTCTAGGGTTCTCCAGAAAATTCCGAAATTTTGATCAGGCTCGATCTAAGTCATGTCCTCCGTGTTAGCTCGATCAATTTGACAATTTTGACTCGATTTGACCGCGGTTGAGCTTGAGTTGGGTCCGATTTAGCCCTAAAATCAATAAAAATCAAATTAATGAAAAATTACCATAAAATCATGAAAATTATAATCAAACCTCAATTTATGCAATAAATGACAAATAAGATGAATCGATTCATTTTGTAATTTATTTTCATGTAAAAACCCAAAATTGAATCGATTAAAAATCAATAAAACCCTAACTCATCA